>NW_015090810.1:13857723-14265461 GCF_001431845.1 Calidris pugnax
GGCGGAGCGGAGCGGGGACACCGCCCCCGGCGCCGCGGCCGCGGAACCCGCCTCCAGCGCCGGCCCTGCCCGCCGCCGGGGGTCGGGGCCGCCCGGGCTGGTGTCCCCGGGAGGCAGGCGCAGATCTTGGGAGCCCGGTGCGGGGTGAGACCCCCGCACCCCCGGGCGTGTGGCAGAGCTGAGGACGGATGCTCTCCCCGGCCTTGGCGATTTCCCCCACTTTTCTCCAGGCTGACAGGTCGCCGTGGCCGCAGCGTCCCCAGCTCGGGTGGCGGGTCCCTTCGGAAACAGGGCCCGGGAGCGCATCTTTCCGCCCGTGCGGTCAGCAGAGCCGCGTATACACCCACCCCTGAAAGCTGACATGTTGTGTCAATACAACTAACTCAATTAAACAAACATCCAAACTACAAAAGTAGAAGGAAAAAAGCACAAGTCCATCTGAACTTGAAAAATGAGACGTCACACGCAGGCATCCTGTGCCCTCCGCAGTGACCACCAAGTCTTTAATTACTCCCGCTGCCCACTGAGGCGGATAGAGGAAAAAGAATGACTTCTGAGAAAAACAGGTAATGTTTAGAAGAGATCAGGATGAGAAAGCAATTGGAATTGCTTGTGTTTGCTTCAGTTATATTCAAAACAGGGATGGACAAGAATGAACCTAAACTGCTTGAGAAAGAAAAGCTACAAACGCAGGGGATTTACAAGAGATTGTATTACTATTGTTCTATAAAATTGTAGTTCATAAACCTTTCAGTGAAATAGTTCAATTTTTATGATAAGCTTAATAAAAGCTTCATAAGCTCTTTTTCTAGATGTCTGCTTTCTATTGCGCCATTGCCCTGAAGTTTTATGAATTTGCAGCATGCAGTGTGCTACAGACTGGGGCAATGAAACATGCTTCTATAGTTGAAAGTTTGTCAGATTTATTTCAGATTTTCAAAATTGATAGATAATATTCTGACCCAATGGATTATGAAGTTTGTTATACCTTAGTTGTTTTTGCATACCCAACCTTCTGCAAATTAGACTTTTTCCGTAAAGCTCTTCGGAGATTACATCAAGAGATTAATCTTGCAGCAAATAGAAAAGATACAATCTAGAAAATTGATTACAATGCTTGGGTGATGGAATTATAAGGAAAACCTTTGTTGCTTCCCTTTAAAAACTACATAGGGGAAATGGGAGATAAAAGAGAAATCTTGATGTTTCTGATTTCTAAAACATATTTAACTGAGCTAAAAGTATTTTGCTAGCCCACCATAAATCAGGTCTAGAATCCCATTTAAAAAAGCCAAACTGACAGAATCTTAATATTATGGTCTAAAGACTTTTACATCTTCATTGACTGCTGCTGGCTTTTCATCAAAATCTAACAAGTCTGAATATTATGACTCTAGGCCAAGAAAATTCTCTTTCCCCACAATAACCCTTATTATTCTATTTGTTCTGTTTTGGGTTTTTTATTTTTTGCCATAATCAATTAGCAAATGGTGAAGCAGATTAAAGTTTTCTGACCTTTTATTTTCTAGCAACTTGATTTACAATTATATGAATTTTGGAACATCTGCTAGGGCTAAGAATCTTCACTATTTTTATCCAAGCAAAATCTTCTATATGATTATTTAATTGTTTATAGAAGATATGATCATAAGAAGAAATACAGAAAAATACTTAGCCTATATACAGTTGTGGCTTCCTAGGTATTTCTAGCAAAGTGTCAAAAGGATATTATAAGTTTGAACTTGTACTTTGGGCAGAATACAACTTCTTGCTTAATTTCTTTTTTAATGATGTGTCAAATCAGAATATTCTGTCGTTTTAGAGAGAAAACTGGGACATGCCTACAAGAGAATTCTTTCAAGACACCTTACAACATATTAAACACAAGCTTTGTTCAAAATGAGACTAGTGATTGTTTAAAGTACAGAACGTTCCTGAAGGATCAAAAAGGAGAGGAACATTTCCTTTCAATTGCCAACCAGAAAAGTACATAATCCTATTCAATTAACTGACAAAAAGACATTTCCCTTACAGATTAACCCTAAAAGATTTGTACATTTATAGACTTGGTTTCACATGCAGTCCCTGCCCCCTTTTCACCACCTCTCAACTACAAAAAAATTGACTTGTAGGATCTGAGAAAAATTGTATGTGTCCTCAAATTGAGAGAGCTAACGGTATGATTTTTTTTTTTTAAGTTTGTGCTATATATGATACAAAAAGGGCAACAGTTTCAGAACATACAGCATTCCTGGGCATTTTCTAATTTTTCAATCTCTGTGGTATGGGGTTACAACACGGCAGAACTTGTGTTACCTCCCTAACGTGCATGTCTTGTTGTCAGAACTCTACTCTTTGGAAAATTTCCTGCGAGTGAAAGTGAAGAAGGTGATATATTTCCAAAGCTAATCAGCCACTTATTCTTCAGTATATTATTTTATCATAGAACATGCATGGAAAATGATTATGATGGCATAGTTAATCATATCTTTATTAGTAATTTTAAACAGATTTTCTTTAAACATTTTTTTTCAAACATAATTATTTTATTGAAAAATAAATAGATTCATATCTATCATCATAATCAGATTTTATTTAAGCATAATTATTTATTATTGGTTTTGGATTTTTCTTTCAATCTATATATGTATTGCATTATTATTATTTATTTTAGTACAATAAAATTGCAATAAGAGATAAGCAAAATAAATGTAATATACAAAGCACTTTCATTCTACATTCTACATAGTGTAAACTAGCCAGCCTGAGCTTTTAAGATGATCAGTCTGCTATTTATTTTCAGCTGCTTTGGATGATGCCAGTCAGAACGATCAAATATTCATTTACATATAGGTCCCATGGGCAGCTTGTGGCACAAATGCATAGCAAGGCCACTCTGAATCACAGGAATACAGCTGAACCATCTTCTTCCTTCCCTGTCAAAATAGCATTGTGTCCATAACACATGCGTACATTGCATTTGCTGTGAAACTCACAATTAAGAAGAAAGATTCCCCAGAGCAGGCACCCCGAATGCTTTACTCTGGTGGTTTTTTCAGAAATCTTAGGAAGGCAAATGTTCTCAGAAACTCAATAGGTACAAATTCAATAGAGGAAGGAGGAAAGGAGGAGTCAGGAAAGATCTAGCATGATTCCTTCTGAAGAATACATTGCTATAAATTAATGCCTTATATATTGTGTAAAAGATTCTTTCTGATATGTCTGTTGATGTGAAATCATCATTTGGAAAGGGAAATGATTCAGCAGGTAATCAAGTCACAAATTATTTCAAGCAGAGAAGTTAATTTCTAATCTACCCAACATAAATTCAATCAAATCTAATACTATTTTGGAAAGACAATATGTATTGCCATTTAGCTCTGTCAGAAAGCAATTCGTTTAAATTAAATGGTCTTAATCTGTGGCTGCTTCACAAAATAAACAAATTTTGGCATTATATATTTTAAATCTGACTTTATATATCCCCTGTTTGTGACTGATTCATGTTTGTGAACAATTCTCCAGTGACAGTTATCGGCATTTGAAGTTTCCAGCTAGGATGGGCTTTCACCACACCTCCAAGAGGAGCAGAGAGAGCTCCCTCCCTCAGTTTTTAGCAAAGCAAGCTGTTTCTCCTTCTTCTTACCTGACCAAATACCAGCTGAGTCCCTCTGGTTAAAAGTTTATCAGGGAACTGGCAGTTAGTGTTTAATCAAGACATCTGATAAAAAACATATTCTCACCTAAAGCTGTTTCTAATCTAAAATAAACAGTAATTTTTATTATGATAATAGAGATTTGCATAGGCAATGTCAAGAAAAAAACATTAGCTGATGTATTATTAATGCATTCGAAGCCTACCTTCAGCTAGGCTTCAGACAATTATTTTGCTCCAACCCATAAATCACATACTAACCAGAGTTCTTTGTGAACTAGCATGAAACATAAATCACCTAGATAGACAATATTAAAAAACTATTGTTTTCCATGGGCATTGTAAAAAGCAAAGCCATTAGTTCCTGCATAAAACCGTGTACGTATTTATTACTGGCTTACTATCCAGGCCCATCGAGCACAGTCTTTCATCCCCCAAATACAGGGTAGATGGATAGGCTAATATCTTACCCTGTTGTTTCTGACCCGTGTCAGAAAGGTAAATAAAAAAAAGTGACATCTCCCAGTTTATAGGGTGATATAACATATCTGATTTAGTTTAGTCTGTTTCTGGAGATCAGAAAAGGGAATATTGTCACCCCTGTTTTTCTGCCAGAGAGCTAGTGAGAGTCAAAACTCTGCCCCTCTGAGACTCTGAGTTTTGATGCAAAACATAATTCATGTTTCTTTTTATTTGCCCCAAAACAAGAAATCCCATGGGCATGCCTGGGACCCCAAAGTCTATGTTGACAAACTAACTTTGTCCTGACAGATGTGCTCTCTCAGAGGTAACTACACCAGCCTGAGGCATATCTTTCCCCAGATGTCTGCCCCATTTGGGTTTTGCAGAGCAATGCCCTGTATCAGGCATATTAGAATTATATGTATATTGGTTTTGTCATAAAGGGTTTAGGCTGATATATTTGACTATGAAGTGCAATATCCAAGAGTAAGACACTTTGCTTCTGCTTGCGGGGGAAATAATGTTTTGAATTAAGGCAGCTAAATCTTAGAGAGGCCATTAAGCCTAATCCCCTTGCAAAAAAAATATAGCTATAAAAACAATAATTTTCTGACTGGCTTCTGCCAATTTCTAAACTTGAAACATGGTGAATAACACATAAGTGTCCTATTTAAAGTAATATGTTTGAGGTTTTACATACAATACTCCAACAATCTTCAGAAACAGCTGCAGGAAAACTTTTAGGGAATAAAATCACATTTAATGTAGAAAGTATTACTTTCCATCGTATTTATATTTAAAAACTCAAAGGTTGAAACTTAGCAAAGTAGATTTAAAACTGGAGGCAAACTTCAATTCCCATTCTTCAAAGTTTTCTACTACAGGAAATCCTGTATTAAAAAAATATCTCACCTACTTACCATATTCCTTCATATTTGCTATGACTTTCCCTTCTATAAATTGGCAGAGTTATCCTCTTAATGAAAAGTACTACAGTGGAATAGAAGGTATCAAATTCATTCTAAGCATATTCTATTCCTACAATTCCCTCTTCTCCCACAGGGAAATTGTGACATTTGATTGACCTATCTGTTTGTCCATCCTCTCAGGTAACATTAAATCTGGTCTTGTGATAGAGTCTCAAAAAGAAAAATTTCCTTCCAAACGAAACCATATGAACATAGAATCAACATAGGAAAGAGGACTATTCATTTTATGTTTCTTATAACATAAAGAATAAGGTTTTATGAATAGGTTTCCAGAAATATTAACAAGGAACAAAACAACCTAAAATCAAGAATATGATAATAAAGATGTGGGATAGAAATGTTAACTGAAGAACCTTAAGAAGGTGGAGGAAGGGGACTGACTGTAACACAATCAAGTGTCTCCATGTGGAATTTCACAAAGTCTTCCAAAACATAAGTGAAAGGTATGACAACCCAGCTTAGCAAATTTTTGTGTTGTAGTTGTCTCATGCTTTCCCCTTCTTATCCATTTTGCCAGGGGCAGGAGACAGCAAGAACTTGAGCAAATAAGAGGAAGAGAGAACTGTCTTTTTTTTAGGAGATTTTAAGGAGATTCCAGCTGAATCTAACAGAAAGAGGAGAGGAATTTAGCTAAAATGCTGAGGAATAAAATGTGAGCATTGTCATATACAGTCTTCATCACACATTTTGTTGCCTTATTTTTATTTTTTTTCCTGTATTTTCATGGTTATTGTTGCAACTCTATGCTTTAAAGAAATTTCAGTCTCTTATCCTTAAATTTTATCTGTCAGGAAAGCTGACTCTGAGTGGTTGCTTGTAAACGAATAAATTTCATTATTACAGCTCTGGTGAGCCTATCCTTAAGACATGGGAACTGCAATGTTTCAGTACCCAGCTTCTACCCATATCACCCCAAAATTTCCAACCAGAAACATTTACCTCCACTTTTATTGTCTAGACTATCCAGGAGTTGCCATCATGGAGATCTGAGGAAAAGAAATAACAGGAGTTATGTAGGAAAGCTTTGGATATGCAGGAAGGTACTGGGAAACATGTAAAGCAGGGACCATCCTTGAGAACATGCTCAGGATACTTGTGGTAGGAGTCTACTATAGACCTCCTGACCAGGCAGAGCCTGTCAATGATGCCTTCTTACTCCAGCTTGAGGAGGCGATCACAGGCTCTCATCCTGCTGGGGGATTTTAATCACCCCGACATCTGTTGGAAAAGCAACATGGCTGGCTGCAGGCACTCCAGGAAGCTCCTAGAGTGCCTAGATGACATTCTTGAGACAAGAAATTAACAGCCTTACTTGAGGAGATGCTGGGAAGAGTATAGGAATGTTGCCCGGCTGTGTAGGGATGAGGTCAGGAAGGCCAAGGCACAGCTAGAACTGAATTTGGCAAGGGATGTAGAAAAAAAAGGACAAGGGGCAATGGCTTTAAGCTGGAGAAGAGCAGATTTAGATTGGATATTAGGAAAAGGTTCTTTACTATCAGTGTGGTGGAACACTGGAACAGGTTGTCCAGGGAGGTGGTTGAGGCCCCTTCCCTGGAGATATTCAAGGTGAGGCTTGACAAGGCCCTGGGCAACCTGGTCTAGTTGGGGCTGTCCCTGCTGACTGCAGGAAGGCAGCACTAGATGACCTTTGGAAGTCCCTTCCGGCCTGACCCATTCTATGATTCTATGATTATATGAAGCTTGACACAGCCTAGCGGACAACCCCGTCTGATAAGAATTAAAAAAATTAAAGGTGGGTGGTAGCTTAGAAATTCTGTGAAAGCTGATATCAGGTAAAGAAGAAAGACTGCAACTAGTCCTATCACTAAAGGAAGACAAGTAAAACTCATCTATCGCATATTCAGTGTTGCTGTTGTCTTGTGGCCAATCCCCATGATCTCGCTCTGGACTATATACAACATGAGATTCTTACGCCTGGGTCTTGCAGAACACAGCAGGTGAGTTGTGGCTACTGAGACTAGAACATCTGGTAGAGGAGAAAAACCGCAAATTCCTGGAGTTCATTGGTTTTTCTCAAGAAATGGCTTGTTTAAAACCAGCTGTACTGATAGTGCACCAGTCCCGGACACTGTGAGCAGCCCCCGCAGCCTGAGAAAGGCATCTGGATGCATAACTTTTCCATGGGCTCACAACCAAAATTTTTGCCTTCACTGTTTCAAATAGCGTGGATATCAGATATTTCAGAATATAGTATTACTAATGGCAGTGGAGGAGATAACTGTCACAAAGCCACTGTCTCAGCATGATACCTTACATTATTTACCACAAAACATTCTGAAACTTTAGAGTACTGGATGGAGCACCTCTTCCAGGAGGGTGTACAAAGCCACTGTTTTGTAAACCTTTGTTCACCTGAGAACATCCTGGGAGCACCATACCTCAAACTGGTGCATATTCTATTGTTGTGTGGGTGTATCTGGACTGACGCGAGCAAACAAATGTCAAATTTGCAGAGATATTCTGCGGTTGCTGTCAGTACCTATAACTTTCACAGGACTAGACTGGGACTTGCAGTGTCCCAGAGAAACCTGTAAACTCATGGGGAGGTCTAACTTTCAAGACCTTTGGGTAGGGCCCAAGAGCTGGGGATGATATTGCATTTTTATATACCCTAACGTGAGTCTGCCTTCAAATCCAGCGAAAAACCCAGCACGAAACTGTTAAAGTCTACAGGAATCGTGGTTGCAGTCTGCATTTTCCCTGAGCTGACATTGACTTTTTCTACTCTGTGTGACCCCAGAGACTCCAGCCCGGGTCCTTTGTGTGGGCAGCTGAGGAACGTCAGGAGGAAAGACCTATTTCAGTCCTCACAGCCGTGTGCTTTCCACTGCAAATGGAGTGTCGTGTCATGTCACTGTTTTTAATGTGTTACCAAGTCATCATTCCTCACCTTCCATTGCTTGCAGCATCAGATAGAGTAGGCAGTAGGCACCCCTTCAGAAAATGCATAATGTGAAACATAAATATTCCCCTACTTATCTCCAAACACATACATGTATGATTTCGCAATTGACTTAATCTTACCTGAATACCTTTGCAAAATGATTCAATATTAAAACCACTGACCGTCTGTAAATCTTTAGAAGTAATAAAGGTATTATGCACATAGTTAATTGCTAATCCTTAGTCTTTTAAGATTAATACTTAATACTGGTTTTTGTAGTTAATGCATTTTTTTCCCTGTATAGAACAGTTGAAACTTCAGCTTGAGAAAATAGAAAATGGATAAACATTTTTTTTAAGAAATGGAATATATGAACATTTTTCTAGGTCAAGTAGTTCAAAAAAGGTTTTTCAGATGAGATAATTTTTGTCTGAAAAATTGGTCTCATTTTATTTGAAAACATTTGTGACATTTTAGGCTGAAAGAAAAATACTTCTCTAATATTCATTCGTTTGCCTCTAAATGTACAGGTAAGCATGTGTTCATACACAAATAAATGCAGGGTCCAAAGTGTAACTTATAATAGAACTGTTATCTGTTTTCATGCCCTAACAGTGCAATAAAACCCTTGTGTATGTCTATAACATGGAGTTAAACATTTTATGAATGTTTAAAAATCATCCAGGAATCCATCAGCATCTGACTTACTTAACTGCATTTTTTCTTTTCTTTTCTTTCTTTTTTTTTTTTTTTAATAGCTTCAATTTAGTTATACAGATCTGGGCACCTAATTCATTCTTTTGTTCCAAAGACAGTAATTTGAAAGGAGTACTTTCCATGAACCTAAAAGTTTCAAGCACTAAGTGTATTTTCAGACAACTGTAATGATTTGATAGAAATTTCCAAGTTGATCATTTGTGACTGTCAGATATGCTATTACTTGCAGATCATCTTTTATTAAAAGGTAATGTTAGTATTTGCTCTTTCTGCCTGCATTTTTCTTTTTTTTTTTTTACCTTTTAAATGTGACTGACAATTTTAATCAAACCTTTTTTACAAAAACACTATAAAAAAAGGACTTCTTTTAATCTATTGGTAATGGAAGCACTTTTTTTTTCTCAGCTTTTCAATGATTTCTTATTTGTTAGTTTATTTTTAATGGTGAATGGCACATTCTTTCTTGTGCCAAGACCACAGTTCAGAAAATCCTTTCCTGACTATTATAGTAGTAGCTTATTACGACTTATATACTCAAGACATCTAATGCTTTCCGATTTGAAGAAGTTTTTCAAAACTTCCACATTTCTGCTATTTGCCATGGACTGTGGAGCCTGAAGGGAAAAATATCTATGAAGATGACAAGAGTGAGTTTTCTCCTTTCATGAAATCACATTCACATTTGACTGAAGGTACAAAAAAAAAAAATGAAATGTCTCGTCTCTTAAATTCTGTTCCTTGGGAAAAAATCTTTGTTGTGTGCCAAAATTACCCTGGCACATTCCCAGACCAGGTTTATACTACTCCTAAGCAATGTATTAAGCAGACACATCGAGCTGCCTGGAAGTACCGCATTACTGCAAAAGCAGGAGAAGGAGAAGAATTGAAAGGTGGATTTGGAAACATCAGAATTCAGATTGATTGCACAGTCCTCAAGCCACCTCTTAGTTGCTAAGTGCTTGAGAGTACAGCTTTCAGTTACTTGGCATAATACAATTTTTCATAGGAAATCACCAGTTGTCCTTGGACTACATGCAATGACAGATCTAGGACTACACGGGGAGTCATACCTTGCATTAACTTTCAAACACTTCACCATGTAACCTGAATAACATGCGACTGATATAGAGCAAATGAGTAGAAGCATTGGCTTATGTTTGTGCTTTGAGTCAGCCCTTGAAAAGGAACTAAGAACCAGTGCATTAAATAGTGATAGAAAATAATTTTTAAAGTATTATTTTAAAAGATTTGCATTTTTCTCCACTTTTGTTTTTAGTTTTATTGCTCTTTAAGACTTTCTCAGACATATTTTCCATGAAAAGGCATTCCAAAAACTTCTGTTCCCATTCTTTTTTTCCGCTTTGCAACAACAGAACAAAAGTCCACTATTATTCATCCAAAAAATCCATAAGCAAAGAAAATTAACAGGATGTTAAAGCATGCTCAAGGAATAGAGAAATGTCTTCCAAGTCCTAGGAAATCCAAAAGGATGGGATTTGGAGAAAAGGTTGAGTCTGTAAGAGCTCCTGTTCATTCTATTCTGCATCCATTCTAGATTCTGTTTGCATTAACCTCTGCCTACTTTCAAGGAGTTAGTTGTAGCTGAATAACTTTCATTAGTTACCCTACTGAATAATTCAATTGAGCATTACTTTGGTATCTTTTTAGCATATACTGAATTTACTAACATGAAAGAAGTGACCTCAAATCCTAATTTAAATACGTCATTGGTCAGTTTAACCATAGGAGAAAGGTGCCTGAAGAAACATGAATGAAAAAATTGAAGATTTCTTCACATTACTTTTTTGGCATCTCTTACATGTTACATGTTTTAACTTTAATACTATACAAGCCTTGCACAGAGTGAAGACCACAGTACAGGTTAGTGTAAGCTACACAATAACACACTAAATCAGAAAAACAGGCATGGACTTTCACGTTCAAGGCTTGAAACTTTATTTATCAATGGGGACAGACAGTATCACTTAAAAATTTATAACTTTAGGAATTTTTTTAATACAAATTTGGCAGACATCTGTGTTACCTGTTCATGATGTGTATCTGTTTTTAAGGTTTGTATTCAGATGCAATATCCATGTATTAAATTCAGCCTTACTTGTTAGTAGAGATAGTTAAGCAAAAAATATATTATTAGATGTTTTGATAAAAATAAGTACATTTTCTGATGATTTATTTTAATGATAGAAATCACACTTCAGAGAATAAGGGTATCTTAAAAATAATTACTACTCTTTTCACAACACAAAAATTTATAACAAACCCATCCCCGCCCCAAATCACAAGATTTTAAAAAGAAGCCATCTTTTAAAATTTTGCTATTTTTTTTCCTTGATCAGCTCCACCAATAACAAATTGAAAAAAACCCAAAATTCTTGTTTCCATTATTCAGGTTTCACCTAGGAGGACTGATATTTAAATTCAGTGGACCTTAATCAACAAAACCAACAATTAAATTCAGACTCTCCAGACCAAAAAGCACAATCCTTGTGGTATGTTGGATAAAATCAAACCTGGTAACTTATTTTTTTGGCGGTTGGGGTGATAAACAAGAGACAATATGCGCAATAGCACTATATAAATGTATTCATTCAGTTAATTCAGCAACTTGGGGAAGGATTTATTATTATTTTTGTCTAACTCAGGTTAAATTCATAACAGACTGCCAAGTGCTGTAAGAGCAAGTATTTATAATACAAAAAAAAGACTGCTTATTTTCTTAATTAGAAGAGCTGTACTGTAACTTTTTTAAGTGATCGTACTTAGATGATACAACTGTACTGTCTCTAAAGAGTGTAGACACCCTTTTACATACTAAAGTAAGATGCATAAATGATGAATGATATTAATCCATTCATTTGAAGGTGGGAGGCATCTTGCAGTGTCTTAAATCTAGAAGGGTGGAAGTACACCTGTACAGCTGCCTGCTAGTGCCACTTAGCCCTAAGTTGTGGTAGAGCACACTGATTAACTACAAGCACAGAGAAGCTAAGAGCAAGTAGCTGGAGGAAGACTACATATGCAAGCTGCTATAGAGGTGTATCTTCCAGCTTTAGAAAGCATTTGGTATATAATGTTAGCAGAACTTGAATGAGTACCATCACAAGGTGCCTTCAGGGAGCCCCACATTCCCAATTTATCAAGGAAATGGCAGCTAAGTGTCAGTGAGATGGAAGCCTGTGTACAATAGACTAGACACACTGAACTGCTGCAGTGCAGATGTGCTCTCTGTCAGGCGTGGCAGCATTCAGTCTCACCAAGCATTCATCCAAGTGGTGCCAAGGTACTCAGAGACTCCAACAGACCAATGTGGAATGAGGAGTAAACAGAAATGTTTGCAATATTGTTCTTGGTTTTGCACAGACTTCAGCAAAACATGCAGTATGTATGTCATTAAGTTAGACGAACATTTGGAGTGAGGCATTTCTTTGTGCAGTGATTTGTTTTTGTATCCAATACAGATTATGATGCCAGAGGTGTCTGTGACGAGGAATAGGCCTTTGCCCATAAGTTGATGACAAAGACAAAAGAAGAAAAAGAAATTGCTTGGAGGAGGAGGATGATTTCTGGGAGTACTGACTAAAGCTGCTTTCTGAAAGCCAAGTGAATTTCTGAGAGAAGTTGATAAGCCTTGAAAAGTAATTCTTTCTTTCTCGTTGGACCATCTCCTATAATGTCATTCATGTAACTTGTCTACAGAAAAGTGTCTGGGAGAAAGTGATTTAATGTGTGCCTATGGGAAAAGAGCAGTTGAAGGTTTTGAGAGAGCAGATGCTGCTGGCAGGCCAAGCAGCACAGAGGTGGTGATTTCTTATAAAGGATACAAGCTACTATTTTTTTTTGGCTAGTGGGGGTGGGATGGGGGTGAGAGGGGTCAGGGGAAAGAAAGGCTGAGAATGATTTTTCTTATTAAGTCATTTAGGGTTTTTTCATTCCTTTTTCACCAACAGGATTTTGGTACAGGCTGATGTATCGCAGCTATGATTCTCTCCCTGTTTTGTCTATTCCAAGCATATCCTACAAGAAAGATGCTTAGTAGACAGCAAGTGTTCAACAAAACATTTCCTGGAAGAACCTTGAAGTAAGTTATAGATGTGTAAAATAGAGAATTATAAAAATAAGTGATTTTTCAGTTTAGAGGCCAAATGCAACCAAAAAAGAAAGGAGGAGAAGGGGAATATGTGCTTGAGGTGAAATGAATTAAAATAAACTAGATGGAAGCAGGGAGGGGGGTGATACCAGGCTTATCCGTGATAAGCTTTGGGATATCACACCAGGGTCAGAGAGACAGGGTGCTAGTAAGGGCCTTCAGCCTGCCTCCCTGAACTAAGCTAGAGACCCTTCACTACAGTCAAAGTCTTGTGGTGATGAGCCGGAAGCTCCCATGGTAGACGCAGTGCACAGAGAAACACCTGAGAGACACTCCAGGGGGGTATTCCCCTAAGAAGGCAGCACAGCCAACGGCCCAGCTGAAGTGCCTCTACATCAATGCACGCAACACGGGCAACAAACAGGAGGAGCTGGAAGCTGCTGTGCTGCTGGAAAGCTATGATATAGTGGCCATCACTGAAACCAGGTGGGATGAATCCCATGACCACAGTGTTGTTGTTGAGGGCTACGAGTTGTTCAGAAGAGACAGGCGAGGAAGGAGGAACAGAGGTGTCGCCCTTTATGTTAAGGAATGGATAGAGTGAGGAGATGTCCCTAAAAACCTCCATGAGAGAGCTGAGGTGGATGACATCAAGGTTGAGGGCAACCTTGGTTGCAGTGACCACAGAAAGACAGAGTTCAGGATTGTGGGTAGCATGCACAAAACAACAAGTAGGACTGAAACTTTGGATTTCAAGAGGGCTAACTTTGGCCTTTTCAAGAAACTGCTAGGTGAAATCCCATGGGCTGGCTCTGGAAGGCAAGGGGGCTCAAGAGAGCTGGGCAATATTCAAACATTGCCTTCTCCAAGCTCAGGACCAGTGCATTCCCAAAAGCAAGAAATCGGGCAAGGGAAGCAGGAGACCTGTGTGGTTGAGCAGGGATCTTCTGAAAAAACTAAAGTAGAAGAAGGAGGTTTACACTGAGTGGAAGAAGAAAATAGCATTTCCTCATAACTCTTTAAAATATGTGATAGACCAGCTTCATCACAGACTTTCCAGTGATATCAATACAAAATAGAACAGCTTCATTTGAAACCAGTTGTAATAAACCAAAACCTCATTCTATATTGTCTTATAAATTCAGGATTTAGAACACTCCCAATATAAAAGACACAATGAAATATTTGCTCTCATCAAGTAGGAAGACCTACATATCTGCCTGCACTTATCCTACACAGCAAGTAGGGTAGTATGAGAAAAAGCACAGGTTAGACATCCTGCTATTTTTTAAGAGAAAGAGCAGTTTTGGGAATGGAATCTGACTCTAAAAAAAATTGCTTTTTTGTCTTGGAAGGGTAAACGTTTCTGCTCACCCAGCGTCTCTAAATGTCTCCCATATATGCATCTGTTTTTTAAAGGCAAAGGTTACTTGCCAGTTTCTGTACTAATAAAAAGATAAACTGAGGGCAGCCAGAATGATGTATTTGGTAATTCATTAATGCCTCCTAGTTAAGAATGTCTGAAATTTCCCAATTTCTGTTCTCAGTCAAGGAAAAACAACTGCTGTTCTTGACTGCTGAGGCTCCTATCAGACAGTGGCAGGTGAATCCAACGGGAGAACCTAAAACATTAAAGCGCACATGAAGAGTGGCAGTAGCTTGGACAAGTCTTTTTTTCCTTTGTGTTTCCTTAAAAATGTTTATCTCTGAGGAGAAAGCAACAGCAAGTTTAGCTCCAGATTTCAATGGATCTCTGAAGGCAGACAGATTGCTTATTTCTATGCTGACAACACATCGAACTGATGAAATGATTAACAGATTACATGTATACACTGATGCATATGGATGATACACATAGAAGTGAAAGGAAGGTAGACGTGCCACATACTGACCCCTCAAAGCAGCCCAGAATAAAATATATATATTGAATTCTGCCTTAACACTAAGAAGAACTACAGGGAAAAAAAAGTCATAAGGGAAATGTCTTAAATTTACCACATTTTGCAGGTACTGAGCCTGGGTTTTTTTTGCTTTGTTTCATTTTGTTTTGTTTTTAATGCAAAGATGAAACTGCGTTTATGCAGCATTTTCTTATAGAATTCAGCAAATATCATCCTGTTGCTAAAAAGTCACAACGGAACAGTCTGAAATCATCACATTCACATCCCTGCATGCACTATTTATTAAAACCCAATGCATGCTCAGCTTTTATCAGCTCACAAAGGTGATGTAAAATGAGAACAGTACACTGAGCTGCCACTGTAACACTGAAGGTATTCAAAAGAGAAAAAGCAAGAGTGTATTACCTTTTGTACAGGCAAACTCTGAACAGTATCTGCCTGCTCCGGAACTGAGAGCAAAGGAACACCACGCATTTCAAGGGTACTTCCAACAGCACCATTCATGCCACCAGACCCCATTAAGTATGTTTGTAAATCATTCAATGGAATAAGGTAAATCTTGTTGAAATACGAATTGATTAATATTTGCATTTTGACATCATACTCACCTGCAAGTTCCATTCAAAGATTACTATGTAGCCTCTTTACTCAGAGGCTCAGCCTTCTATTAGAAGCTAAAGTCAACCATTCCTAGTCAAGAAAGGCATAAAGCATGGTGTGAACAAATAAGATCCAGTCCCATTATACAAATGCAATTCTTCTTCTTGATCATATGAGATCTTTCTTGCAAAGGAAAAGATTTTCAACACTGTATAGCACCAGTCTACACTGACTTTACTTTGAACATCAGTCATAACCTGCTATCATACCAACAGCTCTGAATAATTAACTACTCTTACAGTCCCCTAGGAACATTGGGCTTTTAGCTTTCTAGCTTCATGCGGTGTTCAGACTGGGCAGTGTCTCTGGTCTGTGTCCACCTCTGTACCCTTGGTGCCTGGGGACCCATCTCGTCCGCCTGATTCCCCATTGCTAACGCATCTGAGAGGTCTCACATATGGTCCCTTTCTTCCCACATAGAAAGCACAGTCAAAGACTCAGAATATCAATATAGCTGATCTTCTCTACTAGTCTCTGAAGAAGCAGAACTCAAATCAGGTAGTTCTTCATAGACAGCTTCATAAACACATTAAAACCACAAGATATAGTTCTCTAAATAGCACATAGCCTTCACACTTAAACTATTGCTAGCCTCCTACTACTGTGCCCTTCAGTACAACCTTAGAATGTATAAAAAAATAATTCAAGAAACATCTGGGAGAAGTTACTATATCGCTACTAAAGGAAAGGCTGGCTCTTGCAATCGCACGCATGTCCTCCAGTCAAATGATCTCTCAAAAGACAGATAACCTCAACAGAGAGGCCAAGAAGAGTTAGTTATGGTAATACAAAATTAAGTCAAGCCCTTGAAATTCCATCATCCTGTGATGCAGGTATCTACTAAAAGCAGAGTTAGGAAGCCAGCTATGTGACCCCTTAAGTATTCTGCTTTAAAAATGTTCTTTTCATTGCAAAGCGCTTAAGTGTATAGGTGTCTTTCAAGCATGGCAGTGTTGTCAGAGTACTTCCTCATAGATACAAGTCTCTGAACAGTAGCATGTAAATACAATAGCACTGATTAGTACTGTTTCCAAGGTCAGGAAATTGTTATTAATCCTTTTCTGAGGAGCACATGTAACTCCATTATGTATCTAACCACTGAGATACAAGAAGATATGCTTTACAGAACTGCTAACACATGGCTCCAGAGCACTAGTAGGTTCAAGGCTTGGTCCCAAAGAGGGTATTAAGCTCTAAGTAAATCTCTTGAAATCTCATACTACTATAAATAGATCTTTTGTTTAGTGTCATTTAAATTTTGGAAAGAATATATTCTTTTTGAAAACATATAGATTTAAATGGAATAGGTACAACTGTGGAGAAAGCAAATGACCAGTGAAGGCATAAATCCCAAATACTTTTTCTATAAATCTTTATTGTTTCTTAATATATTTTATTATTTTTACTCCAAACTATTAGTCCTGTACTCTTACACCTGCTGAGAGGCTCTGTGTTTTTTTTTAAGTTTAGCAAATAGGCTATTTTTTCTCTGAAATTTTGTTAAAATAAAAACGGTTTCTGGAATTCACAGCAAATGCTTTGTCATTGACCTTGAGAGTACTTTGGCAAGGTATTTCTATGCTTTGCCAAGAAGTAATGGTGATAGCAGAAATTTTGACACAGTTGAAACTACAGTAGTTAGTCTACTGTGTTGTTGGTAGCTTCACCTCCCAGTAACCCCAATGGCAATGTTGTATTTCAGTTGTCAATTGGCAAGCATACAATATTGGAAAAATAAGGATTTTAGAGAAACAACATCACAAGCAGTAGTATGCCTTTGGAAAAAACTAGTATTTAGAAATCCTGATTTTTCTCGTTTCTTACAGCTTTGTGGAAGAATTGTGCAGGATGCTTGAAAATATTTTTTTTTTCCATTAACAGAACTTAATATAATCAAGTTTATTTCAGTACAATGAAATCTTCTAGTCTTTTATCTCAGCATGCTTTAAAATAAATACTGATTAATAAATTATTTTGGTTTTCTCCAACAGCATTTTTTTTCTCTTTATGGGTATATATCAAGCTTATAGATAAAAAATACAGACTTTTAGAGCATTTAACTGGAAGAAAGCTGCTTTTCAAAGTTCTCTGAAGTAATTTAAGCAGCGTGAGTCATCTTTCTCAGCCTGAAATCCTTTGCTACAAATAAAATAAAAAAAAAAAACAAACTTGAGGCCCAACATCGTGAGTGACAAATATTATTTATATTTAAGTAAACTGAACTTGTCTACCACTTCCATTCCCCTGCCTCTCCATACAAGAATTGAGGCATTATGCTTGAAACCCTTAATCGCATATTATGTTTGCAGACAGCATAAGGAAAACTTTTGAGGCTGTTAGCCCTTTTGCACATGCAGACCCGGTCTGTTGAGTACTGATAACCCACCTGTGAGCAATGCATCAGCATGCCTCCCTGTCAGCTGAGCTGAGGTAACCCGGTGCTTTCAAAGGCCTGCTGCTATAATGAGCACTTCAGCAGATAAGAGCTGTGGACATGGCTGCAGGGCTGGTGAAATCATCCAATGTGGAGGACCTGGCTCCCTCCCTGCTTGCAAGCCCTGCTTTTTTTCCCTGTGGGAAACAGAGGAAGAGGAGGCAGCAGATAGTGAACTTTTTCCCTGACACAAGGAGTGCTTCTACAGCTCAGATGTGATCATTAAATTTTACATGTTGATACCCTATCTTCTGTTTAAAGAAAGTTTTCAACCAATCATCAGAGGTTCAAAGAAATGGCCTATCGTGCTCACATATACAGCATAGGGTTATTCTCACTGCACTAGATAAAAAGGAACATTTTTCTCTGTGAGAACAAACATTTAAAATACTATGCATCTGATAATGGGTTAAAAATAAAAAAATAGTTATTTTCCATTTAGTCTTCAATATTTCATATGTTTGTTTTTTTTTCCTTAAACACCGGTAAGTGATAAAGAATCCAGTTGGTATGATACAAAATTTCTGTAATGCAACCATTAACTGCTACATTTTGGGAGCACAATGCTGTTAATTCAGCCTGCCGTTAATTCAGTTCCGATTTCAGGCTACTGAAATAGAAATAAAACAAAATGTATCACATTAACATGAGAAGCCTTCTATATATATAGCCAGCTATAGCTGACAACTATATCAAGAAACTGGTCAGGGGAGGGGAGGGAAGGGCAGGGCTGAATAAGCCTGCCATTAGTAAAAATATAGTAAAAATATAAGGCTACACACTCATGGTGAAGTAAAAGACAGGATGGCTTTATAGTATGACAACATTTACGTGTTAGCTTTTTCGTATATGGAACGCAAATACTCTTCTTTGCAAAGAAGCTTAATTTTGTTGTAAATGTATATGACATTATATTGATTGAAGCACTGGAGAGTGCCCTATACATATATGTACAGCCCATTGGTCTAATGTGGGTGCGAGATTATACACCTATCACATTTAGTCATGGTTGCTTAATGGGAAAATGACAGAAAGGATTGAGATAAATCATGCACGCAGTAGGTCCTAGGAGACCAGACATTATTCCATCATGCAACAAACATAATGGATCATCCTGTCCCCACCCTAGAACAACTCAGTGATGTTATTATCATCCTGATGATGAGAAAATGCTTAACATTACAGAAACAAGCATTTCTTTTTTCTGATTTTATATGTAGTGAAACCAATTTGAGCAATGCTTTTCTCAGGTTTCCCAGTCCTACAGACGAATAACCAGAATTTAGAGGAAAGACCATCACAGAACAAGGACATGGAAAAAGTTAATTTGGATGAGAAAAGAGTTTAAAAATATAATCTAAACCTAATTTTTACAGTCAGATTGGTCTCAATGTCAGCTAGGAGAACTGCAAACAGTCAAAACTGAAGCACACATAAAGCTGTAACTCCACATGTCTCAAAACCCTTTTGTCTATCCATGGTATAGTAGAAACAGTGAAACTGAACTAGGTTTCTTATACATTCCTGTCACATTTGATCTCATAGAGAGCATCTTTGTTATTTAGCAAAGGCTGAGTTCAAAATACATGTAAGGAATTTTAATGAAGCTTCTCACCTTTGCCCATAATATATTTTCCTTCAAATAAATAAAATATCTTTGGGACCTATACTGCTCATCAAATCTGGTTTAAACTGATTTGTTGTTTGGTGGATCAGAAACACAGAGAAATATGTGGACAGACCTGTTACATAAGACTAAATTCCTTAGGAAACCAGGATAGCCAGTTCTAATGAGTTTTCTATGAGTAAGGCCCATAAATTCTTGAAGCAACTCATTCTCATACTTCATTATTCCTGTCCCTCACATCCAGCTGGAACTTTCCTTGCTGGAATTTAAACTTTTTACTTCTTCTCCTGTTTTAATGAGAGCATACTACCTCCTTCTTCTCCTTAGCAATTTTCTATGCATGAGAAGATCGTTGTATCTCCATCAGATTATTTTTCAGACTAAATTTCTCTACATTTTTCAAAAACCTGCTTTATAGATCATGGTCAGATGTCTATAACACATAGCCATGACTTCCTCTGGTCTCTCTCTCTCAGGCATGATTTTTATTGAACTGGAGTCCTCACATGGGAATGTGGGTAAATCTTCTGCACTGTCTTCTTCAGAGATAAAGAATATTTTCCTTTCTTCATGGCCATACTATTCTTTATGCTTCCAAGAAAGATTGATACTTGCCCTTTTTTACATTAACATGACATTACTGATCCATAGAGGTTTTTGATCACTGTAACCATATTTTTAACCGGTTACCCCCATGTTATCTTTATGCAGTTGCCCAGTTGTCAACATAAAACATGATGCTTGTCCCTACTCGGGACTATCTTTTATTTTCAGACAATGTAGATATAATTCCTATCTGTCGTGACACTTGGAATTTCTATTAAGTTTCTTTATTTTTCTTGTAGTCCCTCTCATCTTGGTGACAACTTTGAATTTAAAAAATGCGATTCAGTTCATTAATGAAAATAATGAATCCTAATGGCTAAGCCCCCAAATAATTCTGTTACTCTCTGTACATTCAGCCTAAGTTCATTAATATTTCCGTTGCTGCTGGTTTTGGAAGAGGTCTATTTCATCTTTTCTTTTCTTTTCTTTTCTTTTCTTTTCTTTTCTTTTCTTTTCTTTTCTTTTCTTTTCTTTTCTTTTCTTTTCTTTTCTTTTCTTTTCTTTTCTTTTCTTTTCTTTTCTTTTCTTTTCTTTTCTTTTCTTTTCTTTTCTTTTCTTTTCTTTTCTTTTCTTTTCTTTTCTTTTCTTTTCTTTTCTTTTCTTTTCTTTTCTTTTCTTTTCTTTTCTTTTCTTTTCTTTTCTTTTCTTTTCTTTTCTTTTCTTTTCTTTTCTTTTCTTTTCTTTAACATAATTTAACAGATGGAACAAATGTTTTCTCTAAAGCTTTTTTAGTTTCAAATAGAAAATTTATTTCTAAATATTAATACAATTTTTGTCTTGCCTTTTTTCCTCTCCTATGATTCTTTTTTGTTCTGAGTCCAGCATTAATAATAAAATTCTGGACATTTTTAGCACTTTTTGCCATTACTTATATGTTCAAGCAGTTGTGTTACAGAAGAACAATGATTTTGCGTAATCTGTATTTTATAGTGTACTCTTGAATTGTGCAATGTCATATCTACTTTGCATGCAACTACCTTTTCTGTTGGAGCAGGTAAAAATGCCAAATGGGAGTCATGAGAGATCTTTCCTGGTACTACTGAAATTTTCTGCAGTTGTAAATTTTTATAAGTTCTGTCTCAATAACTGCTAAAGCTTCATAAAGAGAATGAATCAAGAAATGTATTCTTACATCATAGAGCTATGATGTCTCTTACTAAAACATAACATAGTTGTGATAGGATATTAACTTGTGGCTGACCTTGGAACTTACAGGCTAGCTGACAATATGAACAAGCACAAAAGAAAGGAGCAGATTTCCTGAAAGATCCATTACATATTCTACCATTTCCAATACCCTTGGAGTATTAAATATGAATGAATATGGCTTCTGCATGATCGCTTATCTACTGCAATGTGCTAAAACTGACATTAGCAGTAAAGTTTCTGCTCATCCTAACTGATGCACTTCTATTAAAAAAAAAACATTAAAAATTGCCTGATAAATTGTAGTAGCTGATATATTTGTAATCTTATTAAGAAACAAACATTTAGATAGCTATTATCTTAAAAGGTTTATTTTACTTTATAATATGGATAAACATATAATTACTGTGTGAATTCAGCAGTAGGCAATCAAATGCTATCTTCAGATTAATGGATAATTATACACTTAAGGTGGTTAAATACTTTAAAACTCTAATGCCCAGGTAATTGCACCCTTTAATATTATGACAACACTGCAATTATCTTTGGTGATAGATGTGGAGCCACAGATTAACTATTGAGAGACTAACCCTTGAGAGTGTTTCATGTCATGGGACAGCAACAGCTGCTTATCTTTACAAACATCTGCTCTATTTGACACTGCTGTCACCCTCTCTATAGAACACATATATGTAAGGTTTTGGTTTTGGTTGTTTTTTTTTTGGTGGTTGGACTCGATGATCTCTGAGGTCCCTTCCAACCACTATGATTCCGTGATTCTGTGAATACACACACACATATATATACACACGTATGCACATACTTATGCACATACTCACAAGCATACATGTATACATACACAAGAGTTGATCTATTTCTTGCTAAATTATATGAAAAATCATCCCCTAAAGACAGTTTGCAATATGTTGTTTTTAGTAGTGTAGTGCCAGATGAGAAGGTACCAAATATTGCTGTTCAAAAAGTAATACTTGTTTGGTTTTTGTCTGTGGTGAGCAGTTTTTTTGACAGTTTTCTAACAGATTAAGATACTATCTTAGACATATGTGATGTTCTTCCCAGTTTGACTTGAATATATAATCCTCTTATTTTGGCTTAGGCTTTCATTTGTCTTTGAAAACCTTCTGTTTGCTTGGTTGGTTGGGGTTTTTTGTCTTGCAGGCACATTTCTCTATAGTTGTGGCTTTTATGTTATTGTCAGTCCCCTCTCATTTTATTTAATAGTTAACTCTTTTTTTTTTTCCTTTCCAAGACACTGCAAGTAAAAACAAGTTGCAATCCTTTTTCATTAGATGTGTTGTGGGACACATGACAGATATCTTTCATCTAGTTCTTTGTCTGTTTTGATTTTATTGGTCTGCTTCACAGATAAATAACAATTATAGTAATTTCAGAATAAGAATCTGAGAATCAATATCTGGCTCAACATGAGTACATAGGTCTATTAGGTGTCTGGATAAGTCAAACATATATATTTTTTCAAATCCTCTGGCAGTTCAAGTGAGATTTCTTTCCCCAGTGAATAAGAAAGTTATACGGATCCAAGCCACATATTGAAGGTTTGCGCTAGGTCCCTTTAATGAAGATTTTTCTTTAAAGGCATAATATTGTTTATTGCACTCCTCAAAACTTGTGTTAGAAATACTTTTTCCTATTCATTTCTCCAATTATTCAGCAGAAATGTGAGGTTAAATTAAGTTTAAAGATAATCTGATGAGTTTTTCTTTCCACGAAAATAAAATTTTTCCAATGACTTATTTTTATTTTCTCTATCTGAGCTGAAAAATGGAAGTTTTAGATATCTTTTGTCTCAAATTCTCTGGTTGCCCTTATTTTTTATTCAAGCAGACAGTTTTCACAGTGGTTTCTTCCCTTGACAGCTTTTTCCTGCATTCTTTACTCAGCTCACTTTAAGCAAGAAATTCTTCAGTGGCCAAAGCTTTCCACTAGTTCTAAAATTTCCCTTCTTGCCTCTTCTTGATCTATAACAGAGAAATTGCTGATTGTTCTTCCATCTGATGTGTATACATAACTGAATATCAGGATCTGTTTGCAGCTTTTCCGGGTGAGCAAAAATATTTTATGTCCAGCTTCATGGCTTTGCAGTCTACAAGCCATTCCTCAGGCAGTTGACGAGAACTCAACTGTCATTTTAATTAATTCCTCAGTTCTCTTCATAGCTTCTCTGAGATGGTTTCAGATATTCTTTTAGGTTTCTCTTTTCTGGGGAGATTTTATCAATCTTTAGAGATTTTAAGAGCTAGATAATGTAATTTTAAAAAGAGATTTATGTTGTAATTTGAATATCATCATTTATATTTCAGCTTTAAAGCACAGGTTCACTTTTAAGTGATGGTATTGTTTCAGACTTTAAATTTTTATAACAGTTATTAATTTGTTTTCATTGACTTCTACAGTAATACGAATTAATTTACAGTATTTAAAATCATACCTGACAATTTAATATATTTATTAATTGCACTGGTGTATGTACACTAACAAGCATGACAGGTTTAGCTTCAAAGATACAGTTGTTAATGCATTCCAGCTTCAGTAACAGCCTTCAGAAGCCTTTATATCACATTTAACTGAGAGATACATATATCACACAGTGGTAACCTATATGTATAAGTCTTCAGCTAAAATTTATTACTCCACATAAAAGCTTTTGAAAATTTAATAAGCTTTTGTAGAGAGATTAACTTTGCATCTTTTCTGTTTCGTTTTTATTCAGTGAAAAACTTCATTACATTAGTGAAAAAAATTTTGACAAAAGCAAATAATCTGTGGGATTGATAATGATGGTTATGAGCTTCTCCAAATTCTACATATAGAAAAATTATGAACTAATACATTAATTTATTATTGGTTCACACATATAAAGAACATGTTATATGCTTTTCTTTTAACTATTTATGGTCTTACACTCTAAGTGGATGAGGGAAAAGCTGTGGACGTTGTCTATGTAGACTTTAGTAAAGCCTTTGACACCATTTCCCACAGCATTCCTCTGAAGAAGCTGGCTGCTCATGGCTTGGACGGACATGTTCTTCACTGCATAAAAACTGGCTGGGTGGCTGGGCCCAAAGAGTTATGGAGAATGAAGTTAAATCCAGTTGGCAACCTGTCACAGGTGGTATTCTCCAGAAGGCTCAGTACTGGGGCAAGTGCTGTTTAATATCTTTATCAATGATCTGAATAATGGGATCAAGTGCACCCTCAGTAATTTTGCAGATGACACCAAGTTCGGCAGGATTGTTGATATGCTTGAGGGTAAGAAGGGTCTACAGAAGGATCTGGACAGGCTGGATCAATGGGCAGAGGCCAATGGTATGAAGTTCAAGCCCAAGAGCTGGATCCTGCACTTGGGTCAGAACAACCCCACGCAACCTTAGAGGCTTGGGGAAGAGTGGCTGGAAAGCTGCCCAGGGAAATGGACCTGGGAGTGTTGGTGGACAGCTGGCTGAATATGAACTGACAGTGTGCCCCCGTGGCCAAAATGGCCAAGAGCATCCTGGCTTGTATCAGAAATAGTGTGGCCAGCAGGACCAGGGAAGTGATTGTCCCCCTGTACTCAGCCCTGGTGAGGCTGCACCTCGAATATTGTGTTCAGTTTTGGGACCCTCCCTACAGGAAAAATATTGAGGTGCTGGAGCGTGTTCAGAGAAGGCTGAACAAAGCTGGTGAAGGCTCTAGGGCACAAGTCATATGAGGACCAGCTGAAGAAACTGGGGTTGTTTAGTCTGGAGAAAAGGAGGCAACTCCCTGCGCTCGCTACAACTACCTGAAAGGAGGTTGTGTCCAGGTGGGGTTTGGTCTCTTCTCCCAAGTAACAGGTATAGGAAAAGGCCTCAAGTTGTCCCAGGGGAGGTTTAGATTGGATATTAGGAGAAATTTCTTCACCGAAATGTTATCAAGCATTGGTACAGGCTGCTCAGAGAACTGGTTGAGTCACCATCTCTGGATGTATTTAAAAAACTCGTAGATGTGGTGCTTAGGGACATGGTTTAGTGGTGGTTTTAGCAGTGCTAAGTTAATGGTTGGACTTGATGATCTTAATGGTCTTTTCCAACCTAAATGATTCTCTGATTGTATGATTCTAAATTGAAGTCTTTTGTTAGATCAAATCATAGTTTCTAGTGTAGTTCCATTTTGAGAAGAAGGAAGAGGAAGAAACAGAACTAATTTCCAGGCTGCAGGTTTCTCCAAACAAATTACATCCTTTAAATTAATCTTGAAATAAGTTCGAGTTCACTGAATAGTGAAAGTCAATGAGACACGAAACTCTTTGTCCCATAGAAATGTGTTCTTCAAATAAATTAACACAGAATTCCAAAAATATAATCATCAAATATCAAAATGTTCATTTTTACATATGCATGCAAACCCAAATACATATTTTTTGATTTCTAGAAAGAAAATTTTGTTCACCTTTACTTATACCAATGGCAGGAGAAATTCAGAGATGTCAATTTGCATGTTTCTTGTCCTCAGGAGATTAGGCTACCTGATGGAAATGCCACGATTTAGCATTTAGATCAACCAAAGGGAGACTCATGCATCACAGAAAATGTATTTCAAATGCAAATATTGGCTCATAGAAAAGACTGGAAACATGAGACATGAAGCTGAGGTCCTGTGACATTGACAGATTCATGGATAGATTTCCATTTGATCTGCTCCAACTGATTAAAATTAACAACATGTCATAAGCATAGTTGACCTGATCAAAAATTATAGAAAATGAGAGATCGAAGAGGGGCAGAAAAAAGATATTAAAATAAGGTAATAAAGCATTGAGGAGTTACTAAGAGTACTGGGGGTTTTGGAGCAAGTCAAAACATAAGATAAAAAGATAATTTTTGTCTTTTGATTTTCAATTGAGTTTACTTTTTCACTCAGTTCCAGTGACTCTTCAACATGAACTTTCATACTGCTTTAAGTTAATTAACTGAATCTTATTGCAAATGAAGTCAAAATTTCAGTGCAACATTACCCTGCTAAAGAAAACTGACATTCTCTGTGTAATTGGAAGCAGCTCAGCTTTCACATATAAAACAACTTCCAGTTTTCTTAATATTGCTTAAAGTAATCAACAGTACAATTAAGAATATGGAAAAAACCCCACCATCAGCCATTCAAAAAACATAGACTAATACAACATTTACAATAGTATAGGAAGTACAGGTTGACATAGAATGCATCCAGATTCAATTTTTGTAGTGCATGTTGCATACCACACTATTTGCCCTGTTATCTGTAACAATCATTTCAGGGGATATGTGTAATCCACACCTAAAACATGATCATGTTAATGTCTTCTTCTTATCCCCCAAGTTTTCCATGCCTTGTTCTTGTCCAGATACAGAAAGTGAAATGGCTTGCCCATTTGACCAGGCTGAGAACTCAAATGCACTTTGGGGGCTGGAGAAACAAAGTCCAGATGAGAACACGAATAGTAAAACTTGTAGATATGATAATTTGAAGTCCAGAGTGCTTTTGTTCTACTGCTCATTGATACATTTTTTAACATTTATGTTCAAACTTGCAAATAGGTAGCCAGAACCTTAGCCTTAAATGTAATGGATAATTCCATTGAAATCTACTTTTGCATAATTACTTGTATTGTATACAATTAAGTTGGTGAAGAAATCTTTGCAGAAGCAAAGCTGAGGAAGGAGTACTGAAGTAAATGTAGTTTTAATTTAGTAGCTACAATTACTCAGAGATTACTAGACACAAGAACACCTTCCTGCCCTTCCAAGGTATTTGCAGATTAAATCCCACTTTTTTAATTGAAATAGCCTCAGAGCAATATTTCTTTGGATTTCTTTTTCACATGGATTCTATATAGAGGGTGAACTTTCTTTAGAAAAGGAACTTCTTTTTTTTTTTAAGTATTAGCTTTCTGTTTCTCACACAGGCAAGTTGAAAAGAATACAATAGGGACAGCAAGAACACTAATGAATTATAGAAAAAAGCACTGATTAAATTCAGAAAGAAAAGGACAATGTCGAATTTTTATAATATGAATTTTGTTATTTGGTAGTTAGGGTAACTGTTTTCTATGTTTTTTACTAAAACAATTGCCTTATTAACCTAGTACTTAAGTTATAACTCATCATGCTTGGTTGAAGTTAATTATCACTACTGCTACAAATATAAAATAATGCAACTTGAATTCTAATTTTGTTTTAGTTACAGAAGACCAGTCTAATTTATTTATAAATTATGCTTAACTCAGTGGTATTTTCACAATACTGTCTTGCAGTTCATAGAATACCATGCAGGGAAAAATATGCAATCACCGAACATAGTTTGCAATAATGCTAATCTATCCATAATCAAATTTTCTTCTGTTTGCTCATGAATTTGTTACATCATAATGAACTATGTAACATATGTCTCTATGGATTTTCTACTGAGATAAGTACTACCTACAGGAAACAGATAAAATATTTTATATCTTTGAATCTATCTTTTTAAAAAATATATATTTTTTTTTTCTTGAAAGCTTTAACCTTAATGTAAATTAGCCAGCAATCTAGATTCCTTTGACATCACTGCTTAAAACATAGAGAACTTCAAATATTGTAGAGAAAATAACTTGTAAAGTCTGACATGGCTTATGATTACATCTTTTTCAGGGAGAAATAAATAATGTAGACCACGTCTCCTTGTAGCATAAAGAAACAATGTTCTATGTGACTTCAAGCGTATTCCCAAAATACGTTGTTTCCTATGAGCCCTCAAGTAAACAAAATTCTCTAGCTTCATCCACCCTATAAAGTAAAAAACAGGAAGACTTAAGCAAGCTAATGGTCATGAATTATACACACTGCTGATGTTAATCTGACTTTGTGCATACTCTGTGTACAAATTTCTAGAGTCTGTTGCTGCTGATGCTGCTGATGCTGCTGATGCTGCTGATGCTGCCCATGTGGGCCTTTAGGGCAGCATGTAGACAGCAGACTCAAGCTCAGCTTTCAGCTTAAAATGTACACTTATTGACTCCAAGAAAACTACTTTTCAGAAACTGAAACATCTGAAGGTATGCACCATGTCTAAGAATTGCAACTGAGCTGGTTTATTCTATGCATATTTGCTAATCATTACCTGCTTCATAATCGACCTGATGATTCCTAACATATTGACTGGTGCACGGTCATAATTTTTTCTGTCAAGTTCTCTCACATCTTATAAAAATCTTTGGGGATAATTTTTCCAATTTTAGGAACATAACCAATTAATCACGGAGGTCAAGTTTTTAGTCTTTACTTAGGATTTACAAACAAAGTGAATGAAGTCCAATATTGTCATTCTGAGAGTAAAATATTGAATTAATTTTATTCTTCTTTTTTCATTTAATTATTAATAATTTTCATTTCCTGAGTTCCTTAATCTTGGAAATATGAATTTAATATTTTAATGTACCCTTGTCTTAATACATTTTTTTCATAAGAAAAATAATTATATGATGCACAAGCAATTATTTTATTGAAATGTAAAGCAACATAAATCTTTTCAACATTTATATGACTGCTATTTTTTAAAAGAGAAATGGAAACATTTTGTTATAAATAAAAATTTAAAAGTGCAATTATTCTCATGTTTAAGTAAAAGAAAGTTGGGGTTTTTTTCAGATAGATGATGAAAATATTCTGGTCTAATTATAATGAATATATGCTGTAGGCTGAGAAATAGATCTCAGAATTATACTCTTTACTTTGATATGTGATACTAGATCCAAAGACAAATAATCTGGGAACAAAAACTATAATGTTTTTGTGTGTTTGTTTTGGTTTAGTTTTACTTTTAAATATTCAGTGAGTCTGCAGATTTGTCTTTGAGAATGAACTCTTAAGGAATTTCAAAGCTATACATCAACTTTCTGCTGTTGCTACTGACAACCAAGAGGACATTGTTTTCCCTTTATAGTACTCAGTGAGTGACTCACAGGACAGAAAGTTTATGAGGGAATTTCAGGAAGCTAAATGCTTTAATTTATTAAAGTTGTCTAATGCCAAACTTCTGTTCTACTAATGTGCTTTTTTTTTGGATTAGTCGGTCCTCTCAAGCTTCTGTCTTTGAAGATGTTGAGAGTCATGGAAGATATAAATATTATTTCAGTTCTAAGTGAGGTCTCCTTATAGAAAAACGTATATTTCCTAATAGCTAAATAGGGATCAAACCTTATGTGGACCAGGAGATGGCTGGCTTTTGTGTAAGGTTTTTGTATAGCAACCAAACCTTGTAATGAGCTCAGTTGGCCTCTGGATGGCATCATGCCGTCAGACAAAAAAGGACAAAAATCTTTTCCCAATCAGTTAAAAAATCATTTAATGAAAAAGTGCTGAGAATGAATTCTGAGTTGGGTTATCATGTTATATTTTACATGATATAGGAGAATATTAGAGTTATATTCTGTATTTGTTAAGTTATTTCATTATTAAAAATGTTAAGTATTTGTTATTTTCATAGACCAGAAAGAGTCTCAAGCTACTAGTGTTCATGTGCTCAGAATCAGTCCACTTTAAATATTACTCTTCTTCTGTGTACTGTGGGCCAACATTATACTATATTGAACTTCAGAGTTAGTCATACGTAACGTTGCAGTGTATCCAGACCCAAGCAAACTAATGTAAGACTGCTAATACTCAGCTCCATAGAAATAGCTCAATGACAAAATGAATGAAAATATTGTCCTTTAAGAAAGGAAACTTCTCCATGAGACGTTTTCAAAAATATTAGAACCTTAAATATTTGTATTTTTGCTTTTTTCTATTTAATAATTAAAGTATATATTTCATCCTAGCTCTGTTTGAATTAATGTCATATATTGCTCCAAATAAATCTAATTTGTGCCTCTCCATGGAAATGTGCATTTGCAAATGCAACAGCAGGTGATTTAGTTGAATTTTTGTATTATATTAAGATTACAGTATGTTGCTATTCATAATTATATGCAGTTGTTTTGAAAGGAAGGAGACCTTCCTCTCACATTTGGAAATAAATAAATGTTTTACTGCTTTTGCTTTTGAGGTGTACAACTATTTTAGCTTCTAAAGATATATAAGCTTGGGGTAGAGAAAAGCTGTAAGCCATTATGAAGATGAGTCAGATACTTTAATTTTATGCAAAAGCATATAACTTGGATGTCAGGAACCTGCAGGATTTTAGTAGCTTTACAATTTGCAGGCTCTGATATAAATCTGGATAACTGTTGCTCTGCCACGTAACTCTGCCTTATCAATCTTATTATTAATCTTTCAAAACTGGCTCTCATTTGTGATACAGAAATTTGGAGAGAGGTGGTGTAAGTAAGAGCAGACACTGTCTCATGAGTTCCTATGGGCTATACTAGCAAGCAATACTAGAAACCAAGCAATTTTTACTCTCAGTGCCATATAGGTAGTTGATGTTTCAGTAATATTGCTGCAGGAGGCAGAGCACTAATGAAAGATACGAAGTTAGCAGGCAAATGCATATAATCTCTGTCCTTATGTAGGACTTCTGAAACTCAATATAGGGAAAAATTAAAAAGGTGGTCAAATTTGACACAGTGAGATTTCTGTCTAAGTTTACAGTACTATGGAAATACAGCAGAAACTTCAGTTATTGTTCTTCTTATCTGACTCCCCTCTCTGTATGTGCTGCCAATATAACGGAGCTACAGTATTGCAGACTGTAAGTATTTCTTTCCTACCAGAACTATATTTCTTCAAATAATCAGTCAGAAGTCCTCCCACAAGAACTGTACCACTCTCATTGTTCTGTGATCTGGTTATCCAAAGGCTTCTGCATGTATCTCCAAGAGCAAGGTGAGTTGTTTTTCAGCAGGATACCTTTTTCAGCCACTTACATATGTCATTAACAGTCAGCAATCACAGTATCACATTGCTAATTCTCCTCCCTGGGCTACAATTTCTAGTTGATCAATTTATGGGCCAAAAAATAATTTTATAGTTTTTGTTGACGGTATGTCAGCTTCATAAATTGTACTTAAGATATGTATAACTCTTGTACTCCTTGTTGGTTGTGTATGTTTTCTTACAAATTAAAGCAAGGGCAAGAAAACCTAAATGAAAGCTTTCTTCTTCCAGTGAATATTATGAAAATAGAATATTAGTTTACAACACTATAATATAATCAGTCTCTTCATGCAGAGAACATCTTAATGTATTGAACAGATCATGTATAAATATAAGTATTGAACAGCTGGACACTGGAAAATGAATTTTCTTTTTTTTTTTTTTAGAGTCTATCTTCTTCTGCAGATTAAAAGCTAAAGTAATCAGAACAATTAGAGTGATGCTGCATTTTTACATATATCTGTAATTTGTGCTTGCTTTATAATATTTTTACTGATGGTCCTCTATTCATATTTTTTGTGTTGCTCTTTAGAAAAGTCTGCCAAACTTTCATTTGTAATAACCATTCTTTTGGCATAGCTTACAAGTAAATTGAAATCATAACATGGTAATCTGGAAACCACCTGGACTGTGGTTGTATTTCTACTCAGCAAAGTTACTTACTGCACTTTTTGCTACAGTCCTTCTGTAGTCAATCCTGTAGCATTGACCATAGTCAAATAATCAGTTCCACAATGTGACTTGGGCAGGGTAAAATGCAAAGTGCAGCTTTACCTTCACACTGTTCAGCACTGGTGACCTCTAGAATTGATTTATTATGCCCATAATGATTGCCCAAACAATTTGCCCCAGGTCTCTTTGGAGCAAAATGCAGTTACCCTGTCCTTATTATTGTCCTTATTTTGCATATCTTGTACGTGTTGATATTTTTAAATAAATGTCGAAGGTGGTGATCACTGTGTTCAAGAACCTGTTGGCAGAACTTTGCCTCTGTTCCTTTGTAAGAGTTTCTTTTCTTCAGTGCCTGTGCAAAGTCACAAACTGGCCCTACAGGTATGTGGTATTTAAGTTGCTGTCATCTTTTCAAAGCGTTCTTCTTGTGTATCTCAGAAGCTAACCTTTGTACCAGTACCTTCTAATAACAATTACAATACATATTCTAAATCTCTATGGGTATTGACATTCATTTAAGTGGGCTTTGAGTAACCTTATAGTAAAAAATAAAATCAGTAGAATGTCTCTTAATATGGTGAAGGTGATTTGGATCATATTAATATTACAGTACTTATATTTCTATAAAAATAATCCCAGAAGGTGAAAAAAAGAATGCCATTTATCAGAACATCAATAAAAATTTATACCACATTCAGGCTGCAAGATTGAGAGGTTAATTACAAAGCATGGGAAACTCTAATAAATTAAAAGACACAGATTTCTTACTTGCTTGGACAGGTCAAAGGTTCCCATTAAAAAGAAGAGGAACAGCAAAGAAACAGGCTTTGATGTTGTGCAAAAGCATTTGCTGATGGAGACAATTTTTCACTTAAATTAATGGCAGTGAGATCAATGTTTGATGTGTGGCACATGCCGATAACCTTTGTCTGTGTTACCACTGATAAAGCATTCAGCATTCACTTATCCTAAATACTCATCAGATGTGCTATTGAGGCCATTATCCTGAAACATATTTAGCAGCATTTGAGATCTTTTTTCCTCTCCCAAATACAGCCTGTCTCACCACTTTTTTGCAGCTGCAGAAGAATTGCCTGAATGAGTTTCTTATCACAATAACTATGAGGATCAAAAAGGACCAGATGGTTCTTTCAGGCTCCTTAGGCAAATAAGATATGCCATACTAGGGATATCCAGTCTGTAAAGTCCGTTTTACAGATAAATGTGAGATAGCTCAGCTCTCCTTCTGAGCTGGCTAGGAGCCTAGGCCCTACATGTGAACATGGCACTAAAGAATTTGCATGAGTGTGTCCATTCTTGAAATAAATGCTTCCGAAACACCATCCAAATCCTTCAAAACTAAGGAGCTTCACTGAGTGGTCTTCCTGGAACTAGATAGGAAGATGATTGACTACCTTAGGAAAATATAATATATTATGTCCCTGGAGAGTGTCAAAATTTTGCTGGATGAGGTCCTGAACAACCTTTTCTAACTTTCTAGTTAGATCCAACGTCTAAGCTGGTCCTGCTCTGGGCCAGAGGACCTCCAGCAGTCTCTTTCAATCTAAATTATTCTACAATTCCATGATTTAATGCCTGTAACTTAGTAAGCTCAATCATTCTCTGCTTCCGTGTGATTCTGTGAAGCTTTCCCGAAGTGTCTTTCGAGCAACCGTATGTAAAAGAAGGTTTGATAATAATATTCCATCTCTGAAATATGATATAGAAATTAGGTTTCTATTAGCTATAGAAATCTGTCAATTATCTCCTTCATTCAGGTGTCTTCTGCTTGTTTTACCAGGAGAGGAGGGTGAAATTACAGGAAAGTTTCCCATTGAAAGTAAGATGTAAATATGTCATATAATTTTAGGCAGCTCTGAATGTAATTTAAACTTTTGTAATAATATGAAAGCTTCATTAAATAAATTTTTGTAAAGTCATTCTTCCAGTCCTTCTTGGGCAGTCTGACCTTGTTCCTCTCACTAACGTTCTGTTATTGATCTTAAAAATCCCACTTTCTTCAAATGTGGTCTAAGTCACTGTTTTGAACCTGAGAACCACAAAGCATAATTTAAGATTAGATTTGTCTTTCCATTATTACCAATAACAGGTAATAAAGATAATAAGCAGAACAAGGAGATATGCTTACCAAATGGTACTTTTAAAAGTACCATTAAGAAAACGCTTTCAAACGTGTCAGATATGAGCTTCATCTTGCAGATCTCATCCCCCCTGAAAGAATATAGTTTGTCAACATTCAAGACTGGGCAGTTCTCTATTGTGGTGTCCTTATCTTCTGTCCTTCATACGTGTGGCCATCTTCCAAAACTTCTAGAGTAAAACCTTTTTCTGAGGCAAGCCCACTGGACTACGTACTATGACATTAGTGACAACCCATGATATTGCTTCGTTCATGCTGTAGGCAACAGAATAGAATTCACTGAGGTGGAGACAGAAGTAGTCCATGTCTTATGGTAGGCCCAGACTGCTGTTCTGTTGGTGTTTATTGACAACCCTTCAAGGATATACATGGTTATCTGAAATGTAGTGCAACATATTTCTCTTGAGCAGATCTGTATCCATGCAGTCAGTGTCTCCTGTTTTCCACATATGGACAGAGTTCAGATATTGACTCAGACCTATAACCTCCTTTGCCATAGGTGGCTTCTAAAACTTCAACTGACCTGGGTAATGTGCATGGAATACCATCAGGCAGGCAAGAGGAAGTGTGATTTTGTAGCAATATCATGCATTGCTAAAACTAAGAAAAACTAGCAGCAAAACAGGCAATCTACCAAAATACATTGGATATAGAAATTTTTAGAATAAAGAGTAAAAATTTATGATTCAGAGTGGCAGTTATCTGTTAAATTCTGTCGGAAAGCTTTGCTTTTGTCCTTAGGAAAGAAAAAATATTCCTATATTAGATGATAGTATAACAAGACTTTCCAAAGAAGAGATGGAGCAGTACCACTTCAGAGCCTTGAGCCCAGTCCCTCTCCCTTTTAAAGTCAAGGAGTGCATCTTTTCCAGAGCTTTGCAATTATATTTGCACTATAAACACAGACCAAATCCTGTGTAACAGAGATAAGGCTATGAGACATTTAAAGTAAGAGCTTAGAACATCTTAGCTTCCTTAAGTAGCTTTCTTATTTCAAACAAATGCAAACTAGTTTTGCAGCTGGATAGCCTGTCCTAAAGGACTCGCACATCTTCAAAACCTTGAAGCTATTTAAAAATGCTAAAGTGTTTTAAAATGCATGAAGTCTTTTAAGCCTCTACAGAAAGCTAAGTTTCTTAAGTCACCTAAATTTCTTAACCGGAGTGCTGGGCTCCCCGGTGAAAGCAAAAATGCCTGAATCCAGTGTATCTACTTTTATTTTTTTGAACAAGGACATAAGGGAAAGTTGAAAGCTTTATGTAATGGTTTATTTCCAAATAAGAGAAAAAAAGTTGTTTTTTGAGAACTCTTGATGTCCCACTTGGTTTGTGAAGAAAATGTCCTCTATGGCACAAATTACCAACCAGTAACACAATAACAACTTGCATTTCAAAACGTCAGTGAGGGCTAAGAGCATGAATCTTGTAGGTTAGAACAGCTGGGACCTGACTTATCTACAAAGTGAGTTTATAGTGCGGATGCACCCAAATTCATGCTAAAAGTCCACTGAGCTCAGCCTGACATGGCAGGGACTGGCATCCCTGGAAGTGTGAGTGTGTAAATAGGAGACCACAGTTAAAACTGCATAAAGGTAAATATTGTGAGAGTTTACTCCCGTCAGCTGAAACCCACTGGAAAAATATTGCTACTCTATTTACTCATTGCTGGGAATTGATTGTCCTTAAGGATCATGAATGGCAAACTCTGGTCCTTACTCCTTTAGACATCAGATGTTGAATTTGTGAGGAACTTTTCTCAGAAAAAAACAGTTTGTCAAAATCAAATTCTGTGATAAAGCATTGCTGTCAATAAATACATCCAGCTCACTGTAAAAAAAAAAAAAAAAAAAAAAAAGCTGAGAAGTTTAATTTTTATATCTTCAGATTAATCCAATCTTAGTGTTTGAGTTCAAAAAACTGAGTTATCACCTGAAACTTAGTCCCTCAAATTTGTTAATTTGAAATAGTCTTTTAAGTATTCATATATAAAAAATTAGATCTTTATATTATTTCAATTGTTTCAACAAATGCCTCACATAATTTACTGATGTGTGGGTAGTTTGCAAATTTTAAGAGAATAAAATTTATCTGTTTAATCTTTTCTCTTAAATTGTTAACTGTAATGCCTTAGATTGAAGTAAATGTCTTAAATATTTGGCAATATTAACAACTTCCCAGCTTCTTTAATCTATATAAAGAATAGTTTTATATCAAGAATGCATTAATCCACTACTTAAAAATGTCACTGGGATGAATTTTTCCCATTAAAATGCTTCAGGCATGCCTGAAAAGAAATAATTGGCAATAATAACTGCTTTCATCAAGGACAAAAATAATCTTTAATTCAAGGAAGTGAAGTCATGATCAATTTCTTCAAAAATTTGAAAGGATCATGGACATTAAAAATAAGGAAATTGGTTTTCTTATTCTTGTTTAATTTGCTGGTTGAACCAAAAAGCTGTGAAATAAAACATTTCTGCTATTTTTGACTGGCATCTTTTTCTACATTGTAATGCAATCAATGAGCAAATGTGAATCAACTTTTTGCCTCAGGTTCTACTCAAACAGAATACAAATTGTTATTTAGAGCTTTGTTCTTGCAGAGTGCTTAGTCCTCTTAAATCCCAGCAGCCACTGATAACATTTATATACTGTATATAAAGTATACAAACATTAAATGTGCAGCTCAGCCGGAATGATGGTGAGCAACAGGCAGGTTCTTTTCTTGCTGGCTGTGACAATGATGGATGATTTACAGGCGTAGCATAGATAGTCCCATGCTGACTTCTCATTTTAGGACCAAGACTGAGAGATACTGCTGGAATTTTACTAACTGTTCAGTTGTTGTACATATAATCAATATATGTACAACAACCCTAGTCCTCACTGAACATAAAATTCAGTTAGCTCTTTAGTGCAGTAACATGAACTTTATTTACTTTTTTTTTTTTCAAACTACTTTCTGTCAAAATATAAAATTCATAATGTCATTAAAGTGTTTCTTCTTATTTCTTGGTGTTATTTCTTGGGACAGTGGCCTCTTGCTTCTATCTCAGTGTCTCACTATATTGTTAGGTGTTATAACTAATACCAGTGTACCTTAGTACATCACAGTATTTTGACATGAGTCGCATAGCTGCTGTAAAAGATAGACAGATTGGTTTTTGATGCTTTGATTTATTTTTATTTTTTTAAATGATGATGTAGTATTTTTTTCCTCAGTTATTTCCACTTTCATCATTACTGCAATTGATGAGCCTACTCCATGATTGCCTAATCTGAATGGAGAGCAAGAATGTTCTAATACTGTAAAGCACAGATGCTTTCTAATGTGGTACTAATCTTTTCCTAAAACTGGCCTGTTCTACATGCCCACTGGTCCTTATTTCCAAAAGATATAAATAGCAAGAGCATTAGCTTCACTGGATCCATAACTGCTTACAAACAATGCAGTTTGTAGTGTTACTGAGAATTCAAGAGGACAGTAATAAAAAAGCAAAAATAAACATGGCATGAATTTGGCCCTAAACCATGGAGGCCAAATGTTTTTTCACAGTCCTAATTAAACTTAAATAATCCCTTCCAAAAATGGCAAGTGAACAGATGAAAATGAGCGGGCACAGTCTGGAAAAACGGACTTCTGAACTCTAGGGACCCAGCCATCCCTGATCATTGCATCATGCTAATGCTAGTCCCATAGCCGCCTGGCAAGTGAAGGCATGAGTGAGAGAGGAGATCACACATGATGGCACACGGACTGAGCAGCGGGAAGGCTTCCATGCAGCACATTTTCTCTTAAATTGTTTGTTGTTACAAATGTCTTACCAAAATGAGGTTAAAAAAGAAAAGCATTTATTAACTGCTTCTTAAGAGCAAAAAATGAAAAGGACTAATGAAAGTAAGATCTCTGTCAACTCAGTATGTCAGCCTACAATAGAACAGAGAAAATGAAATAGAATAGTATTTCTGTTTGCTTGAACATTGTCTGTTGTATTCTGGGCAGTAGGAAGGTTGAGCAAGACTGATACTAAGTATGTGCTAAATATGTTGATTGAATAAAAAAATAAGTCTATGATTAAATATTAATTATCACTATGGGCCAAAAGAGTCCAAATGCATAAAGTGTAAGATTTTTTTTGTATATACTCATCTACTGGTACTACTCTTCCTTAGGCCAAATTTAACTGGAAAAAAAGTGTGTAGGCAGTGATTGCGGAAAACATGAAAGGAATAGCATGCCTGGTCTTCAGCGTGTCTTGCCACAGACATGATTAAATGGTAATAAAGAAGGGATCATAGAGGTAAATAATATGCTGTAGCAAATTAAGGACTGAGATGTTTACTATTGATGAAATTTATAGTTTTCAGTGAAAGAAAAGTACATTATTGTGCCCAATTTTTTCTAATGAAAAATTTAGCATTTACATAAATGCATCACATATCAGTTTAAAAATATAAATACTTTCTGTGTGACACTTTGAATGTAATGTGCTTATTACCTTTAAGAAGAATGTTTTATGTTATGTTTATCTAAGTCAGCTTAATTTTCCCTTTTTTCAGATGTCATTGAGGAAGGGCTAAAGCATATCGGTATCCATACAAAAAAATTCAGTACTTGGACTAATTTGTTAAGCTGAATTAACATCTAGTTCTCTATCCAGAATCCTGAAAATGTTCCATTTGCTGAGTATAGACTCAGCAAGATGACATAACCTTCAGATATTGTTTCCTGATGCATAAGTTTTCTGTTTGATGCTGCCAAATAAATAGAATGAACAAAGTGGCTCATTAGAATTTTTATCACTGCCTAGCAGTGAAACAGAGTGAATTTCATTCAGTGCAAACACAGTCGGTTTTACTGCGCTTTGCAGCATCGAAGAAGTGGAGAAAGAAATAAAAGGTTCCTATTAAGAGCAAACGGACCACTTGTGGTTCTTTTAAAAGATTAATCTCCTTCAAACTTAACAAAATTGCCTCTGAAACTCTACAGCATAGTCCTTTACATATACAGCTATCTGACTCAGTACTGTAAGCACAGGAAACACTGAAGTAGTGTGTTCCCATGCAGTCGTAAAGATTTGTGCTTCTTCATGTAACGTTTATTTTCCATCTTTGAAGTAGTGGATCAATAGAAGAAGTTCAGTTTTAAAATGTGGAAGCTTTAATGGGTTATCAAAATCTCACACTTAAGATCTGATTCAAAGACCATTAAAATCAATACAAGGGCTGACTGTCATTGATATTGATAGGCTTCACATCGTGCCCTACAGCTCATCTTAGCACTTAGAGTCAGCTTCAAAATGTTCCACAAAACTTTCTTCTTATTTTTTCAGATACTTAATGAAACTGAAGCTATATATTTTTCCAGAAGCTTCTTTGCAAAGAAACTTTTAGGTATTAAGTCCTATAGATGTATACTCTTTGATGATACTATTGCATTCATGAATTATAACATTTGAGGTTTGAGGTGAAATTTGAGGTTCACACAAGTGATTATGTCCTCATTAGAGGCTGAGATAGACTTGAGTATGTCTTTGGTACTGCTTACTAGTAAAAAATATTGAAATAATATTGTATCACTATGGTATGTTGATAGACAATCATCTCTTAATATGATTGCTCTTAGAAATATGGTGACATTTTGTATATATTCATGTTGCCAGTGCAAGAACTCCGTAGACAGTTAATAATTTCCATAAGTAGAGGACAGGCGGTGTGAGAGTAGAGTGATGGACTTCCTACAAAGTTCGACCTTGGTTGCCTGAGAATTTTATGGGAGAATAGGTGGTTTAAAGCTCCTTGCTATTTCAGTCCGTGACTATTCCTCTTGGCCAAGAAAAAGCTAGTTTTATGGGGTTGTGTTTTAGAGTCAAGAGAAACTGTAGTATGAAAAGCTTTTGACAATGTATGATTAATGTCATGGGCTGAAGAAACAAATCAAAATGTGATTTTTCCACTGCTCATTGTGCCACATTTGAAACGAACAATGCCAAATGTAATAAACTATTATTTGCTTGCTGGACAAAGGTTGCAGAAGGCCATGGTGTCATCACTATTAAATTTATAAACTGAGGTTCTGCAGGTGGACATTAAGTCTGTTGTAATGTCAGAATGAAACATCCATGATCTAATTGGATTGCCTGCAGACACTCCATGTAGCCTCAACCTGGAAAGAAAGGTCAGAATTCAAAGAACAGATGGCAACAGGCTAAAATAATTAAGTGTTGAAAATCCAATCCTTCTTTGCATACATTGCACACAATGTTTAATCAAAAGTTTGACCAGCAAAATTAGGAATTCAGCATTTTTTCCCCTTTTCTGGCTCTAGGATTTTTATTTCTACTAGAAATAAGAAATTTATAGCATTAAATAAAGCATTGAATATGCTAAAAAACTCCTAAATAGGATGAGAATCTTGATAGGATAAAAGGAACAATTTTAATTTAGACTGTTGTTTTCATTATGCAAAACATCTCTGCAGGGAATAACAGGTACGGAAAGCAAATTATTCTCTTATCATTTGTCCTCAGCACCTTGTTCTTCAGTTCAAATACAATAGATTATGGTTCTAGTTATAGCCATATGGTCAGCAAAATAAATCGTCAAATTATTGAGAGAGGAGCAAAGTCAGGTTAATTTAAATCAAAACATCTGTCACCACAATATATCTTACAATACTGGGAAAAAGAATCATCTTAACCCATTGCTGTGGGCAAAATAGACTCAATCTGGGTAAATTTACTAATTTTAATTTAGTTTGCTGACATTTAACACAATCCTTTTATTACCAGTTCAGATATTGAGAATAAATAGTCAGTTAAACAAGCACTTAGGAAACATCCCTGTTTCCCCAGGTTCATCTCTGATTGTCTTTGCTGCTTTTTATACTTGATTTCTCCCGAGACCTTCAGTGAAGGCCGCAGTCTTTCAGGGATGTTTGCCCCCCAGAGTGTGTCATCCACAGCCCTGGTCCTTCAGTAGTCCCTGCTCTGGCATGGGGCACACCCTTCACAGAGTGCATCTCCAGCCACGTCCCCAGAAATTGCCCCTTCATGTCCCTTCTATTTCTCCTCAACTTTCTCCTCACCTGTTCCCTCCCTGTGGTGGCCACATCTCTTTTTTCACGTGCATCAAGGTCAGTGCACTGGGGATCCCTGACAGACTGCAGTGCTGTTCTCACTGGTGTCGGGCACAGGGCACAGGGCAGGTCATGGCCTCACCCTGCACAGGGCATCCTGTAGCCAGGTGTGCCCAGTACACTGAGTGCAGCTGTTTGATTACTTTTACTAATGTTTAGAGAAAAATGAACAGGCAACAAAACCAAGTTGCAAATATGCCACTCGCTATTTTCTCTTTCCCAGGGGTAGTCTAAAGCTTTAATTTTTTTAAATTTATGTGACCAAGGATTGCCATCACATAATGTACCATCACTAGATAATAGATATAGAAACTAGTGCAGGTACCATAATATTGTGTCTTTCACTATGACTTTGAGACAGCCCGGTTCCTACTGGTTTCAAACAGCATTTCCTATAAAAGAGAATGTTGGAAGGGCAGCGTACTGCACAATTTTGAGCAGAAGCAAAAAATTTACTCCGTATAGTTTAGGCGCTCCTATCATGCACCCCCTGGTCTGCCACTGTCCTTGTGATTAATGAAGTGGAAGGCACAGAGAACAGTGCAAGACAACAATTAATGGCTACTAAAAATTGCTGACATGCAAGTTTGACTCCATAACACCAAATGAATAAAGCTGTTCATACTGCACGAGTTTGCATTAAAAGTTTTGAGGCAGATTTTGAGCAGACATCCATGTATGGCTTTTGTGTTGCAACAAATATGAATTTACTATATACATTTCAGGGCAAGGTATAGTATCAATGAAACAAACCTGGCTGACTCATGGATACCTAAGCAACAGGAATACTTCAAAGAGCAGTTGGTTTCAGGAAGATATAACAAAGGATATCAGGTATTCTGGTGACTAATCACTTTGTGTAAAACTGTGTTAGAACTGAACAGATATATTAGACATCTTCTTCATGCTTCAGGTTTAGACCTGAGAGTGAAATTGTTTCAGATTTGATACTGAATTACAAAACAAACTTAAATTTTTTTAAATGCTAAACTTCAACACAAAAGATGAATTTAAAAAAGATTTGTAGATTTCCTTTATTACTATTACTCCCTACTGAGAAAGGGAGCACACATGGAACAAATTCTTATCCCCCTTTCTTTCTTGCTTCTACTCCTGAAAAGAAAGAGAAGCAGAAGTGGACAGGGGAAGGGTGTACATGCAGGAATTCAAAGGTTTTTGTTAGTTTATATGCATGGATTCATAGTTTATTTTTCACACTCAGTTGACAGTGATTCCTGATTATCTTATGCCTAATGTGTGCACACCTTGTTTTCTTTACTCTAGTAAATATAATTTGATCTGATTAATTAAGTTATTATGCATCACATACAGACTCATTATAGTTCTTTCTGTAGATAAATTTTTATTTGTATGCAGGTCAAGGACATCTCAGACAATTCTTTTTGTTTACTGTGGCTTCACTTCAGTCTCACTTACTTATAAAGATATCAACCATCACAGTCTTGCCAAAACATTGCTGAAACCTCGGAGAACTTCACAAAACTGACAAGAGTCAAAAATACAGACAGAAAAGATGTCATCTTGTTTCATACTAAGAAACTCATGAGTAACCTCTGATAATGCCTAAACCATAAATGACAGACTTTGACAAATAATTCTTATGGCTCATTCACAGTTTTTCCTCTTCTTGACATAATCTTACTCACTTCTTTTGGGTGAGAAAGGAGAAGTGTTTACTCTTAGAATCCAACTGAAGCTTAGTAGTTTAAAAGTAGCTAAATGTTCTTTAGCTTTTTATTAAATTAGGAAAAAAACCCCCTTAACAGTAACATTTTGTCTTTTCAGTCAATCAGTCTGTCTCTGCCACACTCTGCATCAACATACTTCACACATTCTTATTATTTGATTGTTTCTGTGCTTTCTAAAGCTGTGTTTTCTTGCCTGTGAATATAATCTTAAAAATCTACCTTGGCAACCAGAATATGGGAATCACTCTTTCAATAAGGTAAACATGAAAACCAGTCCTCAAATAAGGTTTACTCCTCTGGTGCTTAAAAGAAGCCAATAATAGTAGGTAAAACCAGAGTGCAATTAGAAATAGAAACTTTAAAATTCTCTTTGGTTCATCACATCATTGTCACATCATTGATTCTTTTCTAGTTATATTTATTCTTATCTTAGTCCTTTTAGCAGAATCTTATCATGGAGCACTTGTAGGACTCATCCAGAGTTCTGCAAAACAAAATTAACCCCAAGGAGCAAACATGTAGAAATATGTGAATATGGAACTGGTGAAAAACGTAGCAGCTACTATCACCTAATTCATGTGGTCCAGAATCTACTGTCAACAATTCAAGTGGCATAGTAAATCCAAAATTGTAAAATGGGTTGGAAAGAAGCAATTATTTGGTTTGTCAATACAATTTTGAATATTGGCTCTTACATTCACTTGTTTCACTGTTTACCACTGCTTCTTCAAAGCCGTCTGTCCCATAAGGTGGCAGCAAGAGGTGACAAATTTCTTTCGTGGGATACTAATCCTTCATGTAAGCTAATTTCATTTCTTTCTAAGACAGGTCATTTTCAAATTGTATAAATCAGCATAGCTCCACTGAAATCTATGGAATAATACTGATTTGCACCATTTGCCTCTCCCCAACCTTATTTGTTTCATTGTTTCTTCCTGTTGCTTGCCTAAGATATAAATTTTATTCACAAGGGTCATATATGTTGGAACACAAGAATATGGGAGTGAACAGAAAGGCTGTCAATGACATCTATAGGCTTTTGAAATAAATTCAAGGTTAAAGGAGACAAAAAATTGATAAATATTCTTTTCCATAGGAACACATGTACTGGTTTTTTGATTTTGCTTGATCCTGTAGTAATAAAGTACTTTTGAAGAAGCATTCTAGACCAAATTGTAGAAATCCTAACAGAAAGTGCTTACCAGATTGTCTCACACTGTCTAGGCAGACAGAAATCATGGAGAAGAGACATAGTTAAATGATGTTAAAAAGTAGAGGAAGAGACAAGGCTGGGTGAAGAAAAATATCAGTCATGAATAACAGAAGTACAATGTGATAAAATAGAAAAAGAGGAAAAAGTGGCTGGAAAAGTTATTATCTTTGTGAAAATCATAATTTTAGACTATAGGATGGGAACACTCTCTGGGTAGTTGATGCCACCACTGAAAGAATGAATCAGAATTATCGTGGAGTGTTCTGACTACAAAAGGAGTTTGAAGAGAGCAGTTTCGCCATGCAAAACAGAAGTTTTCTAATATTTCTTTAATTCAGAAATATCTGGGGATGATCTGGGGATGATAAGAATCTCTCTCAGTAACATGAGAGATGCTGATCTGGGATCCTGATTTTTGTTTTTTGTTTTTTACTTTTTTTTTGATGTAACCTTACACAGTATATTTCACTTAGATTTCTGTGCAATCCTTCCAGTTGATTTTTTTCTTTTTTTTTTTTTTTTCCCCTCTTGATGGCTATTAAAATTTCCATAAAACACTGATTTTAGGGATGGAAAATATTCACTTTGAATTTTGATCAACCCTCTATAGGAGCAGATTCCTATTTATTATTCATACTAAATGATACAGGATTAGATTTGACAGTAAAATACAGTGACATATCTTCTAGGTGGTTTGCAGTAGACCTTTTGAAGGAAGGCACTCATTTTTTTTCAGGATATATAAATGCTTCAGCTTTCTGTATAGATATCACATACTACTTCTGCAAAATATTATTCTTGAACTTTTTAATGAACTAGAGGCAGTCTCACCTTTAATGATTTATGAACTGCTGGGATTGTTGCCTTAAACGTTCTGTTGTCTGCACCTATAAACACGTAAGATACTGCTTTGTCTTGGACTTTTTAGTGAGTTGTAAATGCTGCTGTAAAATAGCCCTTATAGTACAATATGTCATGAGAAGGTTACACTGTAACTTGGCTCCCGTCATTTGCTCTCTGCTTCTGAAGAGCTCTAAACTGTGTACAGATCACAGGCAAAGAAATCCTACCACAGAGAGGATTGGACTCAGATGCATTTTAATCAGATCCTGAGCAGGAGCTTCCCGCACGCACTTCCTGTTACTGTTCCTTAGAGACACTGGTACTGATTTACCAGACTGGAGGCTTCTGATGCCTCTTACATAAACCACAGTTTGATTAGGAAAGTTAAGGCCAAAAGCTCTGTATTCAAGGTTGTATAGGAAAAGAAATTCAACACATAATGGCTAACCCTGTCCGTGCACTGCTTCAGGTAAACCGACCAGGGTGTGATCTGAAAGCAGGGAACTAAGAGCAGATGTAATTCAGGGGACATTTACAAACTACAAAGAAGTCCAGATATTTAATAGTGGAAAGTGTATTAAATGTTTTTCAAAAGTTATTTTACAGTATGAAGACTTGCTTAAAAGTCTTAAGAAAGAAGGGTTTTTTTCCCTTTTTAACCTTGTGTGAATTTCTTTTCTGTGAAAATGCAACATTACGTAAATGTTAAGAAGATGGATGGCAGAGATCCAGAAAAACAGGTCTTTGCATAGAGCAATTGTTTTTCTACTGCTAAGGTAGAAAATCAATAGTGCATCAAGTCTGCTTTGTTCTTGAATCACTAAGGGCTTTGGTTCCAGATGGGTACATAAAAAAATTACTTACCTCAGCTTCCATGTATATATTAGAAAGAAAAAACTCAACCAGATAAACAAGCCAGAGCTTTAAAATATGTTCATTTCAAAATATTTTATTCATCTTATACATCATACAGATCAAATCTAATCTAACCCAGGAAACTCTACTTCATTTTACAACAGGAGTCTCTGCCCATTTAGCAGTGGCATATACTTCGGTATTTATGTTTTGCACCACTCTTTTCTATCACTAATATACACTCTAAAACTTCATATGATTACAGTAGAGATACAGAGAAAGCTATCCTTAACTTTTGCCAGTGTTTCTATAAATACTGTGTTTGATAAATATGTCACTGGACAGAGGTACAGAGAACATAATAAGATGGCTAGACTGCTGGAAAACTGAAAATTGATTTTAAATTCACAAGTTTGTATCAAAATTGTTAAAAATATCTAGCAATTTTTATTACCTCAGTTACTTCATGACGGATTTGAAACAGCTTACTGGCTTTGAGTTTTCAGAAGTAAGTTAGTTCAGAAGCTGATCTTTAAAAAACAAGTTGGTATACCATCTTAAACTGGGAACTCTACTGAGGTGGTTAACATTTCCATTCACAGTCAGAAGCTTTTGACCCCGATGCAAAATTTTCAGAATTGGAAAAATGACCTAAATGTTAAACTCTTTGTGAATATTTTCTACTTAAAAATGCTTTTAATCCTAAAAGATTTATCTATAAAATTTATTTCAGCTAGAAACCACCATTTTCTTTGAAAGGCAGCAATCTAGCAAACAAGAGTCAAACAGCAAATAGCAAAATACGTTAGGAAGGAAAATTATAGTTACAGTCCTTACAGTGAGTAGACTTCTCTGGGATTTTTATTAATTTCATCTACAATCTCACCCAGTTTTTGTTTATGTCAATGGAAATAATTTGTCTTTAATTCAAAATGGGTTATACTTTGAGCAGGCAGTATTTGGATGTCTACTTAATGAGTTGGCAAGTAGATGTATATTTGCTGAAAAAGAAAGAATCTAGATCATTTTACAAACTTGGAGGTACTTCAATTAATACTCAGAGGTAAAGCCAGTGTCCTAGCAACAGTTTTAGAAAGATAATTTGTTTTGTTATGATAATGCATTTCTTCTAATGCAGGTGGTGAATTCATAGCACACAGAATCCAACCACTCTGTAGTATATATGTAATATTGTAACAGAGGAAACATAATTCCCTATCTGTCTGAACAAGGTAAATGCTATAAAATATGGTGCTTCCCATTGCAGTAGCAATAAATATACAAATGCATGCCATCACTTAGTAAATCAAATTCTCTGCATTGGCTGGTAAACATATAGAAGAGTTCCCCTGGACCTCATGAAAACTGATTCCACATTCCTTGAGCCAAAACCTTCCCTAATATCTTCAAACATATGTAAGATTTGTAGTAAAAGACCAAAAAACACATCTGTAACAGACATCAAAGGGATACCAAGGGAATTTTTAGTGCCCCAGATACCTTCCCACAGATAATTCAATAGCAGACCACATGTAAAAGAGAAGGAAACTTTACATGGAAGGCTCTTCTTTCTCCCCTGGCATCTGAATTCTAAGTCAAGCAAGGCAAACCAGAATGTTAAATGATGTCGCCTTCCCTTTACAACCAATCACAGTATTTCCCAAAATAAGCATTCAGAAAGTATACAAAAGAGTTCTGGCTACTTTTGGAACAAAAGGTTTGAGTCTCTGCAGTCCCTCCAGTTGAGAGTCTGCAAACTGTGCCCCTGTGTCCTCTGTCAGGACTTAAAAAGCATATTATTTGTGGCAGTCTTTTTGCAGTTCTCCACATCCTTTAGGACACTGTCAACTCCCTTTCCAAATACTTCACTGAGGTAAGGATTAGGCAAAATCTCATCATAGTTTGTTACCTGTATCATTATTGGTTTTCATCTTGTCAAATTCTGTATACTTTTAAAGCTTTTTCATTTTATTTTTTTTTTCTTTTTCAGGAAACTGAATGTGGCTGGATGTGTTTTCTTGTCAGAAGTGTTTTTTCAACTAACAGTTTCTGCTATTGTAATATAGCTGCCATTCTCACCAGTGTTTCTGGTAGTGCTTCTCAGGACTTTTGTATGCAGGCTCCTGGGAGAAGAGGGGGAGCAAAAGGGGGGTGGCTGTGTGGTTCTAGTTGCCAGCTGAGGTTAAACCACAACAGAGTTTCATTGCAAATATTTAATGTTGCTATCTTTCGCAGAAATATTTTTTCTAAGGAAGCAGATCAAGAAGTTTTTTCAGTATATGTATGTGTGTGTTTCTATAACTGGAGTGATGATGCAAACTCTTAGAGCTAAAGTTTCAGAAATTAGGCTTCAGGAATGGGTATTTTCAAACTAATAGATAACATTACATAAGACCTCAGAAATAATGTCTCAGTCAGCCAGGATGATCTGCTGTGTGTTCTGGCTGCTGTTTTAACTATTAAAAGGTCTCGATTCTGCTAGTAAAAGAGAAAGGGCAGGCAAGGTACAGATATTTCTGGATTGGGCTCTCTTTCTAATGAGAATCTAAAACTTTAATTACTCCTTGACTAGTAAGAGCCCCCAATTGTATATTAATAACCTTTATTTCTCTGAAGAAAATCTAATCCTTCATGGAAGACTGGCCATTTTGAAAATGTACATGACAGACTTTTCTAACCGTACTCCAGTTGACTTTCATTGCAATGGGCAACATAAATGACATTGAAATGTAAAACTTGCTGCTTAGCAAAGAAAAACAACCAGATCACTTCTTGATACTGCACATAGAATAGTCCCATTTCAAATTAATTCAGTTAATTTGGAAAACTTAAGGGTCTGAAGGTTTGTAAAAATTGTGGCAAGATTTCCTCGAAAAGTGTTCTTCATTACTGAAAATAATTGAGAAGTTTGCTATTTCATTTATTTTGCAACACAGAAAACAATTTCAGAAGAATGCTTTCCCAGTAATTGTGAATTGTGATAAGGAAAATAATTACCGGAGAAAGGAGCTAGGTTAGAATTAAACCTTGAAAATAAGCAATTTGATCTGCTGAGTAACTTCATGTGGTCAGAGAACTGACTGCAGTATTTGCAGTGAAGAAAATGCTCCAATCTTGCTGATACTGTTATTGCACATTGGGGGTTCTGAGTCATCACCTCAGACTCCAGAGTGATGAATGCCACCTCCGTTGCTCCATAATGCTGCATGTCATGCTGCTTATACAACCATAAAGACGTGGTGTTAGTACAGACTTCAAGAAGTACTTCTCTGCTGAAAGCTGGAACTAAAGTGATAAAATAGGCTCTTGGGAGCAAGAAGTAATTGAAGAAATACAGACATACTGAGCACTTTTAGGACTAAGTACTTTTAGGATTAAATGCTTATGAGCCAGCAAAAAGGAACAGAATGACGTAGATAATATCTATGCAGAAAGAGTTTCAAAAAACATTATACTTATTAATTATTGTGAATTCCAAGGAATTGTCTTTTTTGTATGCACAAATAATCAATTTATTTACATTGATGCATGTTTTGTGTTTCGTGTGTTCCAAAACTCTTAATTATCTCATTTACTTAAAGGTGACTTAGATGCAACAGGAATTGAATGTGAATGTAACTTGTTAACAACATTCATTCACATCCCTCCCTTACAAGAGGATTAAGCCATAATTTGACATCATGAGCAAGATATTCTCATAGTCTGCGAAAGTGCTGTTTTGTGAAGCGTCTGCTTTTAAATTTGATCCGCTTATCTTCTTATAGTCTGGGTGTGATTACTGGATTTAGGTTCTTTCCTAAAGCTAGCACTTTCACTTTGGTAGTATCACAGATTTGAAAGGGAGGAGCTTTCAATTTTGAAAAGATCTGTATTCTCTTCTCTAATCTATATGACCTCTCTTATAAGTGATTTCTTTCCCCATTCCTATCGTAATTGCTCAGACAGCTAAATGTTTTTTTCAGTTGTCCAGGCATATTCCTTTATCCTCGCTTATTTCCAACTTTATATGCCGCCACTTTTAGTTACGCTTCTTTGATCTTCAGGTCAGAGTATGCTTTTGAATAAGTAATTTTCTGATATATTCCCTCTTTTCATTTCAAACTATTACCCCTCGTCCTATTGCAACAGGCTGTGCTAAAAAGTTTGTCCCCATCTTCCCTCTAGGCTCCCTTTAAGTACTGAAAGACTGCAATAAGATCTCCCCAGAGCCTTCTCTTCCCCATATTGAACAACCCCCACTCTGTCCCCACGGCCTGTCCTTATAGGAAAGGTGTTTCAGCCCTCTGATCTTTTTGTGGCCCTTCTCTGGACCCGCTCCAACAAGTCCATGTCTTTCCTGGACTGAGGACCATGGAGGTGGATGCAGTTCTCCAGGTGGGGTCTCGCCAGAGCAGGGTAGAGAGGCAGAATCACCTCCCTCAACCTGCAGGCCATGCTTCACTTGATGCAGCCCAGGATACCGTTGGCAAGTGCACATTGTTGGCTCAAGTTCAGTTTTTCATCCACCAGCACCCCCAAGTCCTTCTTGGCAGGTACAAGCCATCTTCTCAAGCCTGTCCAGGTCCCTCTGGATGGCACTCTGTCCCTCAGACATACCAACTGCACCACCCAGTTTAGAGTCATTCACAAATATGCTGAGGTTGCACTCAATACCACTTTCTAAGTCATTCATGAAGATATTGAACAGTACGGTCTCCAAATACAGAACCTTGAGGGCCACCACTTGTGATCAATCTCCATCTGGACATTTAGCCATTGACCACTACCCTCTGGATGTGACCATCCTGCCAGTTCCTCAACCACCAAACAGTCCACTCATCAAGTCCATATCTCTCCAACTTAGAGAGAGGATGTTCTGGGGGACCATGTCAAAGGCCTTACACAGGTTTGTTCAGATAGATAGAAAGCTGTAGCTCTTCCCTTGTGCACTGATGTAGTCACTCCATCTTAGAAGGCAACGAGGTTGGTCAGGCATTAATAAATTAGTTATTAATAATAATAAAATAATAATTAAAAATTATTAAAATAGAAAAGTCAAATGAACTTCATCCAGAGAAAATTCAAGTTTGGACTTACAGATACTGGCTATCTATAGAATAACAGTTTTCAGTGCTTGGCTATCCATAGCAAAAGAATTTTCAGTGCTTCATAGACACTTTAAGAAGATTTGGTGAATTAGGGCACTTAGAAAGTCTTATAATGAGTCCTACTACAGTGGAGCAGAGTTGCTCCATATAAGCACAAATCTCTGTCCACATGGAACTAATCCTAAGAGAGGGACCTAAATAGCCAAAAGTCAAAACAGAAATTAAGAAATATAGTTGAGGGACAGCTGAAAGAATATAATAAAGTTATGGTAGAACAATATTAAAAAGAATACAATTCAGTATATACCTCATTACCTCCTCTTCTTAATTTCATTTTTATGTTTTCCCCTACCCAAGCTTCTTAGTTTTACAGTCCTATCAACCCTTGACTGCATCTTCCACTTGTAGAAGTTGACACTACCTTCTGACTCCAACATTGCAATTTTTTCCCTACTTTTACTAAAGGTTTGTTCATTCATTCCCTGAGAACTGAGTTACCTCCAACCCTAGAAAGAAATGGAGAAAGGACTATGTGGGGACGCAAGAGCTACATTGCCTGATTATATGGATTTCTGGATTGCTGGCAACAAAGCATATTGAAAACAGTATGGTCAGGGACTTCTGTCAATGCAATATAATTTTAGTAAGACCAAAATCTATGAATTAACCAGTCAAACCTGGCTTTCCTATTTATTTTCTCCTCTCTTAACTTCATTTTTATTAAGTTCAGTCACTTTTTGTATTTGGAATGGTGTTTAACCCAGATGTGAGTTAATTACTGCACACAAACAGCACTTTCTCTTTTTTTTTTTTTTCCCCATGCAATTGATTTTATAATTAAGAGCAGTATGATAATTGAGCATGTGTGTGCTTTCACTATAGTTCTCTGTATCAACTTTAGAACCAAAATGAAAATCTAGTTTATATACTATTAATCTTTCTAATGAGATATTCATTAATATTCCAAAGTCATTATCCAACACTTTAACCATTTTGACATCAATTAGATTTATAACCACATAAAGCCTGTGGCATCCTGTACCTTTCATAGTCAATCTTCATCTCAGATTGCATAGCAAATGGGAAACAAGAAGACATTACAAAGTCTGTAATACCACTGATATAAGAAGTACCATACTGAATTCTAAAGTACTGAAACCATGTTTTAATTAAGATAAAACATTAATAACTTCCTCTTCTTGGATTTGATAGTGTTAATACATAAATTTCATTGCTGTGCTTGACAAATGAAATATGATAATGGATTTCCTCATAGATCAATTAGCATTTAACAACAATTAAATTAAAAAGATATGTAAAGATGCTGATGGAATGAAACTATTTGTCACAGGCAATTTATGGGAGGAAATCATATATGCCAGCCTGAACATGTTGAGGAACATTCCCAGCTCCTCTCCCTCTCACCCATATTTCAATGTCAGTCAAATTCTTATTTTGCTAGTGATTGTCGTAATTTCACAAATTCCATATCATCCATGAAGATTGCAGACACAGCAGACGGGCACTCATTTTTTGTCAAAGTCCAGCTGTTTTCCTAGTAATGTCAAAATACAAGTACAAAAAATACCCACCTGAAACTGGAACAGTTCTGGTGTAGTGTTATTGTGTTTATTATATAGAGAAACTTTTTTTTCTTGTTAATATACATGTAAAATACAAATGTTCAATAAAAATGAAGATTGTTGTAAGAAAAGTGAGATGTTGTGTCTGCTAATTACTCTGAGTAGGTCATGTATGTGTCTATTTGACAAGAATAAAAGTCAGGTCACTGTGAAGAGCTGTTGAAATTCCACCCCTCTTTTATTTGCATTGGTTGTCTCCTAGACATTTATAGGATTGAATCGATAAACTTTCACTTCCTTCTTGTTCACATCACAGCTCATAATGACATTTACAGTAGCTAAAAGGTCACTTGATTTCTCGTTATGTTTTGTAGAGAAAAAGGTAGAATTATTAGGGAACGTATTTCCAGAGATGAGGAAGTTAGAACTGTCTAGAGTATAAATAACAAATAAACCCTGCCAGTGACCTTTTGGTGATATCTTCCATGCATTATTCTAAAACTGTTTTAATTACATTTTTAACAAGCCTGTAGTCTTGGATCCAAGATGAAATACTGGTGAAAATCATTACTATTTTATATGTGCATAAACTGAGACACTATTAAATTAACTAATTGGCCACTGGGCTCCAAAATCTGACTTTTACTCTTTTATGCCAAAAGTTTTCATTGCTTTCAGTGTTCTTTCCATTTATGCTGCCCTTTCTTTATTCTTAATTCAATAAGGATTTGTATGAGTGTCTCCCAAGAATGTTATTAGGAATTACAAAAATTATTTGCATGCAACAGGATGAATACATAACCTTAAAAGCCATTATTGCCCAAAACAGACAAGCTGAAACAGTCTCTTAATAGGAAAGGTAATAATGACAGGTTGTGGCTCTGAATGGTACAAATAAAATTTTATGAATACTAAGGAGTATGTTTTAAAGTACCACTCTCTGTTGCTCATAGCACGTATTTAACTAATTGTTCTAAGCTGTATATTCAACAGAAAAAAGTTCATTTCTACTAAGCTAAATATTTGTCAGGCTCACTTCAAGTATAATTCAGGTCAAATTGTTACTGGCTGATGAAAACATAACACAATGAATTGCTAATAAGTTTGTCTTGTATCCTATAGGATCTTTCTGTAACTTATAAGTGATAGAAATGTACTGTGATATGGTTATAAGACATCGTTAAACCATCAGGCTTTTATATGTCCAAATGTTATATTTAAATTTTATTACTATTCAAATCAAGGAAAAAAATTCTTACAAAAACTCCCAAACACCTGCATTATCTATTTTAACAATAACTATCATATTGTAAAGATTAAATTCTATTACTGTTCAATTAGGAACTAATATCCATGTGTTGATAGAGACATATTTCACTAAGTACAGTCAGTAAAAAATGCTTTAACATGCCCAGCAATATCCTTCAATTCTTTTGTTTAAGACAGACGCATCGGGAGTCTCAAAGTAAAGCTAAATTCCAATATTTTCTTGCTGCTAGAGAAGTACTGATTTTCTATTGCAGATAAACAGAGATGACATTCAAAGGACAGAGTATGTTCAGATGTCAACAAATTAAGTGCAAGGACTGCTACTTTGCTAAAGGATACTGCTTTTAGTGAGAAAAAAATGAAAGTTCAAATCTTTTATGAGCAGCTAACAGCACAGCCAGACATTCAGTGATGGTAAAGATCATCCTGTTGTGCTCAATGCAGCAGTATAAGCTGTAGTGACATAAAAAGACTGAGGCATAAAATGTGCATTAGACCACTTTAGACTTCTAAGTCCATCAGGCTGAAGTAATTTCCACATTTTCTTTCTCCAGTGTTTATGGCACCTTGCCAGTCATCTGAAATCCTGTGGGGATACCAGTTGCCGATCAAAATATTTGTTATATCATTTGTTTTTCCATGTATTTATGTAAATATGTATGTATGTTTCTTTTTCCTATATGAAACAAGGATACAAGGTCTGAAATCCCGTGGAAATATCAGACACTGATCAAAACTTTTATATTGTTTGCTTTTCCACGTATTTATGTATGTATGTATGTATGTATATTCTTTCTTCTTGAAACAAAGATGTGTGAAAGCTTAAAGGTCAAACTTACTTGCTCTGGGAATTCATGATTTCCTGCAAGCTGGGCTGCAAAATGGGGATTATTGCAACTGTTTCATTAGCCGCTTCATTGATACTACTCAACCTGGAATGGAAAAAGCAGAAACAATGCCTGAATCTTTTGACTTTAGAAGGAACTGAGAGTCCTTCTCCTTCTCAGAAGGGCTGGGTGAGATGTGCAGCTATTAATGGAACAGGGCAGTAATTCTCTGTTGTCCAAAACTTGTTTCTGTACTCTGGAGAGTGTTCTGTGTGAACAAATGAGCATGGTCAGAGACTACTAGTCCGTTGGCTGTGGCACCTGGTGTGAAGAGTAATCTGATGAATGAACAATTTAAACACAGGCTGGATTTATATTTCAACTTAGTATACAGAATGTTGCAATTTTATAACCATACTCACTTGGCTACTTTTTGAATAGCCTTTTGCTGTCTGTAACAGCAGTAGTTGAAATAATTGCCTCCTGTTTATTTGTTTCTCAAATGATAAATGAATTAAAGTTGCATCTGTGAAGAAAGAAACATTTATATCAGGAAATGTTCAAAGAAATATAATGGCATCCAGAACTGAAAATGAGATGTGCCCATTTCCTCTTGTCTTGTCACTGGGCACCACCAAGAAAAGACCAGCCCTGTCCTCCTGACACCCTCCCTTTAAGTATTTGTACGCATTAATTAGATCTCCCCTAAGCCTTCTCTTCTCAAGACTGAAAAGACCCAAGTCCCTCAGCCTCTCCTCATAGGAGAGATGCTCCAGGCCCTTAATCATCTTTGTGGCCCTTTGCTGTACCCTCTCCAGCAGTTCCCTGTCCTTCTTGAACTGGGGAGCCCAGAACTGGACACAGTACTCCAGATGGGGCCTCACCAGGGCAGAGTAGAGAGGGAGGATAACCTCCCTCGACCTGCTGGCCGAACTCTTCTTGATGCACCCCAGGATGCCATTGGCCTTCTTGGCCACAAGGGCACACTGTTGGCTCGTGGTCATCCTGTTGTCCACCAGGATGCCCAGGTCTTTTTCCTCAGAGGTGCTCTCCAGCAGGTCAGCCCCCAACCTGCACTGGTGCAGGGGGTTATTTCTCCCCAGGTGCAGCACCCTACACTTGCCCTTCTTAAATTTCACTAGGTTTCTCTCTGCCCAACTCTCCAGCCTGTCCAGGTCTCGCTGTATGGCGGTACAGCCTTCTGGGGTGTCAGCAACCCCTCCTAGTTTTGTGTCGTCAGCAAACTTGCTGAGGGTACTTTCCATCCCTTCGTCCAGGTCACTGATGGATATATTGAAGAGGACTGGACCCAGTACTGACCCCTGGGGAACACCACTTGTTACAGACTTTCAGCTGGATTCTGTGCCCTGAATCACAACCCTCTGAACTCCGTCTTTCAGCCAGTTTTCAATCCACCTCACTGTCCATTCATCTAACCCACGCTTCCTAAGCTTACCTATGAGGATGCTGAGGGAGACTGTGTCAAAAGCCTTGCTGAAGACTTTTATATATTGTGCTAATTTTAATAACTGTTCTTCAGTCATAGTTTGTCTCTCCCAGTGTTACCAACAGTGCAAACAGAGCTTCAAGCTTTTTAATATACTGTCACATAGCTAGAGTGAGCAGTATTTGTATCAGCAAGACTGTTAACAATGGGACAAATATAGTGTTGAGAAAGAGTACTAATTTTCCTATCACTGATGCAATGTCAGTGACTAATACTTCGAGACAAATTCAATTATCAGTTCTAAACTGAACTCCACTGAAAACACATATTGAAAATTAGAGTTGAAATACTGAAAAAAACCCAAACCATCTGAGTCCTTCTTTAATAACTAAAAAGGAGAGCGACTACTCTTTAAAAGAATTATTCATATTTTTTTTCTGGTAATACATTCCTACAAGAGAAGTAGCTTAGGTTAAATATATTTATAGCGTGCACTAGAAGAATAGGATTTTTTTGCCCTTCTCTGAAGAAGATAGTTAATGTTATCTAATCTTAATAGAGTTAGACTTGAAATCTGTGTTACCATTTGAGGCCATTGTAGATCAGATCTAAAATGGGTTTAATAGAATTTTAATTCCAGGAGGGAAAAGAATCATTGCAATGCTGATCAGTCTTACTTATTTACTTGTTAATTCTTGCCCGCACAAAAAAAACCCCAAAAAACAAATATGAGGAAGGAAGGAAGCTATCTAAATTTTAGTGTTTAAAAACACATAAATTATATAATTTTTCATTATTTTTAGAGTTTACTGGATTTTACTGAGTTTTGATTTGTTACTGTTATGGTTAAAACCAGTAAAATTCATATATCTGGCCTAGTTGGTCCCAGATGGATATTCAGGATGTTTGGTAATGCTTAGAAAATGTAACTGGATTCTGGAAAAATTTTTACAGAAAATGAGACTACTTGAACTATGTAACTGGATATAGTTTTCCCACTAAGCTTTCTTGATTTTATTACAACTTGACTACTACTGTAAAACATCATTACCTCCACTGAGTTGTTTGGTGTGCATATGAGCAATACTTCCATAATGCTAATCAAACAAGCAAAAAATTGAAATTACGGAAGTATCTTGGATACATAAGCATAACTTAAAACTAGTAATGTTAGAAATCTGAGGTTTGGGTATCCATCTACTGTTTCCACGAAACATTTATTGCCATTTTTAATTCTCCCACTGCTCTACCAACTCCTTCTCATTTATTGAACCTCCCAGTCTAATCTAGCCCAATCTAATATATGATCACGTAAGCATGATGTTTAACATCAGAAGCTATACGTTGTTCACTTTTGCCAGTGACACACCTCTAGTGATCGCTGTGCCAGAAAATAGGTATTAAGGTTTTTATTAGAAATTTACTAGAAGAGTTTATTAGAAGTTCAAATAATTTTTCATTGCTAGCTTTCATTCTTGCAAAACCAAACCAAACCAAACCAAACTAAACCAGTTATTTTCTAGAGATTCCTCATCTGTATTTTTCTGGTACAAGAATTTTGGTTTTGGGTTTTTTTTTTTTTTTTTTTTGGAATAGCGGCAGAAATTAACTTCTGCTTCACAGGTTCTTCTTCTTTCACTCACTGTGGGTTCTGCATGTCTGGATATCTGAAATCCATTGTGAAATTTTCTGTGATTGGGGAAGTACTTCACATCAGGTATCAGTTTCAAGGAAGCAAACAGAATTAGCATCAGTGGGGACTGCATATGATTCACACTTATGGAGGTGTTTGGAATGGTGCTTGGTGGATGTTTCCTAAGTTGATGGTGAATTGCTGGCTTGATCCTAGAAACATAGAATCATAGAATAGTTTGGGTTGGAAGGGACCTTAAAGATCATCAAGTTCCGAACCCCCTGCCGTGCGCCAGGAAACCTCCCCCTAGACCAGGTTGCTCAAATCCTGAAGGAATGCTTACTAGCCAGTACTGTGTTTCAAGCGCAGTCTTCTAGCAATAACTTAAAAAATAATAACTAAATGTAGACTTCTCTATTATATATTCAGTTCTGAAATATTTAATTTAACCTTATCACAGTCTGGTGCAGTGCGCAAACATTTCTATTACATTGATAAGAAAGTATGACACTGCTAATTTCCTGTGAGCTGCTGGTTGGAAAACAGTAATCATGTATTGTTTTCAGTGGCAAATCTTTTTGAAGTTTTCACCAAAGCAAGGAGTCCTACAAGTCTTTAACCCACAAAATATGATTGTGTCTGGGACACCCAATTTAAGGCCCGTCTTCAACTAATACAGAGCAGAGCTCTGAGCTTTGAACACAGATTTCAGATAATTGTTCTCAGTTACAATGGGAAAAAAAGAAACCGATAGAAGGGAAAGATGGAACGGATTAATTTTGTTAGTCTCATTCAGATCTGAGAAAACAATCAAGAGAAACTACTATCAAACCCACTATGAAACAGTATCAAAACAGCATACTTCAATGGAAATATATTTTGTCAAAAACACTTAAAAATCTCTAATTAAATTCTTTCCAGTGCTGTAGCTGTGTGATTTTATATGGTATTTCATGATAAATTTTATGCAGCAGTGCAGCAGAAGTACTGTTACCTTTTTCACTGCTGAATATATATTCAAAGACATCTATCTAGGAAAAAAGAAATAATCAAAAAGTATTTTGGAAAGCAATTGCTTTCTAATTAGAAAAAAAAAAAAAATTAGCTTAAAAAAAGAAATCCTTAAAATGTGCATGTGTACAGACACATGTACAGACACATATACATACACGTATACACACGAAGAATGAAAACTAATTTCAGTCCCATGTAAATTTTTTTATCATTTACCATAAGATTACAATACTGTGATAGAACCTCTACATGCTCCTTAGTTTACTGTAATGATATCCAGCTGCATGTCCAAAGTTAGACTGATAGAAGCAGTACCAAGGATATCAGGAAGAACCTAACAGCTGCAAGAGTGAAGATGCTGAAAGCAGTAATGCTGTGGCTCTAGGGTAACAATAAGATGTTCAACCCCAGATTGGTATCCCCTAGGCTGGCTAAGTTCGCTTTTTCCAGGCTAAGCTTGGGATACAAATACAAACTGAACAATCTAAAATCTACAGTTCTAGGTAGCAATGGGGAGGAAAGACACTAAGCTTAACTGAAGAGAGAACGTAGACAGATATTGCAATGAGCAATCTGCTCACTTCAGTATAAAGATGAAAAGAACTGGGCTAAAGGGAATGTAGGAAAGCTTTCTGGGGAAAAGTAAAGCAGAGAGCTTATTGTTTTATGGTTTTATGGTCTGTGCTACTCATTGTGAAAACAATACATTAGTAGTCTATTCAGAACCTGTCTTCTAGTCATTTTAATCACTTTGTTGTTCTTAAGGTCCTTAAGGGGGAGGAAAAAAATGTTAATATGCACCAGAAGAGTTAACAGGTTCATGAAAAGAGATCCCCATACATCTCCTCATTTAATTAGCGGCAAAGCTTTGCAGTTCTGGAATTAAGGGAAATGACAGCAGTCGTATTTACAAAATACAGGCTTGAGACATATTTGAAAGAGCCTGGCACCTGTAAAAGACAAAAATATATAGCTAGCCATCTGCAATTTATGTCTTGTCTGTTGCTATCAACTTCTGAACAGAGTAAGAACAACTTGTTTTTTCTGGTGAGCAAAGATAGTGTTTAAAAGGAAGTTTTGAATATTGTTGTAGGGAACACAGCTATTACTGTCATTAGTATTTTCATGACATACATATTTCATGCTACCCTTAGACAACAGAACAGGAACTTAAATTACACTCTTCAGTATTTTCATAGTTCAGACAAGACAGTCTTAAGTCTACCAGGAGAAAATTTGATGAAGTAAAAGCCAGCAACACCAACCTGTTTTGCTGAAAGTTGTCTTCAAATACTCCAAATTTGAAAGACATTCTAAATGAAGCAATGCAACCTTGTAGTGAACTAAATTTACTGCCTATTCATCCAAAAGCTTATTGGAATTCAGGCTGACATCCAATTTGAAGATACCCACAAATTAGGTATATAGTCTTGATTACTCTTTAAGATTTGATTTTACACCACAATGGGATTCTTCTGGTTAATTATTTGCGAATATTTTTTCATCAGCACTTTATAAACAGAAATACAAATGTATTTGTATAAATTTATCTATCAAATCTTTCTGGACCAATAATATATCACATCAGAACAGTTAAAATGTTATCTGCAAAAGGAAAAGAGCAGTATAAAAAGAATAATTCAGAGGGAGAAAAATCCCCAACCCTAATTTCTTCAAGTGATTTTATAAACCGTACAAGACATCGGAAAGGAAGGCTAAACTTCAACTTTGTCCTAGAAGTGAAAGCTTAGCAGTTCCTTCAAGAAAGTACATAAGAGGGATGTAGATCAAGGGAATTAGTCTATTTGCATTTACACCAACTCTTCAGAATCAGTTGTTTTTGTTAGTTAGTTGCAGTAGCTGACTGACAAAATAATGAATCGTTTCCAGTTCTGCCGACAATTTGAGGCCTTTGGGGACTTATGTCAGTGCAATAAATGTTGTAAATGGCTATAAATGTCTTACTTGTTTTCTGTTTCAATGTTTTCCTTTTTTAAACCCAAAATTTCCAAACTAGGAGTAACAACTACTTTTGAGTGCAAGCAAGTATAACAGTGAAAAAATAAAAAAAGAGAGAAGAGAGAGAGAGTGAGGAAATTTATTAGGAACAAGTATATATAGAGAGTAGACTATATAGACTATATATAGGGGGAGGGAAGGAGAATAAAACTGCAGCCAAACTTATATACCTAACACTAATTCATGACGATAAGGGGTATCAACTGCCATCCTTTAAAATGAAAAATATTAGGGGAAGTAGAAAAAAGCCTACTAAATCACACCATGAGTACAGTGTCTGGACCTGCACTGAATGAACTCAAAACTTACTTTTGAGAGAACTTTTTTTTTCCATCCACCACATCTACAGTGACATCATTGTGTTTCATTAAATAATAAGAAAGGGTTTCTCAGATAAGGGAAAGCATTTGAAACCTGCCTTCTGTGGTACAGGAATGTCTGACTGCTTTACACATTTTTATGGGAGATGAATTAATTTTAATACAATCTTTTCCCCTCCCCCTTTGAGACCTTGACCATTGGCAAATATGTTTCAGTTATCAATTAGAGTTCGTTTCTACTTCATTTCAGTTTGTCCTATTCAAGAAAGAGATTTAACCTGAAATTATACCAAAATACTATTGCATGTGCTGTTAACAAGCCTTATGAGCCTGTAACATCCTGGAGAATGGTCTAAGCAGTGCTGGGTTCTGAAAATTCTGATGACGTGCAGCCTGGCCAGGCTCCCCACAAAACAAGTTGGAGTGATTCTGCTGACTCAAAGAGCTAGAGCATTGTTAGAGATTGTAAGCTGAATTTCTAAAAGTTCCTGGCTTTGGCTGCTTCTGTGGAAGCAAACAAGAACGTCTCTGTTAACAACCTTGTAACTATGTTAATGGTCCCTGGGTTGGGATACATAACCCAATAGAACATGGATCAAATTAAAACCAGGAAAAATCATGTCAAAGATGTGTTGCCAACTGCAATATGTGATGGCTAACAAGCAAAGATGCAGGCCAAAACAATACAATCTATCTGAAACCACAAAGTAATCCTTACAAATATGTTAAACTTTAAAAATCGGACATAAAGTACATCCTGCCTGAAATTCATGGGCCTTGAAATGATGTCAAGAAATAAAAGAGCAAGTTAAAACCAAAATGGAAATCCAAACTCATCTAATTAAAGTAAACAAAGAACACAGAAATCAAAACCAACAGTGAGATCTGCATACAAATTTGAACACAAACTTTCAGTTATTTCGTTCATTTGGATAACCAGCAACTAGAGGGTAGCATTCTGAGTACTTGAAGGTTGGGAAAATTGCTATGGCATACTTCTAATAAAATCTGTCTCCCTGAGAAGTTATCAAAAAGTTACTTCAAGCAGAGTGTCAGTTCTAGTAGAAAGAGGTCTAGCTAAACAGAGACAATAATAGCTTTAAGCCATCATTGCTGTTCTTCGTTTCTTTGTCATACAAAATTTGAAGCAATTTTGAGTAGACCCTCAGTTCTGCAGGTCAAAAGCCATATCTCTAGTTACCTAAAAAAACAGAACTGTGTTTTTCACAAAGACTGAAAGAAGAATCTTATCACTACTTTGTACATCTTATTTTTGTAATTTGAATTAATTTAATACCACTTTATTAGCAATTGAACTTACGGGCAGTATTTAAATTCTTATGTGACAACGCATTAATATTTTTGCTGCTGCAAATATGTCATTTGTCTTTCTGCCTTAATAAACTGCAGGACTAGCTCACTCCCCTCAAGCTCTTTTATGTCTTATCTCCCTCAGAATCATTGGGTGAATCTTCACCTTTAAATTACACAAAATCAAGGTATGAAATCCATGGACAGTCTTAATTGATAAGAATCTAAATGTAAGTTTTTTGAGATTTTTTTTTCAGATAACATGAATCTGATTTGTGTGTCTAAAAAGTCCACAAAGACGAATTTTCAAAATTATATAAGCTTCATAACTGCGACATGTTTCTGAGTGTTTCTGATTTACTCCAGATTAATCCTTTGGCATGTGAAAACTCAAAGGAACATGAATTTTTGGGTAGTTTTATGAAGCTGCAAATATTTGCCATTAGGCAAGAGAGCTGAAGAAGAAACCTTTTCTACAAAGAACCATTCCATGATGTTTTTATATTGTTAATGTGCCTGTAAAACCTTCAGCAAAGAAAAAACACTCCAGAGACATAGCAACATTTTAGATTATTTCCCTGATGAAAGCATTATTGTCCCCAAATTCACTTTGCTGCTATCCTAGCAATTTGTCTCTTTACAACCTAATGTTATTTAGCAAACAAAATAGTTCACTATCATTGTAACATCATCAACAGCAACATGTTGTTTTCATTAAATCTCAAAGCAGATTGTAGTTAAATGCTAGCCTGTTATGCCTTTCACAGATATATGTAAAAACCTGTGGTTTTGCTGTCTCATGTAATTGTAGTATATTTTCCTTTTCCCACATATTAAGGTTTGATCCAGTTGAGTTTGTACCCCTTGAGGTCTGTATTTGGTTTAGAATAATTATATTCTTGCACACAGATGCAACTGTTAGCCAACTGCCATAGAAATCATACATATCTACTACAGATCCAGACTCAATCAGTAATTCTGTGACTGATCACTGTGTGGCTTCTTTGAGTTTGAAAATTGAACCAAGTTTTATATTGAAGGTTTTGTACATTTCTGTTCAAAGATCACAACAGAAAATAAATGTAATATTACAGGAGCCCAGGAAGAAAAAGCAAACAGAAGCTCTGGGCAAAAACTTGGCTGTGAGGAGCTGTCTACCATCAGAAGCAATAGTGCTTTTCTGGTGCTCGCTTTTATTTCTGCCTTGTTCAGCTTCAGAAGACAGCAAATCTTTCTGGATTCCTTACAGTTGTTGCAGGAAAAACTATTACGTGTCTCCCAGTTCTTCCAGTGAATAATTTATTAGATTTCCCTGTTAGATTTAATTGTCTTTCAGTCTTTACCAAAGTGCTGTGACTACAAATTCAGTGAAACATTTTCCCATTTGTACCAGTGAACAGAGACACTAGTTTTCTTCTTAGTAATAAGAGTCTAATTTAGTCAAAGCTTTTAAGGAAAAGCTTAATCGAGAGCCTGGTGAGGATAAAGAGGAATCAGATCCACAAAAGCTTTGGTTTTAAAGACCTCATCTTAGTAGCTACCAAACTTTGGAGACATGCAAATATCTTTGGGGCATAAGTTTTATCTTACAGTTCTCAGATAGATCATATTTTATCTTTTTGCCTGTTGTGAAGAAAGAAATTCCTCTCCAGGCTGAACTCTCTCTCATGTCGGCCTGAACCATATTTAGAAATCTTCAAAGATTAGGAGAGCACATGCTTCTCAGAGCATGCCTGTATATGCTTAGATGAGCAAACGCCTCACAAAGTACGGGCTAAGATGCTCTGGAAGTAAGAGATCTGTATTAGTCCTTGTTAAGGCCTCTTGATGGCATACTCTTATATGTAAATTTATGGAGGGAAAACACAGCAACATCACTAACTCTGAAAAAAGTGACTGATTTTTGGAAGAGCATGTCAACAGTGGTTGGAAAGAAGTGTCTCCCTGTGTACAAAACACTGGTAGGTCAGTATTTCTTTCAGGCCTACAGCAGGTACCAGTCTGATGATAAAGCTGTTTTTTTTGTGTTCCTTTTTTAAGCACCGATTTGTACATGCATGTGCATATGCATACATATGCATACATAATATAAATAGATGAGATGCCAAATTAGGGTTCTAGATTTAATAAGCGGGACATGATTTAAGTCCATCATTTTGGGACAAAATGTGTGCTACTCCCTTAGGCCATTCCCAGTTGATTTCCAGAGATCATTCAGTGGTTTTGCTCCTACATTTGTAAATTTGAGGTTATGGATATGTTTCTTTATAAGATGTACTCTTTTTATAATTACACTGTTGTATTTTCAGAATCTTAAACAAATAACTTTAGAACAAAATCTTGCCATGTTTCTATATGTGCTTATATTTGGGTTCCAGGTATATACTCATACTTCAAAAAATAAACACGTGTGAGCCATTAGTTCGCTATTTAGGTCTCCATTACTTCCTATTAATGTATATTAATACTATAAAATTATCTTTCCAAAAGAATATAGACAAAAACTTTCATCACTCCTGATAGCTTGTGGAGAAACTATGAAATTAATATTGAATGTATATATGTTTTATATAGCAATTGTCTTGCAAAAATTTAGCACTTTCGGCATTAGTCAAGAGAAAATGGATTCCTGAGGGGGAAAAAGAAAACCTGGAGTGGAAGACCAGGTTTAATAAGTACTTTATTTCAGCTGCTGTAAATTCACAGGCAATTACAAATATTTACAAGCCCTAACTTTGGGAATGGTGTATTAATCTAAAACCACTGAGAACAGTTCTGGGTCCCAGTTTTAGCTGCTTTGCATAACTTCAAAACAGCTGCTAGAAAGTTGCCCTGAAGACTCATTTTAGGTTTTCTCAGATGTATATACAGTGATCCTGTACAAAACTTTAATTCATGAGACAGTGGCAGCTCTAATGGCTTTTAGATCATAGGAATTTCAACAGAAAATTTTACAGAAGACATGCCTGTGTGTCTGCATTTGCATGTATGTAGCACAAAGGTGGCTTGGAGAAAAAAAAAATTACACAAAACAACAGTACAGGTCATTGATTATAAAGACAATGTTAACGACTAGAATATTTAAGTGCAATACATTGGAAAACAGAAATCAAGATCAAGATTATTTTTCTGTTTTCTCCTCTGCACCTCTTTTTGGCTTAGTCTGAATTTTGATATGTCCACCCTGACATGTTTGGCATAGCCAGAAAATTTCTGGGTAAGGGCTACTGCACAGGCACAGAAATCTAAGAAATTTGTAATGCATTTCCTAAAGCAGATTTTCAAGACTGAAAACCCCAGTTGTTCACGTTCATCATAAGAAGGAGGGCTGAAGTAAACAGTTACATAATAGACTCACTACATTTACCTCATGGACAAAATGACAGGACAGCTGGGACACGGGGATCTTCTCACTTTCTCCTCCATGCTGTTTTCCATACTCATGCTGAGATACCTTATGCCACCCTCTCTAACTTTGGGTATAACCAGAGCATCCTTCCAGCTCTCCCCAATAATTATAAATATGTAGGATGATTATGGACTTGATGACAGCATGTACACTCTGTGGTTAGCTAGGGGAGAATTAAGACTCAAAGAATTATAAAAGTGTGTGGCTGGGGGTGAATCTTACTATCCCCAAGACAGGAGCTACCCCAGTATGAGAAAAGAAGAAACACTAAGCATAACAAAGACTATACAGCACAAGGTATAACACCCAAACAACTTTTGGCAGCCTAATAGCCAAGTCATATCTTCACACAAACCGGCTGTAATCTTCCACTGGCATCTCACCTCCCCAAAGAGTGTCCCAGCCACCAAACTGCAGCTGCTCTGAGAACAAGGCAAAGGAGAGGTTTTGTTTCCTTATGAAGAAAAATTGTGCTTGTTATTTTTTGTGACATATTTTCTCTCAATGATATCACACAAAGTGCTCCTAAAGTTGAAGATGAACCACCTAAGACCAAATGTACATTTTTATTCTTAAATGTCTCCCAGAACAAATAGGTCAGAGGGTTGAAAATGTGCCTACACAATTAAGAGCTGGAGTTCTCTACAGTTGAGCTTCTAAGTCACTTATGAATATTGAACAATTTTCTTTAGACCATCTGTAAATTGCTGTCATTCTTTCAGAGTCAACAGAGTGGTGATAGTAGAGATAGACAGACAGGTGATAGAGTGATATATAGATAGATAGATACATACATACATACATACTGGGAAACCTGTCCCGATGTGTCTAATGCCACAATTATTATTATCTGTGAGTGGCTATTCTTATTATTACTGTATCTTTAAGTAACTATGCTCCCCTGACAACATTTCATCTTTCTGTATTTTAAATGATAAGTATTTCTATAGGATAAAGTTATCAACAAACTAGATGTAGAAGAAAATATTTGCTCTGTACAACAGACTAAGATGAATTACATATTTATGCAACATGTTTTACCGTACAAACATTTATATGATGGTTCCTTCACTTAGATTATTGTACAGTCTTTACCTTTTGTAATATTTCTCAGCTGTGTGATATTTATCATAAAAAGCTACAAGACCGCATGGTCCACAAAACCATGGTCAATAAAAAACATATCAATTACAAAAATTCAATTCATTCCAGCTCAATTTTTACAAGTCTTTCTTTTTTCCCTTAGGTATTCAAAGCTATGAAGTTTAGACAACTGCAATAAAAAAACAACAATACATTGTCCTGTATTTTGCTTGGTTAATAACTGTTGCCTGCAATTCAGAGAATGGGAATTTCCATACTATGCTAAATTACTAAGATGGAACTGTGCTATCATTATGTAAATATAAGTGCAAGAAAATGAGTGACTAAGAAATAAATATACATACTCAGCTGTAAGAATGAACCAGGTAAAAATTTCACAGAATTCCTGAATTCTAACTGGATAAAACATTTCCAGTTTTGAAGCAACAGAACTGGGATAGTTAAAATATGCAGAAAAATAATATAGGGAGAGGAAGAACAGAGTTTTTAGTGACTTTCCTAGAAGATAATTTTCTGCCAATATTCCTATTGCAAACATCTATTCAATTTATAAAGATATCTGAACTCTTAAACCAGTAATGAGCTCTGAGACCCTTAAATGAAAGAGATAAGTTGGAAGTCTTAAGTGCTGTAAAAATTATGATTAATATTAGAAATATGCAAAAAATCACAATTATTTTAGTCATGTTTCTATTTAAGTTTTTATCTGACTAAAATTATGTTTGATGGCATTTGGAAATTATATTGAATTTTGACTATTGTTTGAACTTAGGTATATTTATTCTGGATAGAAATACTACGGAATGGCTCAAAGTATATAACAGAAATTAAGCTTTTCTTATTCTTTACTCGTATCACATTTAGAGCTCATTAAATGGCATGTTAAAATAGAAATCACTATACATTCTAGATATTCAAATTGTGAAGGGGACTCCACTCAGATCAAATTGTATGGTAACTATTGCTAAGATGATGTCAAACCTGTTACACATGATATAACAATGGGATCTAGGAAAAGGATAATTACATAGACTTCTGAAAAAGATTTTTCTGACATTTATGCAAAATAGTTATAGGGTAAGTCTGCTGTCGGAGAATACATCAACAATATTGATCATTAATTAGACTGTCATTCAGCATGAAGTTGCCTGGCATCTAGACTGATGGACTTCAAGGCAGCTCTGTCTCTGGGAGTTTTTGTCTTGACCTATTTGCTTGTTTCAGCAGCAGAATGAGTAACCAAGATCATAACATCTTCTTGGACACGTTAGCAAAAAATAAAAAAAATCTGTTGTTGAAAATTGTAGCAAAACACTATGTTTTATGCTGTTTACATCATTGTTTGCATCCTGTATTTTAAGTCAGACTTGCTTTTCTTTTCTTTTTTCACTTTTCAAAATTGCAATCTGCCAGGAGCTATAAAGTATCAAAATTCATTTATTTTTGCTAGAATTGTTGTCCTATGCCTCACTCTACAGGGACATTCTCACACTTTATGCCTTTACTGTCCCAGTTTACAAGCTCTTTGTTGTAAACGTATTTCTGTTTCTGAAGACTGAGCATTGTCTGAGTGCAAGCAAGAGCGGAAGGAAAGGGATGGAAGTCTGCCTGGCACACCACCTGTCAAATGCTACCCATTGGATCCTGTTCCTGTATTTGTCAATGTGATGTCTACAGCAGGTCAAAACTGTCAAGTAAGCATTTTGCTGTCAACATGGCATTTCGCTTTCCTGCCACCTGATACTTTCCAAGAGAAAATGGCAGACCCAAACAAAGCCTTATCATAAGCAGAACTCACAACTATGAAAAGTTAGTGTGGTGTGTTACAAGGAATAATTTTAAAAGCAGCAACAGAACCTGGAAAGACTCTTCGTCCAAAGGCCCTAGTATAAAATTCACATGGTGATGTCAGGGCTTTAAACAGTCTTCTTTTTCAGATGAAGAATTAACAGTTAGAAATTATAAGAGAATTTAGACTCCAAGACTGATTTTTTTTTCTCACGGTCTGTGAATGAAAAGACATAGCCATGATGAGAGAAATAATCTCTAATTTCAGAAAAGAAATGTGTAAGGACGTCAGGTGAAAGTGAGAATGGGAGCAGAGTGTAAGGAAGAAGTTAGAGAAGACAGATGTTGAATATGAAGATTTTAATTCCTCATCACATGTCTGTCTGGTCTACACTGCTGGCCAGATTAAACTGTATGAAATAGGGAAAGTATGAAATAAGGTACTTTATATGCTAGTTTCTCATTCTGGATCTTTGCAATAGCCAACGATGCATTTATAAAATTAAGAAACAATAGTCTTATGCTGAAACATCTCCCCAAAACATTTATTTTTCTTAGTTATACTCAGAGAACGTTTCTATAAAAAACATAGCTACAAACAATGGAAGATATTGGTATTTTAATTTGCATTCCATACAGTCAGAAACAATGTCAGCTGCAGAAATCTTTAAAGATGCAATTGTGATTAAGCCAGCTGAATTTTTAAATGTTAATTATTAAACAATATAACAATATGAGGCTTTAGTTCTACCAGCTTTTTAAAGTTTCTTTTTGTTTTTTAAAGAGATATCCACTACAATCTCACTATGAGTATTTTTATGAATATAAATCTATACATAAGTATATAATAAATAAATGAATAAATATAGGATTCTAAATTGTCAAAAAAAAGAGTCCTGGTTTAAAATATTTCTCTTTTGATTTTTTACTTGTTTTTTGCTTGGTTTTATTAAGTTCAATTTTCACTCAGTTCCCTCCTACCCAATTTCTGATTTGGAAAGCATGGAGGAAGACTAAAAGATGTTGTATTTCAGGTAAAAACACAATACATTTTTCACATATATTTGTCATTGCATCCCTTCAAAACAGCTTTCAATGCATGTTGAATGATGTTGGGGTAGTGAACCATGAATGACTTTCCTGCAATGGAGACAGTTTTTCCTAACAGTACATTAGATTCATTCTGACACAAAAGAAGAAAAAGCAATTTTATTGTCTTATATTCTCAGATATTTCATGGTGGTGCAGAAATAGTTGAGAAAGAGTGGTCACAGGCAAAATTCCTTTTTTGGTAGCAAGATGAAGTTATAACCACAATAATTGAAGAAATAATGTTATATAGTACTCTGACCTATATTTCAGTTAATAGTGACACATAGCATTATTTAGAAAGAGGTTGTAGATTAGGGAACCATACACAGTCCCTAGGTTGAGCTAGAGAAAAGGGAAAAGTAAATAGCAGAGAAATAGCTAGCAGAAGAAAAAGCAGAGAAATTTTTTTAGGACACTGCTTTGGGATAATGGCTCAGGAAATGTGACAGTAGCCTTCTTTGACACGGCATTGCGGTAAACGGCTTTGAAGCCAGAAACATTAGGTTTCTGACAGTGAGATAACTGGAGAGTTTCTGTGCCATATTTTTTAGAGCTGCAAGTGAGAGAACAAAAGCCTTCCAATAAGCTCTGATTGAGTGAAAGGGATGCTTTGTATTAGACTTTTGTGAAATGAAAGTTTGCCTCACAGGGGAAAATGTAATCAGCATCTTTCACAACCAGGCCCACTCTTTCTCTGCCTAGCGCTATCCATCATGTTTGCTATTGATCATTCTTTCAGGGAAGGAATAGCGATAGCAACCTAACATCCTACCTTACATCATCTGGGAGACAAACTGACGGCTTGATGAATTTAAAGCCTAATGTAGGCCTAGATTCTAACAGAGGCTCACTGCTTTGACAGTGCATTACCTTTGTTTCTGTAAAATATAGATGTAAATTTTTACTACTCTGAGTAGCTAGTATGTTTAACATAGAACAGAATTCAGACTACCTAACACTAAACACCCAACAGGCCAGTAGCACCTTTCTAGAGGATGATTCCGAGGACTTAAATTACAAAATTCTCAATTTAGGTTTCCTATACTCCTAACTCATGTAATTAGTTCCAAGAAGAGGTAGAAAGTTTATGCAATAGGTAAGCAGATATTATGTGCTGAAGAAATCCGGATCTAAAAGAATGCATTTCCATTGATGAGCATCCATGGAAAAAGAAAGAGATAGGGTTAAGTGATATTTAATAAATATTGCTTCAGTAATTCCAAAAATTCAAAAAAATTCCCAAAGGCATAAACCATACTTGAAGTTTGCAGAATGGTTGAAAATGTTCATGAATTTCTCAAAGGTTGGCTTTGGGCCATTTGGTTTCTAATCAAGGAAAGTAACGAGAAGAGATCTATTTTGTCATACTTTACAATGCCCATACAAAAGATAAACTTCTAGAATATTGAGAAGTAAATGTATGTAAATCCAAATGCATCTTTTCCTTGCTAATATATATGCATCATTTTAGGTGTGTCCCCCTGCATGGGAGTCCATGTTCTTAGACAACAACTTTCTCAAAGACCTCAATCTTTGACCAATTTCTCATTTCACCAGTAGCTAGAGAAAGTGCTTTTCTTTCAGTTTCCATAGTTGCAGTGTCAAAAGAAACACTGACCTAAATGAATGTTGGTAGTTACCATTGTCTTTATGTTGCAAGCAGAATGTGAAAGAGATAGAAAGTTGAGAGACAATTCTGTCCCTAGTTGGAGACTGAGATAGAGTTTACCTTTTTTGACAGTTGTCTACATATATAGAGGCATAAGAAGGGGCTTAAACCTATATGGTTTGGCTGTCATATTTCCACACTCATAACATGATTTTCTTCTTTTGCTCTGATGTTTTTTTATTTATCCCATACAGCTATAAGGGACACAATTGTCTGCAGAAATAATGTTCAAGAAACAGCTTTCAACTGCAAATGTATTGGATAATACCTGAAAGGAGGTTGTAGAGAGGTGGGTGTTGGCCTCTTCTCCCAAAGGAATAATGACAGAACCAGAGGAAATGGTCTGAAGTTGCGGCAGGGGAGGTTTAGATTAGATATTAGGAAGAATTGATTTACTGAGAGAGTGGTCAGGCACTGGAACAGCCTGCCCAGGGAGGTGGTGGAGTCACCATCCCTGGAGGTATTTAAGAAACGTGTAGACATGGCTCTTCAGGGCATGCTCTAGTGCCCAAGATTATTGGTTTGTGGGTGGGTGTGATGTGGTGGGGTGTTGGGTGTGATGTATTTTGTTGTTGTGTGTGTGTGGGGGGGTTGTTTTGGTTTGGTTTGGTTTTTTGTGTGGTTGAACTTGATGATCTCAGAGGTCCCTTCCAACCATGGTGATTCTGTGATAAAACTCAATTTCTTGAAGAATTAAAAATTTATCTAAAATTAAATTTCTCTAAACAAAACTGCAACTGGAAGGAGGTATCTGTTAGAATTTAGAAATATATGTATAGCAGTTTATAAGCACTGAAAGGTGCTACAAATGATAGGTGCAGCTCTTAATTCCATGATTCTTAATAACAATTGCAAAAGATTAATTACATCTCAGTAGATATTCCTCAAACTCCTATTTCTAAAGCGACTGAGAAACATAGGACCTCATTTTCAGACTGGTCATAAACAGGACACTCCTCTGGATTTTTAGTGTGAATAGCTGTGTAACAGTGTTCTCAGAGGATGCTTAGCATTCACCAACTTCAGGAATTACTTTCAAAACTACATTTGTCTGAAATGCTGCTGGAAGTATCAATAATGCTAGTATTCTTCACAGCTTTGCTTAATTAATTTTTGGTAGCAGCACTTACAGCTTTCAAACTTTTTTCTTTTTTTTTTCTAGATTTGGGGACGTGTTTTGTTTAACTAGAGGCCTAGAGCTGAGGCCAGCCCAGGAAGTCTCTTATATTCTCAAAGTGAATAGGAAGGATGGTGCATTTCTTTATGCAGATGAATAACTCTATTTAAAATAAATAAATAAAGAGTGACAGACAAAAACCAGGTCCTGGAACTTATTTTCAGGGTCTGGGATGTACAAAAGTAGAGAAAAAACCCAATTTGATTACTGAGTTATTTAATATAGTAAGAAAATGTTTTGCTATATATTGGATCTTTTTCTCATTTATACTACTAGAATGAAATTCACACAGAAAACATGTCTTCAAAATGACCTGTTCACAGAAAGCCTGGAAAATAGAGAACTATTATGATAATACACAAGAAATATTGCAGTCTAGAAGTTTCTATTGGATACAACAAAAACATTTCTAAAAGACCAATTCTTATGGTGTTTAGTCTTTCTTCAGGTACTAGTCATCACCTCATGTCCCTAAGAAAACTCAAGAGAATTTTAGGAACCCAAGTAATATCTAAGCCCTGTACTACAGATAGATAATGCAAGTTTGCTTGGCATGTCTATGTTGGCATCTTAAGATCTCAATGGGAAAATCATTTATATGCAGTATTATCAGGAGGCAACACTCAACTGTGCAATCTTTGCTCTTTTGTTCTTTTATGAAAAGGAACAAAAAGATAAGATTTCCTAAAAATGTTACTTCTCAATCAAGGAGATACTTACTACATGCTAGAAAAAATCCAGACTCCATGCATTACAGCATTTTAAAAGCCATTGAAACAGAAGTAGCAGGATATAATATGTCTCTATTTGTTTATGCCAATAAAAACGGTGAAAATCCTAGGAGAATTATCTGCAGAATCTCATTCATTTTTAAGAGACTGTATGAAAGCAATATGTCATCATTTTTGTACAGAGACATCTAGTTCATGCTGCACAAAGTCAGTTGTCATAAATGGGAATCCATATGTGAATTCATACCCTCTTGACACCGAACAAGGTCTAATTTTTATATCTCCTAACCTCCTATTGTTGAGTGAGTTTTAGAACTGTGGAATTCAGATTGTTCAGCTTACTTGCTCTAACAAAAATTAATTTTATATTTCTTTATAATCATAACAGAAGCAAACAAGACTATGACTTCACTAAACAAATTACCTAGAATAGACCTGGTATAATCTATTTGAAAACAGTCAGGGTTATAAATGAAATCGATTTGACCATTTCAATAGCTTCAGGGGACTGTGAGCTGACAAATGCTACAAATATTGGCCTTATGCAGTCTACAAGGTGTTTCCTGAATATACAAACGTCACCTGAATATCTGCTAAACAAAGCTCTTATTATTCTGTTTCTCTCAGGAATGAACATTTTAAGAGTGAAACCTTGCCATCAGTTTAATCATATTTAATTCACGTAGCAGAAACAGGAATAGAACAATGCTGCCTGCTTCCTGCCTTGAAAATGTTAACCTTTTTCATTAGGATATTCAGAAAGAAGTCATTCATAGGGCAGAGAAGGAAGCATTACATTCTGACTTAAGAAACAGGTTTCAGGCACCTCATGTGTTCACGCCAAAAGTAAGTGAGGAATATCAGTATGCCTCCTATGGTCTTGGGAGTTAAAAGAGAATTGCATTACAGGCTTCATATACATTACTGTAATGGAGAAATACTAGATTACTGCGGCTGAAGACATATTCCACAAATGAATGTAGCATGTGAAGCACAAATCAATTTTCCATGTTCTCTTAAATCCTAGAAGCTCGAGGGTATTTCAGAAATCAATCTAGGATCAGCTCCTCTCTGGAGAGACTGATTTCCTATCAGGGGAAGACCAAACTCTAACAGAAGGTTAAAAGTATATAATACTGTTGTTCTCCCTGATTTATGGTTTTACCATTAAATAAGACAGACAGCAGTGTAGGATTACTAGCACTTCTGTATTGCTGGTTTTGGCACATTCCCAGTGGAGGCTTAACAAGGTGTTGCCCAGGGTTCCCCCAGGCGTTTCCCCGGCCCCAGTTGAGGGACACCAAATGGAGCTCTGAGGGGAAGGGAGTGTAGGCACCTGGCTGCAAGTGATGCCATCCCATGGAGCACCTCTCCTATGAAGACAGGCTGAGGGAGCTGGGATTGTTCAGCCTGGAGAAGAGGAGGCTCCGGGGAGACCTTCTAGCAGCCTTTCAATATCTCAAGGGTGCCTATAGAAGAGCTGGGGAGGGACTCTTTGCCAGGAGGTGTAATGATAGGACAAGGGGAAACAGTTTTAAATTGGAAGAAAAAAGATTCAGATTAGATCTCAGGAAGAAATTTTTTACTATAAGGGTGGTGAGACACTGGAACAGGTTGCCCAGGGAAGCTGTGGATGCCCCATCCCTGGAAGTGTTCAAGGCCAGGCTGGATGGGGCTTTGAGCAACCTGCTCTAGTGGGAGGTGTCCCTGTCCATGGCAGGGGGGTTGGAACTAGATGATCTTTGAGGTCCCTTCCAACCCAAACCATTCTATGATTCTATGATTTGGCCTCAAAACCCTGTGCAAGCGGCCCCTGGCCTGTTATATTTAGAGAGATGTTACTTTTTGACTATTTATCAGCCACCTAGACAGTGTATATCTGAAAGATTCTGTGCAGCATGCCATATTTGCATCCTCACTGTGTGACTGAAATAAGCACCCTACAGGCGGCTCAGACCCATGTTGAAAAACCCATGTTCAGGCATGTTACAGCGTGTACCAGATTAGAAGCAATACTTCTAGGTCGGCGAGGCGGCGGCAGCAGCCGCTTGCGAGGCAGGTCGGATCGCGGTGTACGGAGGCGCTTCCGAGCTCAGGGACCCCCCGCTCACAGCCCGCGCCCCAGCCGGAAGCCGGAAGTCCGCGGCAGCCAATCAGGCGCGGAGGGGAATCGGCCGCTGAGATTTAAACGCTGTCAGAGCAGACACTCGGTCGGTCGGCGAGGCGGCGGCAGCAGCACCGGCAACATCGGCGACGAGAACTAAGGTGAGCTGTCGGGGAGGGTCGGATGGCGCCGCTCGGAGGGATTTCCGAGCTCAGGGACCCCAATCACAGCCCGAACCCCAGCCGGAAGCCGGAAGTCCTCGGCCCAGCCGGAAGTCCGCGGCAGCCAATCAGGTGCGGAGGGGTCGCCAGAGACTGCGGCGCGCGACAGGGGAGTGTGAGGGGAGAGGAAAAAAACACGCACAAAAAAAAGGAACAAACACACAAAGCGCAAACCAGTCATTGCTTGAAGAGATCGCATCTAGTCATGGTTGGAACTCGGTCAAAGGCCATTAAAAACCTGTGGGTACCCAGAGAGAGGCCCCCCACAGACACGCCGGCACCAGGGAACTGGCTGCAGCGAGTGCTGGGGCCTGGCAATGGGTGATGGAGACAACACCTGTGTTAGGGGTGAGCAGAGCAGTGATCTGCTCCACAGGGTGGCCGAACTGAGGGAAGAAGTGAATAGACTAAGGACCACTAGGGAGTGTGAAAAGGAGCTAGATATGTGATATCAGGTTCTGCAGAGCCCTGTAGCAGAGGGAGGTGACCCAAGGAACAAAGAGGAATGGAGACAGGTGCCTGTTGGAAGAGGCAAGGGTAACCCTTCACAGCCCCCCTCATCTTTCCATTTGCCCCTGCATAACAAGTATGGGGCACTGGAGGTTGAGGGTGAAACAAACGAGAAGGCTGAAAAAACACCACCCAGGGTGTTGCCTGAAGCAAATCACACTCCCTCTCACATCAAAATCAAAACCTCTACCCTAAAAAAAAAAAAAGAGGAGGGTAATTGTCATTGGTGACTCCCTTCTGAAGGGAACAGAGGGCCCCATATGTTGGCCAGATCCTTGCCACAGGGAAGTCTGCTGCCTCCCTGGAGCCCGCATCAGAGATGCAACGAGAAGGCTGTCTACTCTGGTACTGCCCTCTGACTATTACCCCTTAGTAGTTATGCAGGTGGGAAATGATGAGATCAACACTGGAAACTTAAAAACAATTAAAAAGGACTTTAAGACATTGGGGAAACTGGTTGAGGGATTAGGGGCACAGATAATTTTTTCAGCATTACCCTTAGTTGCAGGCGAGAATACTGAAAGAAATAGAAAGGCATACGCAATTAACAAGTGGCTCAAAGTGGTGCCACCAACAAAATTTTAATGACAAAAAGTTGTCCTATAACAAAAAATAGCAATTCCAGATTGAAATAGAAAAGATTTTAGAGCACAAAGTAAACACAGACACAAGACATTAATGTATTGAGAAAATATATTTATGGCTACTTCCACATAGAGATTTTTAAGTGTTGTAATAACACAGTAAGGACTAAACTGAGTCCAGAGAAACCTGGGAGAAAAAATTCTTGCTGTTTAACCCCAGCCAGCAGCTAGAACCATGCAGCCGCTCGCTCACTCCCCCCAGTTTGGATGGGGAAGAGAATCAGAAGAGTAGAAGTGAGGAAATAACCCTTCACAGCCCCCCTCATCTTTCCATTTGCCCCTGCATAACAAGTATGGGGCACTGGAGGTTGAGGGTGAAACAAACGAGAAGGCTGAAAAAACACCACCCAGGGTGTTGCCTGAAGCAAATCACACTCCCTCTCGCATCAAAATCAAAACCTCTACCCTAAAAAAAAAAAAAGATGTGGGTAATTGTCATTGGTGACTCCCTTCTGAAGGGAACAGAGGGCCCCATATGTTGGCCAGATCCTTGCCACAGGGAAGTCTGCTGCCTCCCTGGAGCCCGCATCAGAGATGCAACGAGAAGGCTGTCTACTCTGGTACTGCCCTCTGACTATTACCCCTTAGTAGTTATGCAGGTGGGAAATGATGAGATCAACACTGGAAACTTAAAAACAATTAAAAAGGACTTTAAGACATTGGGGAAACTGGTTGAGGGATTAGGGGCACAGATAATTTTTTCAGCATTACCCTTAGTTGCAGGCGAGAATACTGAAAGAAATAGAAAGGCATACGCAATTAACAAGTGGCTCAAAGTGGTGCCACCAACAAAATTTTAATGACAAAAAGTTGTCCTATAACAAAAAATAGCAATTCCAGATTGAAATAGAAAAGATTTTAGAGCACAAAGTAAACACAGACACAAGACATTAATGTATTGAGAAAATATATTTATGGCTACTTCCACATAGAGATTTTTAAGTGTTGTAATAACACAGTAAGGACTAAACTGAGTCCAGAGAAACCTGGGAGAAAAAATTCTTGCTGTTTAACCCCAGCCAGCAGCTAGAACCATGCAGCCGCTCGCTCACTCCCCCCAGTTTGGATGGGGAAGAGAATCAGAAGAGTAGAAGTGAGGAAGAACTCATGGGTTGAGATAAAGATGGTTTAATTGGTAGAGCAAAAGCCATGAACACAAGCAAAGCAAAGGAAAACAAAACAAGAAATTCATTCACTACTTCCCATTAGCAGACAGATGTTCAGCCATCTCCAGGAAAGCAGGGCTCTATCACGTGTAACAGTTACTTGGGAAGACAAATGCCATTACTCTAAATGTCCTCCCCTTCCTTCTTCTTCCCCCAGGTTTGTATACTGAGAATGATGTTGTATGGTATGCAACATTCCTTTGATTAGTTAGAGTCGTCTGTCCCAGCTGTATCCCCTCCCAGATTCTTGTGCTTTCCCAGCCTGCTTGCAGGCAGGATGGTACCAGGAGCAGAAAAGGCTTTGACTGCTTAGCAACCGTGACAGTGCACTGTCATTATGGTTTCCCATGCCAAATGCAAAACATAGCACTACACCAGCTGCCAGCAAGAAAGTTAAGTCCATCCCAGCTGAAATCATGACAATTCTCTACAGTGATAGAACAAAGCACTGGCTTTGTGTTGTGAACACAGTGCTGTGTTTCTAGAACATATCACTGCTATGAATCTAGAGCAACCTGCTCTAGTAGAGGTGTCCCTGCCCACGGCAGGAGGGTTGGAACTCTATGATCTCTAAGGTCACTTCCAATTCTAACCATTCTATGAGTCCATCCCAGCTGAAATCATGACAATTCTCTACAGTGATAGAACAAAGCACTGGCTTTGTGTTGTGAACACAGTGCTGTGTTTCTAGAACATATCACTGCTATGAATCTAGAGCAACCTGCTCTAGTAGAGGTGTCCCTGCCCACGGCAGGAGGGTTGGAACTCTATGATCTCTAAGGGCACTTCCAATTCTAACCATTCTATGATTCTGTGAAAAATACTTCTTTTCTCTTTCCTTGAACTTTGAGGAAATCCACATGCTGATTTAGGATTCAGATTGTGTCTCTCTCTTGAAATGTCTCTCTGGATTGCAGTTTAAAAATAAAAGTTTTGCTTAACCACCCATATGTTTTTTAACGTAAGCAGTGTTTTGCTTACACTGCAGTTCTTTGTGTTTTCTTGGTCACGTTCCAAACCCTGATAAGCCGCAGTTTGTGGTTTTTTTTGATATGCTGGCCGGATTCAGTTTATTAACTTTTACAAGATATAGACTTGGCAACTCTTTATTCAATGTGAATGAAAACATAAAAAAGTAAGTTTCTTCAGTCATCATATGCACTTTCTGTATGCATATTAATAAAGGTAAAATATAACTAATAAGTTATTATTTCCACAAGGAATAACTTTATGAACTTAAAGTCAATTCACAATTTTAACTATGTAGTACTGGGTAAAAAATCTATTATGTGGCTAGTTTGCTAGTATTGATTTGGGCTAGAGATATTTTCTCATTCACTGTATTACACCTCCACTGTAGGTGATTTATGGCAATGTCTACTTTCTACTGCTTTCTGCATTCATGGCTCTCATTCTATTTCCTGAATTCTCCCTGATTTCCAAGGTTAAAACTGGCTTTTAATGCTGAGTTGAGATTACTATTTATATCTTTCCGGAGAAGAATTTACTCTTGCTGTTCAATCCATAAGCAAGAAGTAAAGTGTGCCTGCTTTAAAAAAGTTGCTAAATACACAGAAAGGGGAACTTACAGCTGGAAATCAAAGCAGGACTGATAACGCATTGGAATCCTGTTGCAGGGAACCCTTACCTATGTGGCCTAGGTATGTGGGGACTGAACTCCACCTGTACTTCTGTGAGACTTACCTGTGAGTTTAAGTATCTGGAATCATGAGGCTTCCTTAAAAGGGAGTCTAAATAGATAACAAAAGCACACTACTCAGAATCCATCAAAGATGTCTAGGATTTTAAAATTCATAGTTCTCATAGAAAGAACATCAGCCTATGCCCTATTAATATTCTGCAGGTGTTAAACATTTCTCTTACTATCCCACATTTCATAGGTCTTGTCTGTACAAATAAATAAAACAGGGTCAGGTTTGAGGTGATACCACAATTATGGTCTGTAATTGTATCATGGTTATAGTCTGTTATGACTGCATGCTCAGTCGTTCGTGTAGTCCTTCATACAGCTTTGGCCAACGTCAGATGGTGTTCTGCCTTGCTGCCCAAACTGATTTTGGCACAAATAGCACATAACAAGGATAATCCCACACAAGCAGTTTTGGTGTTGGCCACTTTTTTTGAGGGAGAATAGAATACAGGCATGTGAATGTGAGCTAGGCTATATCATTTTGACCTCTGAGATAGTGAACAGTTCTTGATATCCCTTATTTATCACAATCCATGTACATAGACATAGTCATAGACATAGAGACATACACATACATAGACACATGCACATATACAAAATACTACTTTTAATACAGCTTTTGGTAGCTATGTGTTACAAATTCATAAAGTGAAAATAAAATGTGATCATTGTTACAATAATGCTATCACTTAAAGATAATTTGGGAAAAATAAGTTTGAGGAATTGCATAAAGCTGTGGAGCTTGGAAGAGATAGAGGGATGAAGCTGCACTTCTCTAACATGTAAACTGGACATCTTATTGTAGAATGAGGGGGAGTACTGGATGAAAAGGATAATGTTTGAAGAAATATAAGTGTGAAATTTAATTTAGATTTTGAATTGAGCAGTGGCACTGGTGTAAAAAAGGAAGGATATGTATTTGTATTAATGATGCTTTAAAATGTTATGCAATAATCTGATTTATTCCATTGTGATAAATTCCTGTTTGCCAATTAAGAATGGAACACTGTGCCAAGAAGCAGACTAATTCCTCATTTAAAGTGAAGATGATGTGAATAATCACCAGATTTGGCCAATAGGGGAATTCTATTTCATTAAAAATTGTAAGTTCAGAAAATCAGTTCTTCTGTGGGGACTTAGGGGAGCAAGGTGTCCTGAGAAAAGCCCATACTGAGAATATAGCTCATGGCCTGGTGCTTATGGCTGTCATCTACTCTGTGGATGGCTGAGGTCCAGCCCCTCTTATGTAGGTAATATGCAGAACATTTGAATGAATAAGCATATGTTGAACAACTCCCAGAGAGCACCAACTGTTTTCGCTGTTGTTCTCACATTGAGATCAATTCTCCTGCTGTTGTCTAAGAAGGAAAATGTCAATTTGCCATTGGACAAGATAGAGTTGATGGCACTTTATACCTGTGGAATGAAGACAGAGAAGATAAAGTCATTAATGCAACTCTTTCCTATAGTCAGTCCTATGCTATTGTGGGCACGGCAGAATTCAGACCCAGTTTCTAGTCACTTAAAAACATAGTTGAATAGTATGTATTTGAATGTTATGACAAGTTTTGTCAACAGAGAGACCGAGTTTGGTGGAGTTAGTTAAGTCTGAATCTCTGGGGTATTTTAAAGCATAGAAACACTGTAATGTACTGGTCATCAACCTTCTTCTCTTTAACAGTTGAGAAAGGCCTCTGCAGTCTCATGAAGTCCATTCTTACATTGTGGAAGACAGCAAGCCTCTTCCACCTCTATGAAATGGAAGGATTTCTTCAGAGTTCACCCCACAGCCAGGACACAGAGGTAGTACAACACACTGTTGTTAGCACTGCTCGACCCAGTATCAATAGTTGTAGGTTGAAGTGGTGGTGGTGTTTGCTGGATGTGATAATTAAACCTCGTCTGAGATTCAGGAGCATTCCAAACCATCTTTTTCATGTGGTTTACACGCCAGGTAAACAATTTACTTGTTATACTTCAAAGGGGGCAGAATTTCAGAGACACTAGTTACTAGTCCCTTTCAGTTAACAGGCCTATAGTACCACACTTTCCCCTCACTTGGATATAATTTACTATTACCATTATTTCTACAAGTTTAGATACAATATTTCTTAAATACCTTGGAGAACAGGCATCTTGGAACAGAGTGATCGATGCTTGCATTACGTTATTGCAGCGGGAACACATGTTTATGGCATGCATCTTGGTTGATGAATAACTGCAGTCATTTAATCACTTTCTATCATTCCTAATACATCAGTTTAAGCTCACACATTACGCTTCAGAAGGTATTGCAGTCCACATTTCCATCCTTGTTTTTACACTGTGTAATATACAGTAGTTATATTTAAATTTAAGTAACTTTTAAATTTCATGAAATCATTGTATCACTCACCTTGTAACATATTCTGACCTCACAAGAAAAGGTAGGGACTTTATTCTAGTTGTGAAGATAAATCTTGCATAGTTAACTTATAGCCTTATGGTATGATGCTGCCTTTGTTGTGTGGTCTATATAGTTGCTTTCTCCCACATCTAGTGTGTTTCTATGTCCTCCTAGGCTTTGTTTAGTAAAATAAAAGAAGACAAGTTATTCTAGTCAAATGAAAGATTCTTCATCTCTGTACCCATCTTATTAGCCCCTGACTGTAACTGTTCCAATGTGAAATCTGTTTGCCAGAACACTGGAAACCAGAATTATATGTAGCTTTCTAGATAAGATGTACTCCAGTGCCTCTCATTACTACCTCTTCTGCTATCAGTAATGTGCTTCAGAAACCTGCTGGTGGTTTACTTGCTCTTCTCATTTTAGACTGCATATATCACAAGATTTAGGAGAAACATGATTAATTTCTAATTACACAAATTTTGGTTTTATACTGCTGCAGTTCTTTCCACTTGTATTGCTTAAAGTCACTGGGTTGTTCAGTTCTGTTTCATGTCTATATGATATGCCAGTTCGGCTTCATTCAGAAATACTGCATTTGTTTTGTTAGCATTTTTATGAACCTACCCTAGGTTTTATGCCAAAACCGTTAACAAACCTATAAAACAAGATAGATCACAAGACCAATACTAGAAGAAATCTATTAAGTGCTTTTCAAGCTCATTTGACATGACCATAAACCAGTAAAAATTAGTAAATAAAAAACTTTTTAAAAACATACATTTCACTGAAAACATCTATAAATTTAGTACTTCTGCACATTTTTATAAACATTAAAAACATCTGATTACTGGAATTATTTTAAATTCATCTTTCAGCCACTTTTACTGATTCATATACCAGTAGGACATTTTTTCAGTAAAAATTCTTGTCAGTAAGACAGAGTAAAGTGGCATCCCCTAGTCTGTATTGATACTGAGGATTGTTCCAGCCCAGGTGCAGAACCCTACACTTGCTTTTGTTGAACCTCATAAGGTTCACCTGGGCCCACCTCCCCAGCCTGTCCAGGTCCCTTTGCATGACATCCTGTCCCTCTGGTGTATTGACAACACCACACAGCTTGGTGTTATCTGCAAACTTGCTGATGGTGCTCTCAATCCCTCTATGTCATTGATAAAAATGACATAGTACTGGTCCCAGCACGGACCCCTGAGGGACACCACTTGTCGCTGCTCTCCATCTGGACTTCGAGCCATTGAGTACCACCCTCTGGATGCAACCATCCAGCCAATTCCTTATGCACTGAACAGTCCACCCATCAAATCCATATCCCTCCAATTTGGCAAGCAGGTTGTTGTGAAGGACTGTGTCAAAGGCCTTACTGAATTCCAGGTATATCACATCCATAGGTTGTCCCTTATCTACTGACCCAGTCACTCTATCATAGAAGGCCACTAGGTTAGTCAGGTAGGACCTGCTCCTAGTAAAGCCATGCTGGCTATCTTGAATCATCTCCGTGTCCTCCATGTGCCCAAGCATGGCATCTAGGAGGATCTGTTCCGTGATCTTCCCAGGCATGGAGGTGAGGCTGACAGGTCGGTAGTTCCCAGGGTCCTCCTTTCTTCCCTTTTTAAAAATGGGTGTGATGTTTCCTTTCTTCCAGTCCACAGGAACTTCACCTGACTGTCACGACTTTTCAAATATCATGGAAAGTAGCTTGGCAACTACATCAGCCAGTTCCTTTGGGACTCTGGGGTGCATTTCATCAAGTCCCATGGACTTGTATATCTTCAGGTTCCTCAGTTGATCGCGTACTATGTCTTCATTTACAGTGGGAGGCACTTTGTCACCTTAGTCACCAACTTGTGGGCCATCAACATGGGAGCTAGGAGGAAAGAGGTTGCCAGTGAAGACTGAGGCAAAAAAATTTGTTGAGAACATCTGCCTTCTCCTCATCCGTTGATACAAGTTCCCCACTGTTGCTCATCGGGGGGGTATGTTTTCTTTAACCTTCCTTTTCTGGTTAATGTACCTGTTGAAACCTTTCTCCTGTCCCTTCTGAACAGCTTGTAGCCATCGATGGCCACACTCCAGTCATAGGATTCATCCCACCAAGTTTCTGTAATTGCTACTATGCATAGCTTTCCTGTAACAGGGTAGCTTCCAGCTCCTCTTGTTTATTGCCCATGCGGTGTGCATTGGTGTAGAGACACTTCAGTTGGTCTGCTGGCCATGTTGCCTTCTTAGAGGGACACCCCACTGATCTCCCAAGGCGTTTTGTGGCAGCTACCCTCCTGTCTCCTATTACCTTAGGAGTTCTTCGTCCAGCTCTGCAAGACTTTGCCTTTGTTGAAGTGTTCACAGCATCCTAAAGTAAAACAGGTTGGAGGTCCTTGCTATCACCCCTTCCTTCCAACCCTGATGTATCATCCTCCCACTTGCCACAGGCCATTCTGATATTATCGTCGTCTTCCGCCTCCCCTCCCCGCTTTGAGCCTAATTTAAAGCCCTATTGACAAGCACTGCCAGCTTACGTGCAAGGATCTTTCTCTCCCTCTGAGGCAGATGTACTCCATCTGTTGCTAGCAGATCAGGTGCCACATAAAGTTCCCCAAGATCAAAAAACCCAAAATTTGACAAAAACCAAAAATATGGCATTTACATTTAGATTCAGATGCATTCACTTAACCTTATGTCTTCCATCAAACCCCTTGATATCAGTGACTTAAATGGTGCTATATACATTCAATCTCTAGGATTACATGGTACACGCTAGTTGCTGGAACTGGATGTGAGCTGATCTGTTGTGCATTTCAAATATATTTGTATTTCTAGAGAGCCCTTAATTCTTTTTTAGTCATTAAAAATGTTATTCTGGCCTCAAGTGTTGCAGTGATTCTTGAGTTAACAAATTATTCTCTCTTTAGAACTTCTTTCTTTGTGCCATGCCTTTGGCCAGGTGGCTTTGATGTGCATCGTAAGAAGATTGCATTCCCATATCGCTTTCTTATGATCTTCTGCATTTGCATGAAAAAATATTTACTTGCTTTTTAAACTCTATATAAATATATTGAAAAATAATTTTTAGTGGAAAGGTTAAGTTAATAACGGTACTAAATCTAAATGTTTTGGATAAGCAATATGGAATTTCTAGCCCAAGAAAGCAATACAAACAGTGAACTACACACTTTGATATTCCAATTCAGCAAAAAATATTTGTCATATCATTTTCTCCTGGGCATAAAGCTTTCCCTTTTATGCTATATCTTTTCTAGATCAAATAAGAAGTGGATTAACTAACAATTGGTGAAGTATTTTCATGTTAAACTCTGAGATTTTCTGGTTTGTTTTCAATAAATGCACAAAAACTTCCATAATGTATGATCATGCTGTACATACTTTGTACAGCTTCCAAATCAATACCACTACGTTAGTTTGATATGCTTAAACTAATCTCTTAGATGGTTACTGCATCAAGGTTTAATTAGAAACTAACCTTAAGAAGAATCTTTTATTTTAAAATATTATAGGGCCAGTTTACTTTTGGCCAAATCAATGAAATATACCTGCTCAACGGTGCTTCAGCAAACTGTGCTGTAAAAATGAAAGTATTTAGCAAGAAAAGGCTTTCTTTTGAGCTGCAGCATCTACTTTTTACTGTTTGAAAATTGGTTAGGAGTAAAAAATTAGCCTTGTCTTTCCTTGTGTCTCCCCCAGGGCACTGTCTAGAGAAAACGGTTAAATTTTCAGCAGCCAAAGATACCTTTTCATATGGGTGAAGTGTTTTACTATGGGAAGTCAAGCCTGAAGAAATGGCAATTAAAGAAGACTTTTGAGTTATACTGTGCATTAGTTCTAAAGAACAACGAAGTAATTTTTTTCCCTTTAGGATCAGCTTCCAGACAGTGATACCTGTAACAGTAAAAGGTTGGGTTTTTTCATATCGTACTGTCAACAGTCTTTAGTCAGCCCTCTTCATGTGACTCACAGTTTCCCCAGTATTCATGTTTTGAAAACAGCATACGTAGAGATATAGGAAAATGTAACTGGCTTAGCCAGAAGCTTATTTTTTTTCTCTACTGTCTTGATTTTTTCACTCTCTTTCAGAGTCTAAATATTCCATTTAAGAGTTTAAAAAATATTTCTTGCTATTTAATAGCAACATGCAAAGTCCTGCTAGCTGTAATTATAAAGTTATTTTTTACTTTTGAATAATGAAGTACCTAGTGCTATGAAGAAAAAGAAAGTTGTCTAGAATCAGAGGTAGGTGGAACTGAAAAAAAGTACTGAAACATTTAGAATAGAAAGCGTGAATGCTGTTGACTTTAAACACAAAAGAAGCTCTTTCTGTACAACTCAGATTAGTTTACAAATAAATATCTAATAATACAATACCAACACAGAAAAACTTCCAGTTTCTGAAAAAAAAAAACATATGAAAAACTGAAACTTACTTCCCTATCCCCTATGTGGACAGAAAGGCAAACTACAGTTCTAGGTTTTGAAGGATTAAACTTCATTTTACTGAGATGATTGGAAGGAGTGAAGCATGAAGTTCACGCTTCCATATATACAAACAAGGTGAACATATGAAAGAATGGAAAGAAAACTCATAACTGAAATACATCTTCATTATGACTTTTGTGTCAGTGTTGTATGTGGCTATCTTTGGATTTTTTCCCTCTGAAAAGTCTAGGGTAATCTTCAGTTAAAAAGGACTATGGAAGTGGACGCTCCTTAATAACACGTTTTCAGCTCTATGGACAGCATTTTCAGAGTAAGATAAAAAACTACAGAGAAATCACATTTATAGATTCTGGTTATATTTTTTCAACCACATATATTTTAAAAAAAATTTAAACATGAAAGACTTCCAATAGCCATCCAACTGGTAAGGTTCCCTTTCTCCCTGAATACATTAAAAAACTCATCCAGCATATAATTTAAAAAATATTGTCTATTTTCCCTCTAATGTAGGTTGGAATGTAGATTGATGCAAACTCTGGGAATCATAGTGGCTTAAATTAATAAAAACGGGACGTTTAATCTATTATCGTTGAGAATCATGGTGATTTTCAGCTTTTAGCTCTCAGCTACCTCTAACCTGCTAAGTTTTATATCTAGTCCTCATTCTCTTTGAAAGGAGTCCTTTTATGTTCCAAAAACACTCCTGCATTTTCTCATACATTTTAACTGTTTTATTGCTTTTAACCCAAAATATGCAAAAAGGTCTATCTATGAGAAACACAAATGAAGGAGATTTACAAAGCTAACAAAAAATAAAACATTCTAATATTCTAATTAACCTTTCTATGCTTACAGCTTAACTTGTGCTTCATTTTTTTAAAAGGAATATAGAGGTGTATTTTGATCATGGTGAACAAACTATCAAATTTTGACCCTAGAAATTTACAATAAGTTTAAAGATTTCATGTTTTCCCTTAATACATCCATACCACTAAGCATCTCTCATATTCGATATTTTGTAAATTAGTGCTGCTGGTTACAAATTACATGATACAAGGTATGAATAATAAGGTAAAACAAAGTCAGTATTGTGAACTAAAATGCAGTAAAACCAAAAAGTTAACATTATGTCTTTTAATGGAAGAATGTGCAAGTGATATCTAACATTTCTAAAAAAGAAGTTCCAGATATGATTTGCTTATGACAGCAAATTGCATCTTAGGCTTCTTTGGGCTCGACAAAATGCAACTTCTTGTAGAATTGGTAAAACTACTGTTTGCACCTTTGTACCTTGAGAATATTTTGAAAAAAAACCCAAACTTCTAAAGTTATATTAAAAAATAAAATTTTCATTTAATTAAAAGCTAATAAAATATAAAAAATTTAAAAAGAAAACAGAATTGTGTAACATTGTTGCCTCTACAGTTACATAGAGCATCTATAGAATTTTATAAGTTGATATTCCCGAGCTGCCGTGTACAGATAGAAAAAGGTTCCAAACCTTGATTCATCAGAAATAAACAAAGAAAGTTAGAACATATGCTAGTACATGTTACATAGTTGAGCACAAAGGAGATAGTATGAGTTAATGTACACCAAAAATACAATTTTGTAACAAACAGCAATGTATTTTTAACTTAACTCTGCAGGAAAACAATTCTTTTCAGAATTTAAAAATTGTTAAAATCAATATATTAAAATTTGATTGCAGACACTGCAAAGTTGGAGTTTTTATGAGCAAGGCAAAAGCCCAAATAGAATAAATTTGTAGTGAGAAGCAAAAAGCTCAAAAAGCTCAAGATGTCTATATGGTAACAAGCTGAGAAAAAGATCAAAGGCAGAAAGTGATGAAGAGGAACAAGAGGAACAGAGTTCACAATTACAATGATTATCAAAAATAAAATAAATAGACTTGTTTAGCTCTGGAAAAGAGAATACATATTAAAAAAAAAAAAAAAGAAAACAAAAAAGCCTTTATCTTTTTGTTGCTTCATTTTGGCTCTATTTGATAACCATGTGCTATGTAACTTAACTTTGAGGTGCTTATATGGTTATTTTGGACAGACTTTTTTAACTATCCATAAGCCTATACTGTTCCATGCAGCTTTAAAAGTCTGTGCTGTTCCATGCAGCATTAAAAAAGGATTGCAGTAATTGATTTTTCAGTTTGGCAGAAAAACTGGGGGGAAAGTAATTCAAAGATAAAAAAAGGAAAAAGTAACTCTTCTTTACCAGAAAGAAAAATTGAAAAGAATCAAATGAAATCATGTTATTGAACATATTTTCTGTTCATCCTAAAGCTCAGCAGTTTGAGACACTTAAACGGGAGAAAAACAAATGAAAGGTAAGGTTCATAAATCACCTGTAGTTACTTTTATTTCAAATCTCTGCAATTAAGATTGCCAACCAGGCTGAAAGACAAACAAACAGAAAAGCAAACCATAAGAAGATAACTGGTTCTAGCTCTCTCTAAATGGATTTTTCTACCTTCTAGTGGAGTGCCTTGTAGCTACTGAGCAATACTTACTAAGATTATGGTGTTATAGAAAGAGTTTTCCTTGACTATTCTTTCTGAAGCTATTCTACTTTGAATAAAATATGTATTTTTTAAGCATTAGACATATCTCTCATTGACAATATTTATAGTTATGTAAGTGCAGAGAAAAACATAAGATTTTATCGAGCATGCCTATGCCAGGGTTGAATGAAATTGCTAGACAAGTCTGAAACTCTAGAAATGTAACCTATCACTTAATATAACATTTACTTCAATGTACACATACTCATAACTTATACAAATTAGCTGTATATTAACATAACAGAAACCCACACCATACTTTTTTGGAAACAATTGTAATTTACTAACAATTAAAGAGATGAACTTTTTCTGTGGCTGTTGATCAAGTTGTGTCATTCTTCTATGTTTGACTCAACACTTTTTTTTTTTTTTTTTTTTTTTTGAGAGAGAGAGAGAAGCTTCTGTGATTTCATTGAGCTCTAATCAGATCCAACAGGATACTAGGGAACAATTACAGTGGCCTTCAGAAATATGCTGCCATTTAAAAACTCTCAAAGCTGTGCCTCAACTTCTGTTTATGGACACCAATAAAGTAGTACAACGTGTAATAAGAAGCTACGCAGAAGATTGGCTATTGAATCCATTTGTATTTTTATTGATTGTCTGACTGGAAGAAAAGCATTCATTTATTAACAGAAATAGAGTCTATTGTATGTCTACCATAGCATTTTGTTGAGTTAATAAGATTAGCTGATCTACTTTTATCTTCTGATGTGTTCACTGATTGATGGTATGCTAATACTTCTTCATTTTAGATTCTCTTACAAAGAAAAAACCCAAAGCTTAAATGGTAAATAGCATGTTCTTGTTACTTCATTTTCTTATTTGCATTTTCTTCCTTTCAAATGTTAATAGCTTTAAGAATTATTTTATCCAGTCTTAGCATAAGCAGTTATTCATGGCCCTTTTCTAATTATGATCAATTGGCTCCTGAAATGGCATTGCCTGGAAAATATTCTATTCATGATTAAAGCAAGCACCTGATTCACATTTGCAATCTAACATAGTAATATTTGTTGAACACGTTGAGAATATCCCTTGAAATCTATTTTTAAATAACTGATTTAGATTATACAAAATTTGAATATATCTTTCTGATTTCAACTGAATAAAATTCATGAAGTCATGTGAAAAAAAGGTCTGTAATGGTAAAAGGCATTCAAGAATCTTTATAGTTCCTGAGAAATTATTGCTTACTGGCATATTTTTAATTTAGTATTTTTTTCCCCTTAAAGTGAGGAAAACAGATTCAGGTTACTCTGAGATAACCCTTCAATTGTGGTAAGATTTAAACATAGAAGTCATGGAGACAGTAGGACTGGGGAAAAAAAGGGTTGAGATTTCAGGATTTTTCAGGAGAAACTCACCAGTTTTAATTAACTGTGATAGCTCCCACCCTACTGGAGACAAAGCTCAGGACTAGTCATATGATCTTCAGAATTATTCTCTATTGTTTATCAAGTAAATAGTGGAATATGTACACATTGTTTTGGCATGTATCTTGAAAAGTATATACAAAAGTACTGTAGAGGGAGACTGGGACATCTTTCAGAAAAGTAGTGCTTTATTTAGGAATGAGAGTCAATTTTGCAGTCAGCATAGGTTCACAAAGTCCTGTTTAACTAGTTTGATATACTTCTATGATAAGGTCATCCACTTAGTGGATGAAGGGATGGTGGTGGATGTGTTTTTTCTGGATTTTAGTAAGGCTTTTGATACTGTTCCTCACAGCATCCTTCTGGACAAGTTGTCCAGCTGTGAGATAAGTGTGTTCACAATGCACTGGGTAAAGAACTGTCTGAAAGGTAAAGCTCAAAGGATGCTAGTGAATAGAGATGTATTTGGCCAGCGATTGGTCAACAGCAGTGTTCTTCAGGGTTCAATTCTAGGACTAGTTTTGTTCAATATATTTATAAATGATCTGGATTCAGGAGTTGAATGGACCATTAGCAAGTTTGCTGATGATATCAAACTGGGAGGTTCTGTTTATTCTCTTGAGGGACAAGATCCCTTGCAGAGGGATCTAGATAGATTGGAGTGTAAGTGTGTTCACAATGCACTGGGTAAAGAACTGTCTGAAAGGTAAAGCTCAAAGGATGCTAGTGAATAGAGATGTATTTGGCCAGCGATTGGTCAACAGCAGTGTTCTTCAGGGTTCAATTCTAGGACTAGTTTTGTTCAATATATTTATAAATGATCTGGATTCAGGAGTTGAATGGACCATTAGCAAGTTTGCTGATGATATCAAACTGGGAGGTTCTGTTTATTCTCTTGAGGGACAAGATCCCTTGCAGAGGGATCTAGATAGATTGGAGTGTTGGGCTATCATTGATGGGATGGACTTAACAAGTTCAAATGCTAGATTCTGCACCTAGGATGGAATAATGCTGGGTACACGTACAAATTGGGAGAGGAATGGCTACAGAGCAGCACTGCAGAAAGACATCTAGGGCTGCTGGTTGACAGGGTTGCATCAGGAGACTGGACATTAGGAAGCATTTATTTACCAAGAGGGTGGCCAAACACTGGAACAGGCTTCCTAGAGAGGTGATCTCTCAGTGTTTAAGAGGCATTTGGACAATGCCTTTAATAACATGCTTTAACTTTTGGTCAGCCCTGAATTGCTCAAACAGTTGGAATAGATGACCGTTGTAGGTCCCTTCCAACCGAATTTATTCTATTCTATTCTATTCTATTCTATTCTATTCTATTCTATACACAGTGGTAACCACTGTTTCTCTATCATCTACTTCCTGACCACCAGACCACATAAATAATTTTTTCCTGTCTTTCTGCGTTTGTACCAATATTAAATAATATACACATTTATGGTGTTAAACAAGGTTTAATGAAACTTGACAGCTGTGAAAATTATTTGTAGGTTTTTCTATTACTGTGTTTATAACCAGTTTGTAAAACTGATCCCATTAAACATTAATGCTATTTATCATCTTAAAAAGGAAAAAAAGAAAGACTAGATTTCATGAAGTTTTTCCAGAGGCAATCCACTTTTTTAGTCACTACTCATCTCAAGACATGAAGAAGAACAGCTTAATGGTTTAAAATCAGATTTAGGGTTAGGAGTTTTACTGACTTTTCCATATTTATCCTTAGTGACCCTGAGCAAATCACTTCTTCTGCATTAATCTGTGTGTCTTCACTGCACGTGTGAAATGTGAAAAGGAATGGATGGGAATACTGGTATATAACAATTATCATAGATGTATATTTAAGAACAGAAGACATTCTAGTATTATGATGAAAAGGTCATAAATTAATTGAGGAAGTTTGGATTTAAAAAAAAGGTAATTATCATGATTCTATTTTATTGTCAATTGTTATGAGTTTTAAATGTTTAAATGCCCTTTAATTGTCTCACAGTTTCTCTGCATCTTGTTGACGAAATGTGTATCAGCTATTGACAGCAGAGAGAGACATCCTTTCATTATGTATCCTGAGAGGTAATGACTGGGATTAGGTCAGTATTTGTAAACACGAAAGAAGGTTAAGGACATAAGAGTCAAAACACAGATTGTTCTACTTTAGCATCCTATATTCAGTCGTGGTGAAAAGCTGGTGCTCAGGTAGGGCCATAAGAACAGGTAGAGCCTGCTGGACGATCCAACCTCCGCCCATTTGCAGCTCAGTTAATCCCTGGGCAAAACATGATTTCTGTGTAATTAATAATCTTTAGTGCTTTCCATTCATGAGCTTGACCGGCCTGCACTTGAAGGTAAGCATATTTTAACTATACATACACTGACTTCACAAAGATTTCTACTGCACAGTTAACAATTGCACAAATAATTGTTTCTTTTTATATGATCCAAGGTAAATTACAAGACAAATCGGGACATCACAGAACCTCTGCAGCAGGCTTAGAAGTTCTGGCAGGAGAAATATTTTTGGCTTTAAATACAACTAGAATTCTCTTAGAAGCTTTCAGTTTACAGGGATAGAAGGCATGAAACATATTGCTGAGCAACTAGAAAAAGTTTACAGAATCTTTGTGAAACAGAATCTGCATATACTCATTAACAACTCTATATGGCAAACAGCAACCCATTATAATTTGTGTCTGACTTGGTGGCTGAAAGTGGTTCTTGTTTTTATAAATCATGAATTTTCTAAAATTCTCAAAATGTGATTTTGCAGTTTATCTTAATATGCATGTTACTTCTTATGTGATATTTACCATTTTTACATGGACAGTTAATGAACTCAAATTTAAATAAAAATGTGATCTATACATCAAGATAAATTTGAGATGCATTATTTCTATGTATTTGTATTATGTCATGCATATAAGAAACGCTAAGAGAAAGGGTAGTCCTTTAATCTAAATGTACAAGTGATAATACTCGGGTATTTTAAATAAACCAACTTTTCTTCTTTATGTATTATGATTATTATTTTTTTTTAATTAAAGAAGGTGTAGTATGCATGTCAACCTGATTGAACTGGGGAACCTGAGAAACAGAGTTGTTTGCCCATTGTTCTATGAAAAAAAACAAGTCAGGAGCAAAACCAGACACAAACCACTGACTTCTATTTCAGACTCATTGTCTTCCCAGGACTAAATGTGAATTGGTCTCATATGCCATGTACATTTTAAAGTATTTTTTTCCCAAAGGTAAACTATGGAAACTGTTAATTAAAGTCCACCTTTTGCTTTAGAATAAAGCAATTAAGACAATTGGAAAGGAAGGACAGACAATTGCCAACAAAAATTCTAAGTTGGTACACACTGACACTAGCATATTTTCCTTGGTTCTCTTTGAAAAATCTGCAATAATAGAAACAATGTGTACAATACTCCCATACATGTCTGGCACACGTTTCTTCAAGCAAATTTTCCTGTAAGTCTTTATGAAGAGTATAAGTTCTTTGTCCTTTCTCTTTACTGTTCTCTTTATTGCTGCAGGGCTCTTTGATCATCTCCCGCATCTTTACTCATTGTCTTGTTAGAATTTCCAGCAACATACAAGTAACTTTGTCTGGTCCCAAATCCCGAGTTCACTTTCTTCTGTCTCTTTACTCTGAAATGAATTTTAAAAAAAAGTGTGAGTACAACACCAAGGAGAAAAGCCAGTTTAAGTTTAAAACGACTGCAGATCAAATTTCTTCTAAGAAAAAAGTTTCAGCAGGAGATAGTAGAATTTAGATGAGAAAATCTTTCAGTATTGTTAACTTTATAGTACATATTGGATACTTTTTCAACTGATTCCTTAATAAAGAAGAAAAAAGTATAGGGTTTCAGAGCAATTACTTGGAATTGTCTTTCAGAGTGAGAAGCAGGCTACACTTGCTTAATCACTTACGATGACTAGGAGCCATTACTTTTTGATTGACAGTTCTGAACTGCAGTACTGTTGCTATTCAAGATACATATAAAGTACTTACATATAACACATGAATCTTTTTATTGGAAGAAGGGAAAGTGGAAAACAGTGAAAAAGATCAAAAATATCTCAAACCCCTCATTTGACAGAGTTCTAGCTGCTGGTCCAGCATTAATAGCAACAGGCAGAGATTATTTACCAAAACATCATAAAGATTATCATTAAAACATAACCATGCTAAAAATATATTAGTTTTTATAAATTTTATGTTTATAAATCACATTCTCAACAATATGTCATAGAACAAGAAACAGGCTGTTATGTTCTCTGGAATTCAGAGCACAGTAAACAGACAGTAGCCATGCACAGAACAACACACATTTAGCAAGATTTAAGAGGTTCAGTACCGCCCAAAGTAGGTACACTACAAATTGACCCAAGAAGGCTGCATGTAAGAATGAATAAATCCTGGCAGATCTAAACTGTGTCTGTATATCATTAGTTTTTATCTCATTCATGGCTAATTGAGACTTTCCTGTGCTTTAAGCTTAGGGGCATACATCTCCAATTCTCTCGATGTCATCTTTGCCCTTTCAATGAAATCCTAGCAAAAGCCACAGTGCAATTCCTGTGGTTTTTGCCTTTTTTATAGTAAGAGGTTTTCAGAAAACAGAATTCACAAACCCATTGGTTTAATCTTAACCCTGGGACCCTAAAAGTCTTGCAAACAATGTCTGAACAACACGTCAAGGAACCTGAGAGTTTTTACCAAACTGTGGAATACGGTAGTCCCCAGTTACTTCTTGATAGCTGTAACCCAGTTCCTGGCAGCATCAACAGGTCAGTCATGCCATTATTCTTACACATTTAATCTAATCAGTCTGATATCTGGAAAACAGCTGTGTTCTTAGAAAAATGCAGTATCACATGTCAAAATAACCCTGGGTTAAGTAAGTGGCTAAAGTGTAAAAGCCTTTAAGCCAACAGCAATGTCATTGCTTACTGCACCAGAGACCCCATGATTTTCCTGTCTACTGATGAACGTGTCCACTAATCATTCCAGATGCAGACTGATTGCCAAGCTCTACAGCAGTAAGAATCAATAAGATGGAAAATTCTTCACCCTGCTGGATACATAAGACTAGGCTGATCAGAAACAGTTGTCATAACCGAATTTCACTGGAATTTTTTTGAAAAAGAAGGCTGTTTCCCTTTTAATTACTTTAATGATTTCCAATAATAACTTTGCCTTATTAAATTATAGACAAGCTCTATTAACAACTCTTTGTTATTAAAAGCGCTTGTGTGAATATATTAGTGCAATATCACTCATAGTTCTTTCCTTTTCCATTCATTTCGCTAATCTAAAATATATTAAGGTAAAGTAAAAATAAAACCCCTAAAATTAGCAAGAGAAAGAGTTTTAAATTACATTTAAAGAAAATAAACAAAAAATTTATGAAAAATATTAGCAGTAACCTTAAGTTACCTCTTTTTCCCTGGGAATACACATAGTAAATTTCAAGACAAATCAAGTTACTTGTTTTTGAAATATTTCTTACTTAAACGTTGTAGAAACACTTATTCTAGTGTTTCTAGATATCATGCATATCTTACATCTATATAAAAGTAAGAGAGTTTTATTCTGATTTCTATTTCATAATCAAATTAATGCAGTTACACATCTGGGCTCCTACCAAATACAGTACATGAATACATAGCATGGTAAGCTCTGAATGTTTATACAAAAACATACACACTTGCCAAAAAATCACTAGCACATAGAAAATCTTATCTAAAAGACTAGTCCCAATCTGTAATGTATCACAAAACCTAAGAGTGCTTATTGACAAGGTAACGTACAACAACTTCCTTTCACTTCCATGCTGGTTTACAGCAGTCTGTAAATATCTCCTGTAAGAATTCCTGAGACCACTGCTTTAGCGAAGGGAATTTTTGCCAAGGTATAACTGGATTATTTAACATGTAAATCAAAAGGATTTGGCTCAATTGCTCTTCTCTATTTATAAGATATAATTTCTTTTAATACTTCTGCATTTTTGTGGCTTCAATGCACGTATTCCATGTGATGGCAGTAATGAACAGCCTATTTAAATGTGAACATTTATGGAGTTTGTGCCATAAAAAAATCAGGGAAAACTTTCCTATTGATAGTCTGCACCAGCCATCCTCGACAACACCTGGCATCCTGGTAAGGGTGGGACAAGAAGCTGTTCTGTTTTGTTCAGCCACGTGATGGAAGGGCACCAGGAGCTGGGTGAAATGGGAAACATGTCTGCTTCCAACTGGAGTGTGCCAAGGTTCCTTGGGGCAGGCAGGGAGGCAGCCAATGGCACGAGTGCCCATCCTGGTTGTGCAAAGCCTGGTCAGCTCTGCCACTGCTGCTGGTGCTTTAGCTGCCTGGCCAGCACTGAGAGTGAGTCAAAACCCCTCTGTACATGGAAGGACTACACAACTGTCTTCCATGTTATTGCCAGACAGGGACTAAAACTATGGAAAGCCTAATAACAGAAGCAATATGCAGCTGCTTTAGAAAGAAAAATAATAATAAAAAAATGAGGTAAAAATGAATAAGTAAAATTAAATGCATGGGTTCTGAACTCCAGGTAAATAAGCAAAACATAAAACCCCTTTTCCTTACAACAGACAAATAGAAAATGCTATCAAAGTCAGCTAACAAAATAATGAAAATGCACAGGCATATAAAAAGCAGCATACCATATGTCCACCAATATCTAGTACAACAGGAACATTAAGAAAGCCATTAAGATAGTGTCCCCATTGTGCCCAGGTATACAATAACATATGGTACATTTCCTGCTTCACTGTGCATTTCCTTGCTTTCATTGTTTAGCATCACTAATTTACAGCTCAATTAATATGGTTTCTGTATGCATATCTCTGCAGAATATTTTAAAAGTCTTCACTGCTGCTTAAAATTAATCTTTTTTTTTTAGTGCAAGTGCATAGTAAGCATTAACATAAGGTAGGATTCTTTCCAAACCTTAATTAAATGGAAGAGCTAAATAGAATTATTTTAAGGTAGCTACACATGACACTTAAATTATTATTGTCTTCTTATTTAAGTCCTCACATCATTTGTTGTAATGATGCTACAGAGAGACATTACAAGGTTGTTGATGGTTTTAATCAATGGAGACTTCCTATGGACAGATGTGGGTATTTCTCAAGATTGTCAATCAGAGCCAAAGTAGTAAGGGACCAATGCAACATATAGACTTTTATGTGTGGAGAAAAGAGAGGAACCAAGAAGTCTGAAAAATTTTTCTCCTCATGGATATTTATACTCAAAAATCTGAAGAAGATCAAGGAAACTCAGGATTCCCAAAACCAAGATGAAAATTATTTGTAAAATATCATTTATCTCTTTAGTATTTACAGATTCCACGTGTACTCAAGAAGAGTGGAACTTTCCCACACTAGCTCAATCCTACCAAGGTTCCTATTTGATATAAAGACTCCTTATGGGAAAAAAAAAAAAGTTCTCTTCTCAAAGAAGAGAAGATAATTATCTTATAATATCTTATATAATTATAATTATCTTATCTGCCTTTCTAAGAGATTCATATACTGTTTCATGAATTTGATATAGAAAATGAAATTAGAATATAAATAATTAAATAAATAAAACCTAAATTATAGTAATATAGATTCATGTCACCTTCTGATTTCATTAAACCACATTTTCCATTTAGCATTAGGGGACTGTTACCGACCATGGGTGAACACATGGATGTTGAATTAGGTTTCATATCTTTACAAGGCAGAAATTGCTTAGACCCTGTGTAAACTCATTCACTATGCAATTCCAACCTCTAAAAATACTGTATGGGCTCTCAAACAGTATGACTCTTTCTTTAAATATTGTGTTTCCTTTGAGAACCACAAGTCTTTACGTCATGTTTTTCTGTATTTCTCATTCAAATATTTTTATTTCCTTGGAACTCATGCAAAAATGTGCTTTCTGATTTTTCTCACAGGAAAAGGCTTATGAATTTTCTTATGATTATATTCCCTTTTAACTTCAAAATTCATCTCAGAATGAATTTCCCTAGTACATTTCTGGGTACAATGTATTACAATAACTACCACTGAAATTTACTAAACAACTACATTTAATATTTTCCCTAGGGTGGGATGACAAAAATGACAGTTTTGTTACTGCAAACTAGAAACAATGTTTTGCAACTGAATCATTGTAGTCATACAGATCAGAACCTGAAATTGATGTTTCTGGAGAATAAATAGGTTAAGTAAGTCAGTTACCCACTTTAAGAATGGCAGATGATGAACGTTACCCTAACAGAGAAGGACTCCTTCAAACACCCATTCATAAATTCAGGTGTTGTTAACAGTGAGATTTTTCAAAAAGAAGAATCATTCCCATTTGTAACAACACTTTCACCATTCTGGCACATAATAAGAATTAACATGATCTTTAACAGGTCTGTTTCTACTTAAATTGTTTTTCCTTGGTTCTGAGATAATAATGTATTTTTGCTCATTTGACTTTGCATAATAATGTCTTTCTTAAATTCTGATATTTTAGAATCTGATCATACCAGGCTATGGCATGCCTAAATAAAATAGCTTCTCTGAAGAAAATTCTTCCTTTCCAATTACACGATAAAAGAAAAAAATCTATCAATTCAATCCAAGAAAACAAACACAAGAAATAAATAGTTTCAGCTTTTAGGAACTGACAGTAACCATCTGGCTTTTCTAGTTATGGTTTTTGGACTACTCTGAATGTACTGGAATGAACCAGAATAACCATATCATCTGCTTTTACAGTGAAAGAATGTAGAAAAAAGAACACTTTTCATGACTTTTTTGAAAATGCGTTTTTTTCTGTGCTTATCATTATTTATAAGTCTATTTATCAGTTTAATGTAATTGTCCCAATAAATATGTAATTCCTTGCATATTACAATAAAAGAACAGAAAATGTCCTTATATTTGAATGGAAAGCATATTTCAACTGGTTCGCTATTGCTAAGCATACATTGAGGCTAAATACAAATTGTTTTTGTTATTATTCTCTGCAAATTGTTGTGTTTGCTATTTGTATTCCAAACACTCAAAGTTTAAATACATTTAAAAGTAAAAATTGAAAAAGAGATGTCAGAAGTATTGAATAATGATCACCACTATACAATAAATATGTTTTGGATTTTTTTTTAATATGGTCAGATTAGAGGAAAAAACAACCCATGAACTTTTAGCTAAATGACTTATTGTTAAAGAAAGGTTGTTTGAGCAACCTGCTCTAGTGGGAGGTGTCCCTGCCCATGGCAGGGGGGTTGGGACTAGATGATCTTTAAGGTACTTCCAACTCTAATCATTCTATGATTCTATGAAAACAATCTAAAGTGTACCTGGGAAGTAGATACTATAGTTATTTTAAGACTTAGAGAGTAAGACTTATTTGTGTAATGTGCTTTCATATTTCTTTACAAAATGCCTTCTGATTTCTGAACACAGAAACGGTTCTAGTCCTACAAAGAAGAAGGTATCAATACTGTATACATTCCTTTCTGTTTCAGGGAATGTGATTTGCATGGAAGGCTTTTTTTGTGGGCATTTTTTAATAACTGAAAAAAGGATAAGAAAGTACAGTTGGCACAAGCTCTTTTCTCATTTCTTTTTTATGCATTAAGTTTCACTTTCTACAGTAATATTTTCACCTACATAATCTCCAGGCCAATAAAAAGCTTGGTCATTTGCCTTCCCAGTAATGACATGGTTGCCAGCTTCAGTTTAGTTCCATTTACCCTTTCAGAATTTTAAACTTTTAACAGTTGCTCAACATGCATCTTCATTACTTTCCTCTTACTCATTCCAGGTATGAAAGGTGTTCAACACTGTGGCAGACATTACCCTTCCTCCCTCCTGCCCCCTCTCGTATCCACGTCCTACTCTTCATCCAAATTTGTCTTAAAACTAAATGGGCTATCTTCAGGATTATGTCAGGCTTGTTATGTTCTGTTATGTTCTGTTTTCTCATGCTGAAAACACCACACTACACTAATATTTAAACTGAAAGTTCTGTTCAAAATCAGGAAAAAACATGTACACTTGACAAAATAAACCATTTAATTCCTGAAAAAACCTACTTACTATATTGCAGTATTATTCAATATTATGCCTCCTAGTTATAATCATTGAATGAAAATTATATGAGAGTTCTGGCAACCACTGAAGAGTTCTGCCATACACCGTGTTCTGGCTTGGACCATTGCCCAAAACACTCTTCATCTTTGACAGCATAAAGTCTGATATCTCTTGAACCGGCTGGAGCAGAAACAAATACTGTGCAGCACTGCTATGCTGTGATTATGAGGTTCCCAACAGTAAAGGCATTTATTTTAAAACTTGTAAGGCCAGGAGGTATAATGTGAATGTGCACGTTACAATTACTTATCCTGTTCCCTTCCATTCCTCCCAGCTTCTAATTCTGACATGATAGTAGCTGCTATCTCACAAGCTGTTAAAGATAGCATGCAGTTAGAAAATTATCTAACTGGAAGTTTGAACCTTGGCTTTCAAATATCACAAAACACTGATCTCTATCCCTGTGGTTTGTAAGGTTGCTGAAATCATCTGGGAACTGAAGTGAAAAGCAAAAAAAAAATATGATGGTAATCTGGTGATGTGAAGGTTTCTTTCACAGAAGTTAATTTCACATCATCTGCAATTTTATTTATGACTTTCAGTGAAAGAAAAGGTTTTCTATATGGAACATTCTTGCTTTCAGTATCAATGCAGATATCTTGTATTTCCTCTTTTTTGTCTGGATAGATTAATTTTATTACTGTTGAGATCCTCTTTCTGGCCGTCACTTTGCAGTTCCTTGGCTTTTTGTATCTCTAAATCTTTTCCTATTTCCAAAGATCGAATCTGTCACACTATTATTTAGATTACTAAACCGCTCTACTTTTTCAAAAATATTGTTGCAATAAAAAGAAGATGTTTATCTTTCTATTTATGGTGTAAAAAATCAATAAAATATTGGACTGACATGCTATAAAGCTCTTCTGTGACCAGAAACAGAACCCAGTTTTTCTTATGTCGTTATACTAGGCAGAACTGATTCAGTGTATTCTCTTTGTTTCCTGAAAATTATGAATCACAGCAGGTGATTTAGAGTGAACATAGTTCTACTGGGGTCAGAAATAACAAATGCAAGATGAGAAAATTAACTGCATGGTAAATGTTAGATTTAGCAACTCTTACAGGATTTTATAGGAGATGTAGAAACCACATGATCATTAGAAAGTACATGACACCACCACAGAATACGTGGAAGTCAGAGGCACATACATTATCTTTGCTAGATTTAAAAAACACAAAAAATGAAGCTAAAAAAGTATTCTTTCAACATATGGTTCCCAACTCTGTTCACATGTTGTGTTTAAGTGTCATATTTGATCAATTTTGTGCCAGTGTAATTCCATTAACTACATGACCTGATGCAAGAAGAGTATTAGAAATTTTCACTGTCAGATTCTAGTAATGGATGGTCATGTCATTTTGGTAAAGTAAGCGGCACATCTTTTTCAAGCTATAATAGGTAGAAGATTGAGGGTAACACAATGATGGGTGAAAATACAGACAGCTGTTTGTTACAAATACATGTATGCATATGAGTTAGTTTACCTCTGAATAAGAAGACGTAGCAATTAATTATTACTAAACCTGATTTGAGAAATATTTTTTTCCCTTAAAATTGTGAAAGCACCACTGACTGCCCCACATTGATGTATTTCTTAACATTCATTGACTTATTTTCACAAAACCAACACAAACTCAGAATACACGTAAATCATTTCCATTGAAGAACTTTTTCAGTGTTCGTAAGAGTTTGTAAGTTTTCTTAAGTCTTCCCTTCTTATAACCTAGAAATTTGGAAAAAAATATACAAATAATATGGATTATCTTAGCTCAACTTTTACAGTCTTTCAGTTTGGCACAACTAACACTTGGGAATTTTTATGGCAATTGCCACTGTACTGGCAAAGAAAAGAATTTCCTTAGTGCAGTGCCATCTTCTGAATGAAGCACTGAAAGTCCCTCCAAGAGGAATACACTTGTGTTCTCCAGGTCCAAGATGCTGCTTGGCTTAAAAGATCTTAAGTGTGTGGGAAGAATATATTCCAAAAACATCCTCCCCGAAACAGACTTCTTACATTTGAACCTAAGAATTATGAGAACCTTTGAATCTACATCTTCTTTTTTCTAATAATTTTCTAAATTTTGGAACGTATCTCAGCTGAAGCAGGAGAAAGGTAATGTAAAAGTAACTTTGACAAACACTTTACAGGTAATAGTAAAGTAGCACAAGATTATAAGCAGCACAAATGTTGACAAGTCCATGATTATCCTCCATGGTTCTGTTCATTTTTAGTAGATAAATAGATATGTCTGCGTAAGGCACACCATAATGAATATACAAAAAATACACTACTATTTCTTTGTCTAGAAAAAAAGAAGAAAACTGATTATTTGGAGTTTGAAATAGGCTCAAGAAACAATTTTGCACATCATCATTCAGGATTCCTAAAGGATGGAGATGAATTGTAGTTGATCACAGTGATATGGAAAAGAGTTATTCCTTGCCAGCTGCTGATTTGTCTTTTAGAAACAACAACATAAAAATCTGACCAAATTGCATGCGCATTTACATAACTTTTAGTTAAAACTGATTTTCTGATTTTTAAAGCAGGAAGAGAGTATTTCAATTATTTGTGAATTACCAGACTTGTACTTTAAAAATAAACTAAGAAGTTAAAAAGCAAATAATTTTTTCAGCTCCTTTGTATCTTGACTTTTAACTTCTTTGTTTCTTTATTATCTTCCACTGTCTCAAAGTGCAGGAAAAAAGAGCATAAAATTCAGTCTTTTGTATTTCAGATTGTGACTTCTCTCTGTCTAGTAAAACACAGTGGTATTTTGCATGTATTATGACTTCAAGGATGAAATGAAGTTACAGTTTCTCCTTTGGAAGACATCAAACTGTCTTCATCATCATATTTCACTGCAGTCAATGTTGCTTTTCTTGTAAATTTGATGAATTTAAGTAATTCAGATAATCAAAATATATTTTATTTCATTTTTGAGATTACATCTGGCCTAACAGAATGTCAAAATAACATCTCTTTTTTTCTCACTTAAGAAATAAAATCCATTAGAATAGTACTGGACTCCAAGAAAGCTGCACCTTCTGAAAATATGTGAAAGTATAAGCATTACAAATCTTTTGCAACTTTGCTATATATGCTCCAGTTTCACACAACATAGCTTATTTGGAACAAATTTTGCAATACTTCTTCTCTACACCTACACTTTCTTATCATCCCATCAGAAGATACTTCATTTTTCATACAGCGTGGAACCAGATTTAGCTGTAAGTTTCCTCCTTAAAAGGGGCCATGACACTAGAATATGGAAGTAGATCTTCCAGGTACTTATGAAAATAATTAATTATTTTAAAAAAAGGTGTCCAGGACCTTCTGCAAAGTGCGTTATTGCTTATAAATCCCAGCAGTTTTTCATACATCACTTTCAAAGTAGTGTATGTCTTTCCTTCTATTTTGCACATTCTCACTTTTCCATTGTGTCTCTTTGTGGCAACTGTATCAATTAATGTCTTAGTTATTCTGAATTCATGCACTTTGCAACAAATGACAATCTTTCTGATAGTTCAGTTCTGGGGAGAAGTACTAATTTTTCACCTGGCTTTCAAACAAAATTTTTTGTGCTTCAGAATAATCCCAATTTGTCTATTTAAAACTACAATTATATACGATATACATTCATATAAAGAATTGGCTTCTTCAGTGAAATAAAATGTCATCAAAAACTCTTCTGTGTGTGTCAAGTAAACAGCTTGGCTTAAATTTTGAAAATTGTACTTCCTCAAAATCTAAACATTGATCATCTAGTTTCTTCTTATTTAGGCCAGTGATTGTAACTACCGAAGTTTTACTGAAAAGTAACTTTACCACAGCTACAGCTGTGATGGGATGATACCACACCCTGGTGAATTTTGTCAGATTGTTTTGTGTGAGACTTGTCATAGAATTTTAATTGGTAATTTAATTGGTAATTGGTCACTACAGATCTGTGAAGAAGTTTCAAAAATTGTCCATGTTTTTTGTTGACTGCTATATCTTTAAACATTCCTCCAGTGTGGACAAGCAGACAAAATAAATTATTTAAAAGCATCTCGGAAGTTTCTTTCAAGAAAAATGAGTAATATACACTAACATTTTTTTGCGAGTGACAGTAAATGCAAATCGCAGCAGGAAGCTTTCAAGTATGGAGGTGATGGCTGACAAACATGTTACCCTAAAAAAATGTATGCAATGTAAGCTTTAACTTTTTGGAAATATTGTTGAAAGAAGCTATCTCATCAAAAAGCTTCACATTGCTATCTGAAAACTAGAAGGAAGCAAGTCTTCCAGAATATGACTGAAATATGTGCTGGGAGGTGATAAGCACATCTAAAAGATTTAATTAAAGCTCTCAGGAATAAAGAGAAGAGCTACTGATACAGAAACTGTCATGGCAAAGTATCTGTTGAAGAATCTTTAAGAACTGGAAAATACACAGCTAACTACAAAAAATGTCTTTAAGTTCTTACTGAATCTAGGCCATGATACACATTTATAATGCACAATATAAGGTCATTCACTTACACTGATTCAGAAAAGTTGAAATTTGAAATGATTTGTAAAAAGAAGTGTCTTTTTTTTAATAACCGGTATGCAGCCAGTGTGGATCTTTAAAAAAATTTTCCATAAAATTACATTTAATGATTATAATATTTAGTATCAGGAGTAAAGCACTTGGCTATTTAATTACCAAGCTAGAAATTCTATTTATAATTCTACAAATGGTGTTTGTTTGTAGTGACATAACAGTTTCTGGAGAAATCAATGACTTATTTTAAGAACAATCATGGTGATACTCCACCTTTTTTTGAATCTTATATTTAACACAATCACGCAATACTTCAGGTTAGCTTTCACAATTAAACACTGGTTATCTCTACTTTATATAATAATCATTGAATGAATTCAAACCCATAGAAAAAAATGGGTTATTACCATCAATAGGAAGCTTAAGGAAAAAAAATAATGACATATGGAATCTAATCATTTGTTGCCTGAAAAAATGTTATTGATTTTACCAAATACTTCCTCCACTAGAAACCTATTCACTTCTAAATAATAAATTGAAATAGAACAGATGCATCTTGTTCATGGAATCATATGTCCATTTTTTTCCTTTTGGATTACTTATAGAATGATGACAAAATACCTGTGCTTACTGGGGTGGGTATTTAGTTCACATATAAAATGCAAAAGAAGATTATGTTAAGAAAACTTTCTTTGCAGATAAGTAGATAATAATAAATATACTGTTGCTATTTGAGATAATCAGCATAACACAAAAATATCCTCATATATTGAAATTATCCAAACCTGTATGGAGGAACATGTGTGATAGTGTGGGCATTACTACACTGTCAGTCACAATGAAGAAAAATTGACTTGGGTTATTGGATTACTGAATCTTTTTTTTTCTAACAAAGAAAGTTACTTCTGTATTGACAACAAATCACTAGCATGAATAGTTCAGCAACTTTTGAAGCTTTAAAGAAACTTCATTTTAGAGGGGCTAAGTGCAGAGAAGTGGGCTATAATTCCAACACATCATTGATAGAAGATTATTGTTTGCCTTTTCAATTTAATAGAGAGGTCAAATGCAATTCTAGTGTTCTATGCAACTCAAAGAGCGTGGAAGCTCTCCTTCTGTTTTGTTCCTCTAAATGTTCATAAATAATTCGCCTACTGTCTCCTTAGATTTGCATCTCTGTCGATTCTATTAAAATCAGAAAACTAAAAATTAGTGACACGGAGACTTTTTTTAGAGATTTTATACATGCAAAAAGCACAGCAATGTCTTATGAAATGCCTGCTTAAAACCTGCCTGCATTTTAAATTTTAGAAATATTGATCAAAAATATTTTACACAAATGTGTTTCTCATTTTCAAAGAGCTGTAAGTGAAAGTATTTCAAAAGAATGGCAACTTAGCTCAGGCACTTTCTAATTAAATAAAAAGTATATAAAGAGAAGTAAAAGAGAAGCAAAATTTATCATTTCCTTTCCTTAGTTGATTTCTTAAGTGAATTAAAGAACTGGGGAAAAGCATTTTTCCATCTGCATCTGACAGGTAATTCCTCATAAACTCTATGAATGAAAACAAGTTATTCAAGTTCTTAATAAATATGTCTTGAGATAAATTCATTGCTGGTGTCAATTTAGAAAACATTCAATTTTGAGAATGAAGGATTAAGAAGATATATTATATTTAAATATTAATTTAAATTTTCTGGAAGACCGATTCTAATGCTGCAGAATGCACATCAATCAGATTTTACATCTTGTGGGCTTTGTTAGTTCCAAATCTCAAATATCTAGCTTTACATTACTGAAATCTTCACTTTTTGTCATTCCCTGAATAGTAGGATCTGTTTAAATACTTATTTATTTTTAGTAGAAAGTGTTATTTAAATGATTATTGCACTACTTATTCTATAGATTTGTTGCTGTTGGTAAGCTAATCAAGTATGTAATTTTAATTACGCTTTTTTCATTCTCCTGTGGTATAAATATCTAAAGAAAGATGATCAAATCCTCATTGAAAGTTTTTATCCTGTAAACACAAAACATGGAAAAGAAAGAGAATTCAGAGTAATTAAGATCTAAATATTAGCTGAACATGAATGTTTGACGGTTATTAGGGAATGCAAGTTTTCCGTGAAAGACGGTTAAACTAGATCAAATAAGAGTACTACCCCTGTAAGCATTTGAATAATTCATTTTTCATGTAGTCTAAAAACTGGAGCTTTATTCTCAGGTGCCAAATTTCAGTTCAAGAAATGAATATTTTATATAGTCTTTTCAAAATACTCTTCCATGGAAGTAACCCGTATACTTCCAACAAAGAACTGAATTACACTGGGTAGCTGATTCATAAGATCACTGGATGTTAAGAGGTACTTTAATACAGATGAAACACTTATTTCAGTTCTTTCAATCCTATATAATAAAAAGTTAATTTTCTTCAGTAATAATGGAGATATTGATCAGTTTAATCAGATGAGTCATTCTGAAAGGAAGGACATGGACCTGCTGGAACGAGTCCAGTGAAGGGCCACGAAGATGATCAGAGGGCTGGAGCACCTCTCCTATGAAGACAGGCTGAGTTGGGGTTGTTCAGCCTGGAGAAAAAGAAGGCACCAGGGAGACCCTATAGCAGCCTTCCAGTACCTAAAGGGAGCTACAGGAGAGGTGGGGAGGGACTCTTAATGAGGGAGTGGAGTGATAGGACAAGGAGTAATGTTTTTAAACTGAAAGATATAGATTAGGTATTTGGAAGAAATTCTTTACTGTGAGGGTGGTGAGGCACTTCCAGTGCCTCAGGTTGCCCAGAGAAGTTACGGATGCCCCTTCCTTGGAAATGTTCAAGACCAGGTTGCATGGGGCTTTAAACAACCTGGCCTAGCGGGAGGTGTCCCTGCCCATGGCAGGGGGGTTGGAACTTGATGATCTTCCAACTCTAACCATTCTATGATTCTATGATTCCAAAAGTTAAGTCTGCCTTCTCCTCCTCCCTTGCTCTTGGAAGATGTGCTGTTACTGGCAAAAAGACAGAGAAAGTATTTGTCTCAGCAGCCATTTTGGGTAGAGGGAAGTGATATAGAACTGCAAATTTTATCCTCTCATCAGCACAGGAAAAATTGAAAAACTCTAATAGTGGAGGAAATGAGTTACAGAAATGAGTTACAGACTTACGGCTAGGCTGTCCTATTACCTGTTGCTACAAAACCTATAGAGGTGTATAGTTGCAAAGTCAAACATTTCAAAGGCTAAAAATGACAAAATAGAAATCCTCAACATTTTAATATATCTAAATTTTACTTATAATACTGTCTTACGTGCATGATTGAGGACTGTTTCCTTATTCCCATCTTCTCTGTTAATCCCCCTTTCTGCTCCTACTCTCCATCTGATCTCCTACTACCACCTGATTCCTCTTTTTTTTTTTTTTTTTCCTATTTTGCCTCTGCCTCCAGTTCCTCCACTCTGCACCATGTTGGGCCCTGCCCTGCTACCCTTTGCCAGTCCCAGTCATGATGGTGTTCCTCAAGGTGCAATTGTCAGAGAGGAGGTGTTGCCAATACAGAGCAGAACCTGCCCCAAAACTCTGTAGCTTCCAGGTCTCCTCTGCAAGTTGAAGGAGCAGTTGTAGCAAATATTGTATTGCCTTGTAGTCAGAATTGACACATACCACAGAGAAGCTCTGAAACATTTTGCTGCAAAACTCTAAGAAGTCTCTGATGAATGTGGGAAATTAATTTCTCCAGGCTTCATCAGAATATTCAAGTTTTTGTGGGAGAAAGCAAAAGGCATATACCTGACAGCAGAATAATCAATGTACCTAATTTAAAGTCCCACTCCAACGCACCATGAATGAAAAAGTTTAAGAATTATTTTAACATAAGAAAATCAGTGCATCTTCCTGGAGGCTTCCAAACCCTTATAGCAGCTTTGAATAGATAAATATGCACACAGAGGCACATACACACCTAGCTTCAGGCCATCCAGGACAACACAATGCTCTAACATGGAACATTGCTGAACTTATAAGCAGCCAACAGACAAAGGGTTTTAATTGTTACTATTATTATCATATCCAGGTACAAAGATTGCAGGCATAAGCCTGTCTTTAAGTAAGCCAATATAAAAATAATGTCTTTTTCCGTATAGAAGCAACAATAGGAGATTTTGAAAACAGAAGAGTCTACCTTACAGGAGTTTGATCCATCCAATAATCTAAATATTAAGATTGGTCTCTCCTGTTGTCTACAAGCTGTTCATGCATGCTACTCTGCTGGAGCGGAGCTTTTCAACATTTATGGGCACAGTTTTAGTGATATGCACAGGGGAGTTGTTGTGAAATTCTCTTTGTTACCAGGAGGTTATTTTCTAATCTACTAAACACAGAAATAAAACTCTACTCATTGCACAGCTGTATTTTTCATTAATTTCAGAGAGCTGCAGGTTTCTTAATAGCCTCCATGGCCTCCTCTGGTTTAAGGTCTAAAGTGATTACAGGAGCTAATCTTTCATCTTTCCTTTTAACCTGGAGAGGAAGACATGAAGATATGACATGCTTTACCACACTTACATGGTCACTGGTGAAATTAGAATGGGAATAACTGAGACAATAGCAATGTTGTCATGTATTTCACAGAATCACAGAATGATATGGGGTTGAAGGTACCTCTGGAGATCATCTATCAAACCTTCCTGTCAAAGCAGATCCACCTAGAGCAGGTTGCACATCTTGCTGATGTGTTTGAGAATGTCTTTTAGCCTTAGTGCCACACATTTGAAATATAACTCCTGATGATTGGAGCCTGCCCTTTACGACGCAGATTAGTTGTGATAAAGATGCTAGGAACTCAATGAAGAATATTGCATATGATCACTGTAGTTTTACTTTGATATGAAAATGTTATAGTAAGCAGTTTTTACATTCCTAATACTGGTGCTTTGTTTCTAAGAAGTTTCACCTTGTTCTTGGTGTTATTATTTTGCTCCTCATTCATTTTATCCTCTGTTGAACAGACACATTAACAATGGAATATGCATGCTGTTCTATCATATTTCTCCAGTTACTTCTAGACAGCTCTAGCTTAGTTATTCATGGTTGCTGTGTTGTAAATGATCATAGTCAATACAGACCCTGTAGCAAATTACTGTGCTAAATTACAAAATGCCAGAAGCAGTGGATGAGCTTTGTTTTTCCACTTACAAGATTAAGAAAACTCATTCTCCCTCAAATACTTTTTCTTTTGCCTGTGATGGGAGAAAGAAAGGATTATTCTCTAGTCTTCAGGCAAGATCTCCAGAGAGGGTGTGGACATTCTTTTGCTGCCACTGATGATATCAGTCTGCCTGTAGATTAAATAAAAGACTAAAAGACCCCATAGTATAGAAGGGAAAATACCGGATGAGGTATAAGAAAGTTTGTCTGGAATACTAGCTTTATTCACAAGTCTATTTAGACTGGTTTGTTTTTTTTTCCTAAAAAATGGAACCTATTTAGTTTTATAAACAGGAAGCTTTCATGCTATTGCACCCCAAGTGGGACATGAAATTTGGAATCAGTGGTCACTCTAGAGAAAGCCACAGCAAAGAAGGATGAAAAAAATAATTAACAAAGTGTATAAGAAACACATCATCAAGGCCCTCTGAATGCTGCCAAAGACATATTTCCAAACCAAGAAGAAAGCTTGGACAACACAAAGTAGTGGAACAAAAAGGTAAATTAACATAACTCTTGACATAGGTTAAGATTTAACATAGGTTAACTCCTTCTTAATATAGAGGGTCTAGTTAAGATGATGAGGAACCAGGGCAAAGTGGACAAAGCTTTCTATGTTCCCAGTAGGAGTTATCACATAGAGTCATAGAGTATCTCAAGTTGAACCCATAAGAATCAATGAATTCCCTGTTCCTCACAAGACTTCCTAAAAATAATTATATGACTAAGAGCATCATCCAGATACTCCTTGAATTCTGACAGGCTTCGTGCCATGACCACTTCCCTGGGGAGGCTGTTCTGGTGACTGACCACCCTCCCAGTGAAGAACCTTTTCCTAATGTCCAATCTGAACCTCCCCAGAGGAGCTTGATTCCACCCCAGAGGAGCTTCATTCCATTTCCTAGTGTCCTGTTGCTGGTCACCAGAGACCTCTCTCTGGGGTCTCAGCACCTGCTACTCTGCTGACCTCCTTGAGGAACTTGTAGATTATGGTGAGGTCACCTCTCAGCCACCTATTTTCCAAGCAGAACAAGCCATGTGGCCTCAGCTGCTCCTTTTAAGTCTTGCCCTTGAGACCTTTTACATGATAACAGGCAAGATATACTCCCGTGGGGATGATTTTTAATTGCATGTGTTGGAAAGTTGAGAGACCTGGCATCCAAGAATACATCAGATATGTCAAAGACGGGATTATTCGAAGGGTGTGTGATTCCAGGGTATAGCAGAGACAGCATAGATGCTGGGGAGCATGTTTCTAGCTAAAAATGGCACAATTTAAGTAAAGGGAACAGGATTTGGTGCAAAGCTTCAAGACACACCACAGGCATGGAACAAATCAGAATGCAGACATTATGGCCAAGTGTATATAGTAGAGAAAGCAACACGGGAAACAGAAATGTAAGTGTTCAGCATATAGACAGTTTGTGGTGTATAGAGTATACAATGGGAAGTCTTTGGTGTAAAAGAGGCTTGCTTGCTTTCTGGAAGCTGTATCCATAAAAATGGAAATGTAATGTAATTTTAAGATAACAGTAGTGAAACACATGAGCTGTGGAAGCAAGCTAGCTACTATTCAACTGACAAAATTGAAGTTCCACACCCTACAACTCTACATTTGTATCTCTGTACAGAATTTGTATCTCTTCTCCAGGTTATGAAGGTTTTTTATTTCCGGTAAAGTTAAGCACAGCTCCAAAACAGGAAGCAGCATGAATCGGTGCAGCAAACAACCAGATAAGCCTTAATTTAAAACACTGACCTCTGGAGACATTGTAGAGAGGTGGTTAAGTAGTGTGCCAGTTATGCATTAAATTGCTTGACTGACAGATATTAATACAGTCTAATGATGCATATGGTCTGAACAGTTTGTTTTGTTGTTTTTTTTTCTTCAATCACATTCATTTTCAGCTTGCAGAACCTTGGGACAGATAATACAAACTGAATCAGAAGAAAAGATAAAAATCAGGGTCTTTAATGCAAGAAGAAAGCAGTGAGACTCCTGGAACAGGTCAAGGCTCCTTGCTGCTCTGTATGGCAGCAGGAGTCAGCCGGAGCATACAAAAAGGGGATTGGGATAGAGAAAGATTTACTGGTTATGCTGTTCTGCATGGACTGTTTCATCAATTTGCCTTTGGCGATACAGCAGATGTGCAGTCTGAGCAGAAGCTATTAGAATATATCATGAAGATGACCCAATTGAATGCACTGCTCATCTAACTGCAGTGCCAGCTATTGAGATTCTAGCTCTGTAAGGTGAGAATAAGGCATATCCCAGGAAAAGCAGTGCTGTTGCCAGATGCTGTAACCAACTTCAGAGTATCACACAGATAGCTCTTTGGAACAGAAAAGACATGCTTATGTGCTGCCATATCTTTGCTTCTGGGTCTGGGAGGCCCAATAACCTGAGACCCAACTGAGCAGGATGAGATGCTACGGAGAGCAAAACAATTCACGCTCGAGAGATTTTCTAGACCACAAGTGATCAGGTAAAAAACTAGCTGTGAAGGAAAGATGTAGTTGTGTATACAAGGAAGTAAAAATTAATTCTAAAATACAGGAAGTTCCATAAAAAAGAATAATAGAACAATACTGGAGAAGCTAATCTTTAACTGTATAAGGAACTCAGATTTGCAAAGAGCGAATGACAACAGAAGACAATGCTTTATTTTGCAACAGAATGACAACAGAAGACAATGCTTTATTTTGTATAGTACTCAGGGAGTGTCTAATGATGTTTCTTTCTGCCCTCCTGGTCTCTATAAATGTATGAACCAGACTATAATAATGTAATAAAGTCAAAGATGAGGGTAACAAAAGGCTTTGATATACTGTATTAGTCCCTTTTGTACTTTGCTCTTTCAATAATCAATTTTGTGCAGTGAAACCTTGACCTGGTGGAAGTCCTATAAGAAACACAAAGCTCATAAACCTTGTAATAACATATATAGTAAAGGAATATGGAAGAAAGGGTTATTTATAAATCTCTAACATGTTAACAGTGATAGTGTATAATCACATTTATTATTGAAAAAAGATAACAAGTAATAACAGTTATATATGGGATAGTTTATTCTTCATTATTCTCTGCTTCTGCTATTGTCATAGATACTCAATTACCTGCAATTCTAAATATAATAAGACAAGTTATTTTTCTCAGAGAATCTGATATGATGGATTTCAGTTTAATATAATTACTTAATCTCGAGTGATTTAGTTATTTGTAGAGTTGTTACATCTTTGTAGAAATAACAAAAATTAATTATGACTTATTAAGAGTAATTAGGAGCTGATTAATTAAAGAAACCCTTAATAAGAATGACCCTCTTTTCATCAGGTTTCCTACCTTCAGCTACAGTCCTATTGATTTAGAATGCAGATACTTAAGATTTTACTGATATATTGCCATAGAAGACTTGGAATAGTTCATGTCACAATTAGAGGAATACAAAACGGCTCTGATAATTTGAAGAGAAATATTGTTGGAAAACTACTGACAGTGTGGTGGCCAAGAATCATTAACAATCTGGTGCTTATTTTTGAACAGGTGTACAATTTAATTATCAAAGCCAATGGGCAGCATTAATGCCAATTTCAGGAAGCAAAATGCAGCTGGGGGTTCTGAGCCAACAAGTGAATAAATATCTCATTTAAGTCAGACAATCTAGGATAATCAGGAGTAGTCAACAGTGCTGTGAGAAATACTACAGGCAAGAAATATAAATGGTACTTTAATTCTCTGTGGTAAAAATAAGCAGTACTTGTCATACCGACATGCTCCTGCCAGAGTATTTTGCCCTTCATTAGCCCCTGAGATAATTCCAGATCTCATGCAGAATTTCAAGGGGAAAGATCTAAATAGATAAGATACCCATACTACATGCTATTATTTGGATTCTTTTCCTTTTTTATTTAATTATCTTAAGTGACAAGCTTCTGAAGTTTTAAGCAATTTATCCAAGAAAACAAATATATGAGTCTAAAAGAGGCAATTTCCTTAGGTTCTTAGAAAAAAAACAGTTAGATGCTAATATGAAATAACTTTTACTTACTTAACTCCATTAGTTTTTCTAATACTATTAAATTTTACAGAAAAATAAATTAGTTTAACTTTAAAAATAAAATTCTAGTAGAAATGGCATTAGTATTCTTGGACATCATTCATACCAAAAAAAGTATAACCTTTGGTTATACTAAAAAGTTAATAATGGATTTAAATTATTTCCTCAAAAAAAGGTGGCTCTTATTCTGAAACATTCTTCCATCTTAATTTTTAAAGATTCTTTAAATTTTCTAACATTTTATTCATAACATCAAATATTTTTCTACACTTTTTAATAGGTAATTTAAAAAACATTCATCCACCTCCGGTCTAGTATCAGACATCAAAGTCAAAATCATTATTTGTTCACAGAGTGTTTTCATTTACATAGCTTTCTTATTCATGTTCACAACACAGAACTAAATCTTCAACTAATGGATCTGAAATAAAAAGTTTTCCTCAAATGTCCATTGGTCAAATTTTATGGTTTTTCATACTTAAAAGCCTCTCTGGTATTTTGGGAATTAAGTAGCACGCAATTTGTTCTTTTTGCCAGATCATGATATTTGCACTGTCAGGTCAAAATCACAAGAAATTTGAACTTAGATTAAAGGTAATCAAATCTGAAATCTTTTCTCGGGCATTTCTGCTTAACGGAAAATATAAATCCCATGACATTTATGGGCAAGACTTATCGCATTTATAAGGTATGGGCAAGGTGTAATAAGTTTAAATAACCAACCATTCCAACCAGTCAGCATAGGTCAGTGTTCTGTGGTCTGCGTGAGATTTAAATAAACAGAGATAAGTCAACCACATTAGATACTCACTATGCATTGGGATTTACAGTCTGGTTCTCCTGCTGCTGTCATAGTTGAAAAAAAGCGTTATTGAAGCTGGCAATTCATGTTATTAAAAAAATGAAAAAAATGAAAAGAGGGAAAGAGACAGAGAGGGAGAGGGGCAGAGAAAGAGAGAGTGAGCGACTGGGAGAGAGTGATGGGAGGGAAGAGAGCAAGAGGGGAGGGGAGCCTGGAAGACAGTAATGAGCTAACAGTACTTCTTTCTTAGCAGCTCTCCATTTTTATACTCTTGCCTTGATCTGGCAGAACTGGGTTTTGTCAGCTTTCAGGACACATTGAAAAATAAAATTTTCCCTTAAATGTTCAGACAAGGCAGCTCTGTTACTCTGAATTTATACAACTGGTGTGAAACATACTACATCATTTCTATACTTATTTTTTTTAAATTAAAAATATTTTGAAGTGCATTTAGGCAGATGCTTGTTTTCACATGGTTGCACACTGACCAATTAAAGGAATTTTTTCTATACTCTATATTGTCCCAAAATGTTCCTAGAAACTATGTTAGAGGACAGCTGTCAAGTTTAAGACTGGATGATATTTATAAGTTTGTCAATGGTTTTATCTTAAACTGCTTTGTTAATGATATGGAAATTTTCCTACATAATTGAAAGATGTTTAAATGCATTAACATGGCCCTTATCTAAGGAAAGGATCTCATTCAAATCACAGACAGAAAAAGAGACATTCTGGACAAACTTTGTTCCTCCCTTTCTATTAAGAAAAGAGTCTAACAGATAAGTTATCAGGTATGTTTTAAACAAAACAAAACCAAAACCCAATTACAGATTATAAAAATATCTGAAACATATTTTGGTAATAATATACCAAAAAAATATTTTGGTATATTTTGTTTCCATAACATATGAAATACAGAACTGAGGCTTGATTTATAAACTTTTTATACCTTTATTCTAGCCAGGCAAGCTTGTTTAAAAAGGAATCCCTTAATAGTAAGCTGGGAGAAAAAATATTACGCCAAGGTGACAACCAAAGTCAGACTGGGGCCAGACCTTTCTCAGTGGTGCCCAGGGACAGGACAAGGGGCAATGGGTACAAACAGGAACATGGGAAATTCCATCTCAACATGAAATTCCATTTTAACCTTCCAATATCTGAAAGGAGCCTACAGGAGACCAGGCCAGGGACTCTTTCAGGAAGTGTAGTGACAGGACAAGGAGTAACGGTTTTAAAATGGAAGAGAGGAGATTTAGATTAGATACCAGAAAGAAATTCTTTGCTGTGAGGGTGATGAGACAGTGGAACAGGTTGCCCAGAGAAGTTGTGGATGCCCCATCCCTGGAAGTGTTTAAGGCCAGGCTGGATGGGACTTTGAGCAACCTGCTCTAGTGGGAGGTGTCCCTGCCCATATAGCAGGGGGACTGGAACTTGATGATCTTTAAGGTTCCTTCCAATTCTAACCATTCTATGATTCTTGTTCTATCCTGACCACTCGGTTTACATCAAGGAAGGTTAGAGATGGTAGTGTTACTGTCTAATATTATTTTTTGTGAATATCTACTCTTTATGGTCATATATGTATATCAATCCCTTGTATGTTCATCCCACTTCTAATCCACCATTGAATGTTACTAATATAAACTTCACAGGAGATATCTCAGCTTTAGAAATCACTTGGAGAATATTTAAGGTTTCAAGGAGTACATTTTGACAGCTATTTCACAATCTAACAGAGACAATACAGTTTTTTATATAATTGTGAAATATCTACATAACCTCAAATAAAAGCTGGTTTTCTTCAATGACCTTTCTTAGAAAGTTGCACTTCTGGATTTAATCTTTGTGCTAGGAACCTATCATTAGTCACACAAGTCACATTAGTATTCACATTAGATTAAAAATTCAAGTAAGAAATTAGAAACTTTTTGGGGAGCATAAGACATCACTAGGGGCTGGCAGCAGAGGAAGTAAGAGAAGAGCCTGCAATATACTTTCTGATGTTTTTTCAAGATAAAACCATACAACAAATACAAAAATATTTTCCCATGATGTGATGCAGATATACTTCAACAACAACGGAAATAAAAAGAGTTGCGATTTTGTTCTTGGTGTTACAAAACCCCTAATAATTCTGACACAGAACAAAGCCAGCACCCCAGCTATTCCAAAACCATTTAGCTCTGAAGAAGGCAATCTCAACCATAATAACTTAATCAGACAGTCTGGCAGTTTAATGCCTAAACACAGCTATTATAGTAGAATAAAGAAAAAACAACAACCCAAACCCCAGCCTTCTCACTCAGCAGGCTGAGTGGTGTCACTCCTGACAGTAATTATACAGCGCTCTGCTACATACAGCACATAATTTTGTGTTTAGTTGATATTTGTAAATTACAAAAAAGCCAACCCAGCAGCCATAGTTTTGAGTCATACATTTTAATCATTGTTTACTGCAAGCATTTGCAGCTCATATTAATTTTAAAGAATTTCATAAGCACTACATTCCTAGTCATAAAAATTTAATTAAAGAAAAACCCAAAACCACAAAAAGAGTTAGTAAAGCAACTTAACATATGCAGCTATTTTTAATTTTTTTTTCCCAGTGCTCAGGGTTTGATGACAACCTACAGCATAAGAAAGAGTATCACTCTGGAGTTTCTATGGCAGAAAATCACAAGGATCCAAGCCAATGCAACCTGAAAACTCAAGGAGTATAACTGATTTTGCAAGCTACACAAAGGCTGCCTACTGCCCACTCCGTGAGTCTTTCTTAAGCCAACAAAATACCTCAGTCCAAGAGTGCTAAAAATTTGACTGTTCACACCAGAAATTATATCTTCATGAAATATTCCCATGGATTTTTCTCAATGTGTCCAATTGCCTACACATTGCAACTGAGAATTTTTTAACACTACTAGGAAAATCATTGCTACATTCTGATGAGACTTCAAGATATCTCTAACATAAAAAAATAAAAATTAAAAAAAGAGCTAAAACAGAGCTGTAGCTTAACTTCCTGTTAATGCTGTGAATGTTCAAGAAAGATCTTTAGCTTTTGAAGCGGAATGAAAAACGATGAGAAAGTTAGAGTATGTTATAGGAAGTTCCTTCTCATTTTAACCTCAAATTGTATCGTGTCAGAACATATGATGTGTTACGTAAAGATGTGTTGATGAATGTGTCATTGTATATTGCAACAAGTTTAGCCTTGAGTCACTTAGAACACCTAGTCTTTGCTTTGAAAACTGCACATTTTATAACTTGATGTCATTTGGAATACACTTCAGAGAGACTATGGAGTCCAAGTTATATTTTGACTGGAGTGAGTATGAGTGTCTTAAAGCTATGCAAGTATGCTTTTCTTCATAACCTAGTTTCTTACAGATGACAGGACAGAAAACATTCTATTTGTTTTTCCAGCCAGAAACTCTGAGACCAAAAAGCTCAGGAGAAGAATTGGTTCTTGTCTATGTATTTATCAAAAGAAAAGAGAGAAAAAAAAAATGCTGATAGATTTCACCATTTAAATTATTTGAAAGCACTTGTTCCGTGCTTCAAGCTGTAGAGTGAGCATTTCCATACGTAATCTATTTTTCTTTGCTTACATCTCAAATCAATTTCTTCAGTGTTACTTTCCTAATGGCTAAAATGAAAAATGTTTGAGGATGACCTGCTGTAAGAAACAGATCAAAATTGAAAGAGAGAAATTTTTCACTGAAGAAAGGTTACAGACTGGGAGAGTAGATATTTCTTGGTTTTTTCTCAATCACCTAAGTATCTCAAAAAATCATGCTGGTAGATAATTTATAAACTACAGCCCAACTTCTTATCAAATATCTCTGGTTATCTATTCAATTAATTTGCTGCCAAATAACTCCATTGCAGTAGAGAAAATTTAAAAATAAACATGTACTGATTTGTAATTCAAAAATATGACCAATAGTGCTATAAATGAACATTTTTTATTTCTGAAATATTATTACAATTACTATTTACCAACTAGGAGATCTCCTGTACTTGAATACTCACACTGAATAAGATTCAACAGGCAGGAAAGGTTACCACAGAACAGAGGGTGGGGAAATGCACTGAAGTAGGGGATCCAATATTTGCTTTCCAGGTCCATAGCTGAAACAGCAAATTGCTAATGTGAGTAAAGCAGAGCAGGAATCCAACCCATGGCATCCTGAGGAGGATTTTCATCACTGAGCTACCACAAGATGACTGGAATACATAGGAGATTTCAGAGCACAACACTTTTCTAAGAAACAGGTACTGTTTAGGAACACGAGTAGCTCCTAATTGAAAATAATTAACAAAATTCCAGTCAATAAATTATTTCCTGATCTGTTTGAAAAGATATAACTCTGATTAATGATGTGGGGCTGATTGACAGGAATATAGTATACAACAACACACTATGTCTAGTATGATCCTGTCTGAGACTGCTATTAACAGATTACATTTGATAATCAGTATTATTTATCTGAAATGCTGTATTTAATCATATCTACCTCTAGCCTTGAGAACAGTTCATAATACTTTTTGGTTTGTAGTGTCAGTTTGCACTCTTTTTTCCCTTCACCTCCTCCCCACAGCCGCTCCCCACCCCATTTTCTAAAGGACATAGTCTTGGTTTTGTATGAAATTCTTGCTTTCTTTGCTTTCTGCACTTTTGAGGTTCATTTTTTATTCCAATTTTGACAAGAATAATTTCTCAGTACTGTTAGCTATGCACTGTTATAATAAAATACAACATTGGAAAGAAACTGGTCATTACAACTTCCATTATAAATTCAGGGTGAAAGTCCCTTCATCAATCCTTGCTTCAATTCACATAAAGAACCCATAGTTTTCACATTAGTGCTTACTCTAATTAGAAGATAGTAAGAGCAAGGGAAATAAGACACAAAAGGAAAAAAAAAAAGGTTCCTTTGAACTAGAGAATTGGACACAATGTAAGAAAGAAAGTGTTTCTAAAAGTAGTAGAAATGCAATCTGCGATGCGATCTGAAAAATGGCTTAGAAAATATTTCTTTATATTTTTCTTACCTTCCAATGCAAGTACTTCCATACTAGATTTCCATACCAGGAAACTATTTGTTAGCAACCTTATGCAGTGACACAACTAACACTAAGGGGTTCAATCTAGTGGTGATACACAATGTAGCACTGAATTTGATTAATATGTCCAAATGTCAATTTGATTTTTCCCTTCATCCTTCTGGAAGCATAATTGGAAGGTACTAGAAAAAGATTGGAGGTTTTCCTTTTATAGTCTTTCAACTTTCTCTACTTTGCAGGTGCAAACATTTAATCTAAATTATTTAGATGACTGCCTCTGTTATAAATTAGAAATGTCAAAGCAAAGGAAGGTTATAAAGCTATAAATATGATAGTAGCGTTGAAATATCTAGCTGGATGTAAAATTTGGATGTCAGGTCTTTCTCAACAGATGATAAAGGGTGTTCTGAAAATGAATATTGCTTGCTGGAAAAAATGTATAGAACAGTTCTAATTTGTTGTTCACGTATGCCTAGAAGCACCATGTAGCTCTAACCTTCCTCTTTAGTGTGAGCTCTTATTTGACTACAAAATTCCTATAGGCCAATGCACAAGCTCAATGAATTTCTGACTAAGCATAGGAAGATACTGATTGATGAACATCTCCATTTTACTTTTATTTACTGTTTATCCCAGGTTGTCTCTCTCAGCAAAAATTTCCATCAACCCAAGTTTCATGCCGTTACTTTAAGTTCTATGTAGCCCCTCCATTGTCCATTAAGTAGAGCAAGACTTATGAACCTTGTGTCAGAGAGTGTCATTAGTGTTGGAAAATACGAGGTGTTCTGAACTTGGTGTAAAATCTTTGTATATTTGTGATCTGGTACTGCATTCTATAATAATGGGAGAGGGGTATAGTTTAAAGCTACTGAAGCGGCATACCGAGGATGCCTGAAAAGTCAAGAAGAATAAGGAGGAGATAGGCATCTAAAACGGGCCTGGAAACCTACCAGAAGGACGAAAGGTAAAAAGTACACGGCGAGGAAGACGTCTTACTTCATCAGAAACGACCACCGAAGACCACCAGAAGGGACTGGAATGTCGCCAGAATGACGCAATCTATGAAGCAATCCCTAATGAATATGTAATAAGAGGTGATGGGGTGACTATTGAATATGTATGAAATTGTATAATCATGAGGGTATAAATTGTAAGTTGACACGGTCGTCGGCGAACCAGATTTGGGTGACTACCCCTGGTTCCCGGGCCCGCGAAATAAAGCACCGCATATAACTACCTTCCAGTGGTTATGTGTTTGTCACCGACATTAGTAGCAATGAGACCTCAGTTAGTCCTATACTATAACCATCTACTACATCCCTACAGAAACGGTTTCTGTTCTCCATCAATCTGTAGTCCCAGATTTGTTCCAAGCGGGCAAGTCAGTTTTGCAATTGTTGTGAAACATAAGACTCAGGAACTTAGATTTTTGCAAACTACTGCTTTTGAATGATCACTTCAAGAAAGATAAGCCTGCTTGAATTCTGGCCCTGTTAAGCTAATTAACTTCAGAATAATATGATTTTAACCTGTGTTTTTACAACTGACATTTCCACTTTAGCTTGTTTTGTTTCTCGAGCTGGTTCAATAATAAAAATGTGGATTACAAGAATGCATACATTCCTTCCATGTTGGAAGAAAATGGAGGTCCTTTTTGTATTTTACATTTACATTTAAATTGCTGCTATGGAATATGGAGAACATATTATTATTTAACTTCTTTCTTTTATTAAAAACTCATACTATCAATATTCAGTTGTTGTGCTTCCTTCAGTATTAGCACAGCAGTACAGTGAGTTAATTAGTCATGTTGATAAAATGTGACTTCCCTGAAAGATAATTATTGAGCAGAAAATTACAGCTTATGAGCAAAATATTACTTTTCTTCCTGAAAATTCTTAAAAAAATGGATTTATCTCTATAAACAATTATGAGATTACTTTAATTTTCTCATGTTTTTCCTTTATTTATGCTAAAATTGGACAACCATCATTTTTCCAATCTACACTTTATAGTGTTTTAAGAATCTTTAATAGAAGTAACATTTTTACTCATTAGTTTTGTATGCTCATTGAAAACTGATGTGAACATGTGGCTTCCAGTTTATGAAACCAACAGAACTTACTTATATTAGTAGTTCAGTACATGTTTTAAGAGGACATTTTTCCTCATCCCAATTCCCTGAAACAAAGCTTACACTGGGCACTAGATCAATCTTTACTTATTGTGATGAATGTTGTCTACAATTAGGAAGGATCAACACTTTAACAATGTAAATTTAAATTCCCATGAAAATATTGCTGAGTGGTTTCCTTTCTTATCACTTATGTTTACACAGTTCTTTTTGTCTGTATTTTTTAAAAGTGAAGTAGGGGAGAAAAACCTTTGACAACACATTAAGACTAATCAAAATCCCTATCCATTTGTGCATCATTTGTTTTATCATTAACTTTGCAAAATTAAGAACTGCAGATTAACTAAGAATAGTTAATGTCAATTTTATGCTTATGTGAAGCTGGAAGCCATTACCAAATAATAAAATGTACGTTCCGTTGCACATAGCCAACCTCTTTCCTCTCTCTATTCCTTAGATTCTGCTACATTCAGAGTCTGGGGTGGGGGCAGGGGAAGAGGAGGAATAAGCTAAAATAAAAACCAGAGATGATAACTATATCATCTATCAGAAGGCTCTTGCCTTCTTACTTTAATTTTAAGAAAGAAGTTTTAGCATTTTAATATCATCACTTTAATAATATTTCTATCTTTTTTGCTATTTTTTCTTTTTTTTTTTTTTCATTTTTCTGTGTTCTACATTTTCAACAAAGACATCCATATTGACTTGCTGACAATGGTACAAACAAAACAGAAAGCAAACTAAGATATAAAATGCAAAATGTTGCCAGTTCAGTTGGATTTACAAAATGGTTATATTTGCCAAACAGTTTGCCATAAAGCTGGGCTTATGAAGTCTTCCATCCCTAACCTTATTACTAATTAGGTCACAGTGACAGGTATTTTGTGATAATAGCAAGGGATTCAACACCATTACAACAGTTCTGTATTGTTTTAAAGATATTTAAAAACTGTGATGAAATCAAATAATTTTAAGTGGATAAAATGTGGCCCACTCCTGTCTACCATATAAATGTCAGACATGGCTATTAGCTATGTCCCAGGATTAATACAGATTCTCCCAGCATACATGTGATTTTTGTAACAATATAAACGAGATGGTCAAGTTAAACTGTCCGTATTTTACTTCTTTACTTCCTCAAGGGAAAAAATAGGTTTACCTAATGCATCAATAGCTTAAATGTATTCTTATATACCTAGCAACAGGTTGCCATAATGAAAAAATTTACTAAATTTTACTGATACTATAGTAAGTTCTAAGCCTACAGAAGGCTTCAATTTAATGCTGTCTGACTTTTGCAGCACACTTTTCTTCCCGAAATTAGTATAAAATGCTAAAGTAGTAGTGAAAACTAGTCTTTTCTGAGACATAATTTTTTTAAGAAATACGTCTTGCTAACACTAAACACAAGAAAGCAGTTAATTTGCTTAGCAGCAAATATTAAGAAATTTCAGAAATCATTAACAAAGTGAAAGGAAGAAACTTCTACAGATAATGCTTCATGATTGCATGACAAGAACAGATGGTAGGTGCATACAGATGCTGCTGAAGGCAGATGACTCTTGCTCAGTTTTAGGTCTTGAAGTAAACAATAATCTAATTACTGGCAATGGATTGTCATTGTAATGAGAGTAAACAGTAAAATCAAACTAAAGCATCATAATTTTCAGGACCAGATGCATGCTCTAATCAAACTCAACAATACTAATTATTATATGTAAATTTTGATAGCATCAAGTTAAGACAAAGTATAAACTGAATTGGTATTATAACAGCTACAAGAAATATTTCCGCCCCTTGACATGCAAAAAGCCAAAGATGTCATATGCTATAATAACGACACAAAAATGTGTTTCTCAAAAAAGACCCCCACAAAGTATGACTACAGTATAGTCGTACTCTTAAGTTATGATTACATATGAAGGGAAATACAGACTTCTGCTAAAAATATATATATATATATAAATAGCTGCTAGGAAAGAAGAGTTGAAAATCAAATGAATAATGTTATGGTGTAATATCTAAGATCACATAATTCTGGTGATCTGTCATTACCCAGCAAATACATAGAAAAACTAACATAGATATTTTATACACAGTATTTACTGAAAATACAATTTTACTTGAAGGGTTTACTCTGCTATTTTTTTTCCTTTCCTTTGTGAGCTAAAATTCTAGATAAAAATATTAGTCCAATATTGGTATAAAAATTGCCTTCTAGCTCACTTAGCTTGTATAAGGTCAGTACCCACTATTTCTCTTGAAATTTGAATTAAGTCAATATTTTGAGTTATTACTAATTAAAAACCAACTAAACAAATAAACAAACAAAACCCCAAAACCTTCTTCTATGTTTGTGGAAGTATTATAAGCAAAATGGATGAGAGAAAGACACTCTTTTGTCTGTGCTTGTTACTTTGAATGTTTCTTCCCTTATATTTTCTCTTTCAGTTTGCCACACCTTGACTGACAGAAGTGACAGGCACAAAAATTTAACTAAGTATTACATCAATCTGTTATCAGTGTTCAACTCCCATTTCAAAAATGTCCATACTTCTGAAAAATGGGTACTATGTTATTCAGCCCTTCACTATAGGCATCTCAGTAATAGCTCCTCATATTAATTTTGAATGACAGCCTCTAATGAAGGGTAACTCCATTAAAATGGAACAGTAAATGTGTTTACTTATGAAATTCATTTAATACTTTTGCAGATTGAACATTTAGTTTTGGACAATAGACAGAAATGATACAGTAAGCATCCATGATTTGGACAACTGCAGAAATGATGTCTGATTATTTTGACTTCAAGGTAATTGTTTTATTCAGAACATAAACTCCAGGATGTTTTTTTTCCCCTTGAGAGACAAATTCACTTTGCATGCACCAATAGTCTGTATTGACCATAGAAAAATCTATACAATGATACTGTAAATCTAGACTCTTGTTCCACCTCTAATCCATCTTGACCTTTCTCTCAGTACTAGAGCCAGGTATCTTCCTCCCTGACTGTAACAGAAACAGTATTAGCCCTAATTCCATTATTTGGTAGAGGGTATCAGGTTTCAAGCTTCAGAGTTTCTTACAAAAAAGGGAACTTATGTTTTACTCTCCCATATTGTAGAAATAATGAAGTCATCTCTTGCACTTTATTTAAGATTTTCCTTCATCTTTTATAGCACTGGAATTTGAAGACTAACTATGATTTTTCAGTATTTTTAATGGACAACAGTTGTCATAACCAATAGAAGTGAGAAAAAAAATATCAAAAATTATTTATATGAAAGTTTAGTGATCTCCAATAAATAAAAAGTAACATTAAATGAAGAAACAAGTAGAGGGAAACCCACAGAAAACAGAATAAGAAAAAATACCTTTGTTTGAGATTACAGCTGACAAAGTTTAAGGAAGCTCCTGGGTTAAGATAAATATGCATTAGTTTGACTAAATCAATGGGATTAGGCTTGCTTAAACTACATATGAATTTAGCCATTTCTTTTACTCTCTACCAATATTTCAGCATACTAGAAAACTTACGTTTAGAAGTGAATTACACTCTTCAGTAAAGGAATATATCACTAACCAATACTGTTTTACATAATAACAGCACATTACAGAAGTTCTAGCAAAAGAAAACACAAAATTTCTATTACTGTAGATAAATCTTACACCTACAGGTTTATACTGCCAAAATTTGAACTTGAAGAGTCATAAAGCAGTGTATTGGAATAGAGAAGGCTCTCAAAGCATTTACAATCACTTTATCTTCACAATAGATGCAAACAGCAAAAGTCATTTATCAGTGAACTAACAAATTGATGTGCTAGAGCAGTAAGACTAAAATGTATTTCTTGGAAACTGTTTCCTAGCACAAAGAAAAGAAGAAAACATGGATAATCAAGCTGTAACGTACAGAGCAAATATTGAACTTGGAAATCTTAAACACAAGAGTAAGAAAAGTGTGAACTTGCAGCAGTTTAGATAGATTATGTTTGAATTTTTATGTCATAAACTGCAAAGCAACATTTGTTTTATATTCAATGAGCAGATTTACATGGAACTAATGGTCTACAAAAAATGAGGCTGGAAAGCTAAGACAGTGTGAACTACAGCTGAGTCTTGGCAACTAAAACCACAGTATTTAATGTGTTATGAGGGATGTGATTAAAAGCAAGCAAGCAAACAAACAAACAAATGTAATAATCCTAGAGCAGAAATTACCATTAGAACAGGGGAAGAAAAAATCATTAATGCATTAAATTAGATAATGTGTTAAATGCAAAACATGAAGGAATAAATAAGGTCCAAACATTTCTTCATCCTAAGGACTTAAACTGTAATGCAAAAAGCACCCTGAAATATACTGAAAACACTATATAACTCATTATCACCTTATGACAAACAAGGTGTTACTAGAAGGAATTGTTATGGGTATGAAATGCACATGAATAACCATTATTTGGGGAAGGCTATTAAAAAGGAAATTGTTATAATCCATGAAGTCATTAGGAAAAAATAGCATAACTCCTTGCAAACAAAAGTTTCAATTCTGAAAATTCTGAAAAAATAATCAGGACTCTTTTTCCTTGTGATTTATAATTCAAAAAAAGAGCAGACTGATGTATTCAGACCTCTTACCTTGAGCAGGAGATAATTCTTTGGTGGCAATTCATTACCAGGGAAGCCTGGAAAATCAGCTGTTGAATATATTACCTAAAATGAATTATTTTGGAGGTTAGAACTCAGGTTGTAAAAGATCTAGATTCAATTCCTTCTTTGTCTAAATGGATTTGAACCCACATTTTCCATTTAATAGGACTCTAAGTTGTGAAGTAAATATCTAAGTAAAGTAAAATCAATAGACGAATGTGTGAGAATATTTTGATTCTGTAATGAATAAATTAAAATCCAGGGCAAGAGTAAACAGAAACTCCATGGCTAATGCTACTCATTTAAAAGGACAGATTCTTTGACCTTTTCATGAGAAAGCTGGTCTCAATATTTTACATTAAATTATTATTTGACTTGATTATAAACAAACCAAAGTGGCTAAGGAACTTCAAGCCTGCTCTTTGCCCAAAGTCTGTTTTCAAAAAAATGGTTTTTTGTTACTAGTAAATTAGAATATATCTGGTAAACCAAACTCAGTAAATTTGATGCAAACTAGAGTGAAGAAACTATAGTAATAAACTTTTCTCATCAAAATGCCTGTGACAAAAATTAGGCATAAGAATATAGACTATGCTAAAAATTAAAAGTTAAAAAAAACTAACCTTATTGATGGATGAGGGAAAACGTCCCTTGGGAAAAGGTGTTAACAAATGGTTTCAGTCACTTGGACAGAATAGATACTATCTATATGCATTATACGTTTCTCCATGAACTTAAAGATTGATTTGCTTTGCTTTTCTTAGACAGAGCTATCCAGGTATTCAGTGAAAAGTTTTGTTAAGAACATAAAAAAGAAAACCATTCCTATATTCCTACATGTGATCAGAAATATTTCAGCAGGAGTACTTAAAGTATATTTTGAATCAATTACAGACAATTAAAAGTGTGCTTATCAGTAATTGGTTCAAGCTGGTAGCCATTAAGTTTTTCTTCTAGTGGCTCAGCTATTCAAGTGATTACTTTTATTTGCTTTAGACTGGAATTTTCTGTCATTTACAAGCACCACATTAGTTATTAACTTTTATAACCTACGTGTTCGATTTACAGATATACAAGAACCTTAAGTTTTTCTCCAAATTTCACAAATTTGATTATCAATCTTAAATCTTAAAAAATAATGTGACTTTACTTTTTTCAACCTAGAACACCTCTATTAATCTTCATAACTCTATATAAGTATGCTGCTTTTCCAAAGCTGTTAAATGTTTTTTTGATCAATTGCAAAGATACAGCATTTGTAGGATCAGACATGATAAATAATTACAGGTGTAGAACAACAATGAATATAATTAAAAGAACTACTGAAACAATTCAGCTTGTTCATTGTGTTGCTGTATAATTCATAGAAACTTAACAGAGGGTCTAAACTCATGAAGTCATTAAGTCCTGAAATGTTTTTCTCCATGCAATTCTAAAAAAAATATGTAAACACTTTGATACATAAAAAATAATAAAATAATTAAAGGAATTAAAAAGGGCACTCATTAACCATATTAGGGAACATGAAATGTTCTTATTATCAGACTGAGTATTGCTAATGTAAACGCTGCCTCACTGCAACAATGATTTCAAATAATTTTGTTATATTTTAGAAAAAGCAATTAAGATTTAATGTACAACCTGATTATTCATTCATGAGGCTTGATTAAATCCGATTTTTATTTTAATTCCTTTGTGACACAAAGAACTTAGCCAGTAGACCATGGAGAGTTATTTTATGCACTCTTCCCAGACAATCCATGCAATAAAGCTGGAAAAGAGTTTATTAAAAAAAAATAATATCCAAACAAGTAGAAAATCCAACCCTTTAACACAATTATAAAATGATGGAAAGAAGTTTCTTCATTGATGAGATTTCTGCTATTTATGTTTCAAAACCTCTGTTAGTCATGAATCTTTGTCTGCAGTATCGGTTTGTAGCAAATACTAAACAGAATCCCAACGCACACATGTAAATCTATTCTCATTGAGAAAACACAGCCATACATTTTTAATAGTAAACACACTCAGTTAAAAACTGCTCTATTTTATACTAGTATTAAAGACAAAAGCTTTGAAAGACAAATTATTCAATACTCTCTCCTCACCATAAACAATAAACACCCACAAATTTGTAACAGTCTGCTGAATGTGTAAAGAGAAACTTGTTAGATTTATTTTCAGGATTTTTTGTTTCTTATTATTCTACTGCAGCTCTTCGCTACCTGACTTTTTGCATGAAAAGTCTTACTGCATCTATGATTTTCTGTCATAAAAACGCCAACACACAGAAGCATCTCCCCATTTTTCACTAGAACTTTTATTAAAATCTGACATCAGCTCTAGATTGCTAAAGACAATATATTATAAAACTTACACAGAATTTAAAAACTTTGGTCTGTTAGGATAAGTCAAATGATATTCACATGACAATTTCTTTCTTAAAATCTTACCTGAGAGTAAGATTCGGAGTGAATACAGAAGTTAAAGGAAACAGGAAAATCTGTAGCTTTCAAACATTCCAATGCATAGTACAATTCTAAGGGAGTACAGGTTATTATGCTTATTGAAATTCAGCACTATATGTTTGAAGGTCAGGTACTTTTCCATTGGTTTCAAATGTTACATAAATGTTACACAAGGGGACACTATTTTGCAGAATGGGAAGAATAAAGTAGTCAGAAATAACTGGAAAAATCATTAATTTAAAGTAAAACTTCTCTTCATTAAGGCATTTCATATTTTCCCTGAGAAATTTGGAGCAATTTAATTTTCAACTATCAAAGAGTTATTTTGGCAGTTTCTATCTAATATTTCAAGTTTTCTACAAAAGTATTTAAAAGCAAGTTATTAAATGAAATTATTATACATACAGACAACATGTATGTATACATACAACATTTCCTTTCTTATCCTGCCCCTCTCCAAATAGGCTGGAAACTTCAAAAGTTTGTCATACATACTAAGTGACTTCTATAAAAAAATAAGCTTTAAATAATCATGAATTGATTTTCTCTTCTAAAAATTTGTTCATGAAAACATAAATACTATTTCTGAATTCTGTATCCAAGTTACAACTGCTACCGTTTTAGGAATTTGAGAAAAGAATAATAATCTTGATCATGACATTTATTACATATAAATGAATGTGAAACACAGCAAGATGAACCATTTTTGTACAATCTGCCTTAAAATTTTACACAGTTCAGGTGGCTGTAATGGCAAAAAGCTAAAAGTCAGACTCAAAATGTATGAACATACAGGGGTAACAATCTACTGAGAGAGCAAGAGTACATCAAATGTGAACAGTAAATCATACTGAAGTTCAGAGTTATCTCACAGGAAGCAGCACACTAGTCAGTGCTCACAGGTGCATTGCATGGACTCTGACCCTGAGCTCAAGGAAGAAAAATATTTTAGTATACACGTAAAAATATATAAATGGTAGGCTATTAAAAAATAGGCTAGTTGGCAGAACAGTGGTGTAATGAGAACACGGGAATAAAAGGTTTCTGTGTGATTTATTACCAGCATCCTTTCTAAAATGAGATAAAATGCCTGGAGAGATACATAGGCTACACCCTGACCTTGCTGAGATATGTCATATGAACAGTAGAACCACAAAGCACATTCTCGAAGGAAATAAATAACATATTTATGATTTACTTGACTTCATTTACTAAAAAAACGATCAGCTAGTGTTATTGTCCTACTCTGAATAAAGGTACTTGGGAAAGTTAGTAAAACCATAATGCACTAAGAATTATTGATATATGTAATCCATAGCTGAGTTAGTATTACAAAAAAGACTTCTACATTAAGCCAGCGAAAAGTAAATATAAACTCTTGAACACATTTGTTTCTTTTCTTTTAATCAAGTGAGCAGTTATAGCAAAGAAAGAACACACAGAAAATTATCCACACAGAGAAACTGAGCCACTATGCAATTCTCAATTACCATCTAGCCCACCTGTCCTTCCTAGACTCATTGTAAATTTGATATCACGATTCAGTAATATTCTTTAATTTCTTTTGTAAATGTATTAGCAATTTAACTATGATTAGAATTTATGCTTTAGTGCCAGGTTGGGATCCTTTGGTACAGCTAAGTTACAACCATTACACATAAATACAACTCAAACTGAAATGAAGCACTCAATATTTTTGGGTTCTTGATACCAAGTGTAGTCAGATTAGATTGTGTCAAAACTATGAAATTAAGATATTAACATAAATTAAGCATGAAATATTGCTAGAAGCATCATCTCTGACTTCCCAGAAAACTGTATATATAAGAACTGAACTATTGTGTTGTAATACTGTAACCACCAAGGCTTAGAACTATAGAAATATTTGCACAAAATTCTTAACATTTTATTAGGGATTGTTTGGTTTTTGTTGTTGGTTTTGGTTTGGTTTTGATGTTTGGTTTTGTTTTTTTTAAATGAGGTATTTCTAACTTATTTTTCTAGTTCACATTTCAATTTCAGATTTATACTTTACATTAAACATCAAAGTTCAAAAATCAGCACCTTTCTTTATGCTTAATGCTACTTCTCCAAAACAATGTTAAGGAAGCTTCCCTCTCAGTGCACATTGTTATGACCAGCTGACTATGAGAGCAGGGGTACAGTACACTACTGACATTCCAGACAGAGATTCTCATTTCCAGCATGTCAAAACAAGTGCAGAGTAAAATATGTGGATATTTTTGTTGGCATTTGGTTTCCAGATGACTGAGCTGGACCTCACAAAAATCAGCAACAACCTTTACTTAATGGAGCTTGTTTTTATGCATTTGTGTTATGCACTGGCACAGTTATTCAGATACTGAGATCTGAATCGAGTATTGTCATAATCTGTATTTGAGAAGACAGCAATTTTCCTTTTACATTATCTGACTTCTAACAAAGTCAAAATTCCATGAAACTATTCCCATTATATCAAAAAACATCTGATAAATTCTTGTCTGTCCTAAAAACAGAACCACCACCACTGACCAAAAAAAAAAAGCAGCAAGAAAATCAGACAGAAAGAGAGAATAAGCTGTTACTATCCACTTGCTGCCAGAACACCACCGGTACAGAAGCAGAGTAATCAGCAAGCTTATATCATAATTTATACCCTGAAGTGCTAAAATTACAGCTGAACTTAAATCCCAACCATTCTAGATGTTACAGAAGTGTATAATAAGGAGTATTTCATAGTCTAAAAAGACAAGAAATTAGAATCATAGAATCATAGAATGGTTAGAGTTGGAAGGGACCTGAAAGATCATCTAGTTCCAACCCCATTGCCATGGGCAGGGACACCTCCCACTAGAGCAGGTTGCTCAAGGCCACATCCAGCCTGGCCTTGAACACCTCCAGGGATGGGGCATCCACAACTTCCCTGGGCAACCTGTTCCAGTGTCTCACCACCCTCATAGTAAAAAATTTCTTCATGAGATCTAATCTGAATCTTTTTTCTTCCAATTTAAAACCGTTTCCCCTTGTCCTATCATTACCCTTGGATATTAGGAAAAATTTCTTCACAGAAAGGGTTATCAAGCATTGGAACAGGCTCCCCAGGGAAGTGGTTGAGTTTAAATACCCTGGGGGTATTTAAAAGAGGAGTAGACATGGTACTTAGGGACATGGTTGGTGGTGCTTTTGGCGGTGTTAGGTTAATGGTTGGACTTGATGATCTTTATGGTCTTTTCCAACGTAAATGATTCTATGGATTTTTTTTTCTTTGAGCAGCACCACTGTTTGCCTGTATTTTCTCTTAACATTTGTACATCTGACCCTAAAAACAGCATTTCAACATTTTGGATTCGAAACACAGATGCAGAATAGAAAAAAATAAAACCAAATTCTTTCACTATAACTATTGTAGCAAACTGCAATGCAATTCAATGCGTAGTTCATCTTCACTTAATCCACCTGTTTTAACATCAACAGTGAGGCACAATTGTTAGTGTCACCTATATCCATTTCAAATGCCTAAACTGAATTTTCAGATTTTCTTTTGCTTTTGTCTGCACTCTCCAGGCGTTGTTGTAGCTTTTGAATCTAATTTTGCAAAACATCAAGCTGAAAATAAAGACTGATTTTCAAATATGCTAAGCACATTTTTACTTTGATGTCAGAATGCAAAATAACATTCAAGAATATTTGAAGCTGTTTTCTATACCTGTACATGTCTCACTTTCTAATATTTTTAACTTCAAAGAGTAGTGTTCTGCTTTGCATACTTTAAACTAAAGTTGCCAGATTTTATTGCATGTGTATCATTTTACTGTATATTCTAGACTATACTCAAAACTGCCATTGTCTTAGCTACCTTGGAATTCTTCCATTAAAATGTTATGTGACACTTTATAGACAACAGGACGTTACATACAACTTGCCTTCTAATCAAAGACAAGGACATTTCTTTATCTTAATGTTTTTCTCCAGTTTGTGTGCTGCAGCCAATAAAATATATGTCACAAGACTGGAAACGCAATATAGTACAGAGATGGTTTAGAAATAGGCCACATATAACTTTCATTCCAGCACTGTAATTTGAGACCTATGAAACTTCTGCAAAGAAAATTAATAATTTTTTTATAAATAACTAACTGATGTTTGACCAGTACTTTGGTAAAAGCTACACCAAAACCAGTTCTGAGCTAGAACTGATTTCAGCTCTCCATGGTTTTGTGTACTTGCAGAAAATTATTTATGGACTGAGGCATGTATTCTTACTCTCGAGAACAAAAATCAGTCTCAAAGGGAGAAGCAAATACAATGTGGCAATTAAGTTTCTAAAAGGCATAACCTGGGGGATCAAAATCTTCCATTTACAATTCTGAAAATAATTTTGAGTGTATTCATGTGCATGCATACCTATAATGGTAAGATTTAATAACTTAACATAGAGGAAAAGCTTTTAATGAGATAATTGCCATGGCTCAGAAACAGTTCTTATTCAGGACCTTCTTTGCAATTGGTATCAAGGCACTTGTAAAATATTCTGATTCTTTTGTAGACAAAGGCAGCAAAAGAACACAATGATTGGCATCCTGAATTATTTCTTGTTGACTAACAATATGTCATTTTGTCCAAGATTATTCAAAAGCATTTCATAATTTGTCATATTACATAAAGTGTCATAAATTACAATTTTTGAAAACATGTTTTATTGAATATAAATATTTCAAAATGTTCCAGAGCCAATTCTTGATCTGTTTTTTTTTTGTTTGTTTTACTATTATTTAGGTGTTTGTTTGATGGTTTGTTTGTTTTTAAACAATTTATTATTTAAAAAATTGCATTAGGGTTGGCAGAATCTCACACTGTTGAAGAAACCAGACTTCTTTTTAGGAAAAGTCAGACTGTATAAATAACAACGAGCTTTTAGAAGTTGTCATACCACCTTTCTATAACAGCAGCTGATTCCTGCCACTAGGAACAGCTTTCATGACAACATTAGCTTTCTAAATCCTGTCAAATTTGTTGCATTGTATTGTAGGAACTAATCTTAAGAACTGAATAAAGATATCCTTTCTATAACAGGATATAATGAAAAAAACATAATTTATACACTGTAGACAAATAAGTCCATCAAATATAAGCCACATGTATGAATCTGGTGAAAGCTAAGACAATGTTAGGTCATCAGTTGAAAGTGCATTCACTCTTCCTTGAGTGAGTTCTGGCTCTTGCTGCAAGTGTTGTATGTGTTTCTTCCTGCTTAAATAAGACATTTAAGCCTATTGTGCACAGTCAGAATGAAATAAAATAATCTTTTTGTTCAGTAGTTTTGAAAAAAGAAAGGACATACTGTGTAGTGGAGAGCTGGGGAATGTTATTTAAGGAAAGTCAGCCACAGAGGGAAGCTGCTCTGGAACCGGGTAGATCTTGGCACACAGGGGGCTTCTCCTGAGGCAGGGAAATTCCAGGGAAGCAGAGGGACCTGCCAGAAGCTGGCAGATCTTATGGGAGATGCTAATGAGTCCTGGGCATTGCCAGAGCCACAACCACCCCACACCTATAAAGAGCAGTCTGGGGAGTGTGAGCTACCAGGAGCCTGGTGCTCAGAGTGGGCAAACAAGGTGTGGGGCATTAGCCAGGGCCTGGTGCAGCAGTTTGTGTGGCATAGCGTGCAGAAAGGGCACAGTCACCCTACCAGCTCAAGAGGTCTCTGCCACAATGGTGGGCACTTGCCTCAAGATTTAAAACCAGTGTTTCTACAGAAAAAGCCCCTGAAATGTCTGACACTTCCACCAGGTGGAGCTGGTAAGGAAGGAGACTCCAGTACAGACAGTAGGTTGCAAGGAATGCCCAGACGTTGCACAGGTTGATGATCTGTTGCGTCAGGTGGCCAAGTTGCAGGAAATAATTAAAAGGCTGCACAGTATTAGAGGGGCCAAGGCAGAGATAGATAAGTGGTTTCAGAACCATCCTTCTGTGGCAGACACCACAGAGAATGAGGCACCTTAGACCCTGGTCACCCACAAAAGCAGGACTCTGCTTTAGTCTCCATCCTTCAACATTATAAATGAAAAAACATGTATGAAGCTTTAACAGCTGCAGACACCCGTGAGCAAGTCCCTTTCAACCTGATATTCTATGATTCTATGAAATCGTCAAAAAGTACTTGGTTACAAGCTATATATAGCAGAATATAAATACAGAAGAACTGCATTTAACAGAGCACTCAAAAATCAATGGGAAGAGAGATTGGCAGTTTTGCTTAATGTGTTTCTGTATATACCTCTTGGGCCAATCTGGGACATGAAGAGAGAATACTATTTCCATGATGATTTTTTAAATTATTTTGCCTACAAGCAGTAGGCACACAGCATTCTTTAAGTTTTCAGCTACATATAGTAGTTTTGTCTGGCTTCATTTCCAAGTAAAGAGCAGCCTCACTTTTAGGTTTTGCCCAAACATGAATAGGTCCCTAGAAACCGAGTGCAAAAGAAAAAATGCTGAGTATGCAATAATTATACAGGTGATTTCTGCACACAAGCATTAATAACTCTTTCTTGTCATGTTACTTGTGTGCATATCCTAGAGCTAATCTATAAATCACTTTTTTCACAAGGGAACTAAATCCTGATAATAAAGTTCGTCGTCAGAACCTGACAGAAATAAGAGTGTAACAGGCATACTAGTAACTACAAAGCAAGCAATTTTCTACAAGATACTGAAGAAAACTGATGATGTTAACTGATAATAATAAAGTAGTACTTCTTGTTCTCAAGAATCAAAAACAATAAACAGCTTCTGAATGTGAGAGAAAGGAAACATTTATGCTATTCTGTAGGTTTCTCAGAAAAGTGAAAATTATTTATTTAAAAGGAAAACAAATTAAATAAACATGGGCAACCTAGACTTTAAAACAAAGGAATGTTTTTCTAAGAACAATTCACAACAGTGTTTGGGCTGTTAGCAGTTTACATGGTATGGTATTCACTGGACTTAAACTGGAGGGAGCACAAAACAGACTCAGCCTAATCACTTTGATGCCCTCCCATTTCTTGTCTATATGTAATGGACAAGTTTTCAGTTGTAAAGATCATAGGCTTTTGTCTTCATTTCTCAAATTACCTCCCAACAATTAGCAGAATGATTCATCTGCCTCTCCAAGTGTGCATAAATGTTACTGGCAATAACTTGTGACACTAGTGACAATGGCTAACATGCTGACAGAGGGAGAAGTCAATCATTGCCTTCAATTTAAGAGTTTTCAGTGTACAAGAGAATTCCTTCTACACAAGGTACATAGGGAGTTTCATTGTATACAAAATATACTAAATAGCTCATTTCATCCAAAGTATGTCTGCATCATTTCTTACAAGTTCTATTCACACTGGAATAACTTCATCGTCTTATCTGTGAGGATCTAACTATCATTACAGAAAGTTTATTGCGAACAAAAGCCACAAAAATGAGCCGTGTAAGCATAGTCCCTAAGAAATAATAAAACATGTCCCAGCCAGATGGTTTAGTCACAGTAAAGGAGTCAAGAGAATAAAGCTCTTTAAAAGTGGAGTAATTAAGAAAGCTAAAGATATGTAACTATCTTTCCTAATCATGACCTCTGAAATCCCTGAAGTTATGCTGTGAATTTCTGAGCAGTTTCAGATAAATGGGTTCAATGGATATGCTACATATAACTTAATTCCCTTACTACAGTGAATCTTCAGCTGCAAGGAAAGGAATGTAGCCACTCTCAATTTCTCCATAAGATCATATGTAGAACTACACAAATTTACATTGATTGTTCAACTAAAAATAAAAGTTAAACCTGGGGACTTTTGGTGGGGTACATACTTTATGATTTGTAATGATGGATGATGTTAAGAGGGTAAGAATTTAAAAAAGCATTTAAATACTCAGAAACTGCAAGCTGATACAGAAACTGTAACAGCTGATAAGTACTCCAATGTGACGGACGCTAAATCACTTGGAATATTTATTGGAAGTATAAGCCTTCAAATCCAAAAATCATAGATTTCAGTATACTTTCATGAGAACACAGAAAGATGAGAAGAGAGGAATGTTATTGTTGATTAATTTAATTTAAAACTAAGGTTATTTTTACAGTCAAATACTGAAGATTTAATAGTTTTTGGGGATTCTGAAAAGGATGTTTCTAAGATACCTAGTAGCTATGAGATCAAGGCTCTCACGAAGTCTAGAATTAGTCCTAGTAAGATTTTTAATCATTATATCTACTTTTTCAAGTACTTTGTTAGCCTCTGCTTAAATGTGTAATTTTTCTGCACAGAGATATTAATTTCATGTACTCTCATTTCTTTATATGATTTAATGTGGATATTGCTTTCCTGTCATATTTTAGGCTAGACCTTGCAGCAGAATTTTCTTATCTTGCATCTGTTGTTCCTAACCACAATTATGAAAGGAGTAAAGCAAGCCACTAGGAATGTATTTTGGAACATAATACTACTTTGTTAATGAAAGGTATTTTGGTTTGTTTTCTATGCTTTTTTGGGGGGGAGGAGGGTATGTGTTTGGGGTTTTTTTCCAGATGAAATAAATGTTACTTTATGGTAAGATGATTTATTTAAGTTGCTCTACAAAGTACAGCATCCTTTTAATTCAGTTGGATGGCAGGACTGGAAGTGGTGGCTGTTACAGGGGTAATGCATTTGACATTATATAAATGGAGGTCCCAAACAGACTTTAATTAAATTAAAAGTGTAGTAAAATAATTAGACTCTAAGATCTTCAAGACCTGCACTGTGTTTAGTTCTGTGTAGACAGATTCTTAGCAATAATATGAGCATGAGTATGCTGCATTGCTACAAATAGAAAATACTGGTTTAACTATAGAAAAATATAATCTATAGAACCCATAAAACAGAAATACAGGTTCCTCATATATGAAGGCTGCTTAGCAATGTAGGGAATGAAAAATACTGAACTGAACTGAAACTGTACATAACTGTAGTTATGTAGAGTGTAATTACCCAGTTTGGAAGGAGGCCAGAGAAACACAAGGCAAATTCTGCCATCTGTTACAGTCATATAATCTCACTAAAATCACCGGCCAGAGTTTGGCTCAACATTGGTTAAACCCTTTGAGTCAGGGGACTTAATCACTGCAAGTGGTCAAGACCTTGGATCTATGCCTCTTTTCAAGAAGGAGTGGGCATTTGATAGATTATCTTTAAAGAGCGGATGCTCATAGAAACCCTCTCAAACTTCCAAACATTAAGAAAATTCTATTGCCATACATATGATTTAGAGCATGATCTGCCAGTCTGGAGGTGTTGAGGATGAGAACCTGGTATGACATCTGAAATGAGCTATATTTTAGACTGATAATACTTCTTTCACAGAATTATAATTCTGAAAGAAAAGTCATGTTTTATTTCTGAATTGGTTTTGTCGCACGGTTTGTACCCAGTTGAAATGGCAAGTTGTAAAAAAAACAGTGTATCAGAAAAGATCTGACACAGATCTTTTTTAAAGAGTGTCAATTCAAAGCAGGGAGAAACAACTCTCTTGTGACTCTCTTAACATCACAACGCCTCAGTGGCAGAACTAGAATGAGAATTCAAGGTTTCTGAACCTTAATTTGGTGCTCTATCATCTGTTGCATACCAGTGCCATCAATGACCTGAAATGTCCCTTAGAAATTTTTATGACATTTATCTAAAACATAATTTAATGAAAATATTTGATTAATCTTACTTCTAATGTATCTCTAAAGTTTCTTTTCCCTCTTAAGCTTCTTGTCTTTCACTCTGTCAAGAGAATTCATACTCTATTAAAGCACTCAGGGTTCAACAAATGGAAGACATTTTAATTCCAAATAGACAAAAGTAGCCCTTCTTATGGGAAAGCCTTTCGGAAAGGGGATGGACCTGCTTTTTCAATATAATAACTGTTCAGACCATGTTGGCAAGCTTATTTTAAGTCTTCACCCAACCAACCATAAAAAAATAATCTAAAATTCTACATATACAACAGTGCACTATTATTGCACACACCCAAATAATGTCTGTGTTTGAAATAGTGAAGTAACTTGATAAACTGTATATACCACAGTGAGTATACATTAAACCAGTCTGCCTTATGGCAACTGTTGAATAGAAATAAATACACTGAGCCAGTTTTCTTGTTAATATTTGTCTTAAAATTTAAGGGGTATAAGATTGCAATGGCCTTCAAGTCAGCGTTAAGAAAAAAATATAAATCTGGTAGGGTTACTCAGACAATATTAAGCTAAATATGATGGGTGTTATTCCTTGAGGTATGAAAGACGTTATTACTTATTTTCAGGAAAAGCATTTAAGAACAGAAACAGTGCCAATTCATTTTTTTCACCCATAATAATATCTGACTCTAGAATATAAACAATTTATTTGTTCTCTTCCAGATAAAGACATCTTTTTTTTTTTCTTACTTTGCAGGAACAATATTGCTCCTATGAGCTTTGTGGATGGCCAAATATTCTGCTGACAAAATTGTTTACTAAAATCAAATGCTGCTAGTAGTGCTTAAGACCACTCAGTTTCTTATGCTTGGATATCATCTTGTAAATTCTTTCCCCCTTATAATAATCAAGTATGTGCAGAAAAGTTCCTGCTGAACTTGTTATGCAGACTTAAAAGTCATTTGGAACACTGCAGAAGAGAAATGGGAAAAAAGTTTAACAATTTACTCTCTCAAACTAGTCTGAGAACTTTGGTTCCTCCCAAATAAATGCTAGCATGATATTGCACATTTAACTTCTCATCAGAATTCACCAGCTTTCTCAACTACATGAGTTATGCATTAGAGAATATTGTGAGATGTTGGGGCCATTATCATGTTTGTTCTTTATCAGCACAAGTAACATACATAAATCTGCTGGATTGAAACAATTCACCTGTTTTTGGACAATTATCACACATTTAATGGCATATTAGTGCACTCCATGATCCTACTAAGAAGAAATATAGGAAAAAAAAAGAACATTTTACTCCTATTATAGACTTTTTTACTTCAAAGTTATAGAAAATGACATTTGCTCCCAGTGATGAATCAACTAGATCAGTCACACAGACTCACTCCAGTATAAATATTGCAGTATAGCAAATATAATCTAAACTAATCCCTCAAATACCGTCCATATGCTTCTTCTAGATATCTTAACCATAAAAAATAACCAATACAACTTTCTGAAGGCACGTATAGTAAGGATAGGTCTCTTCTAAACAATTTAAAAGGTAAGTATGAAGAATTTTTTTTAGCTCCAAACTCTTAACTTATCTTTATGGCAAGTTCAGCTGATCAGAAAGTAACCATTAATCTTTCTGTTACTTCTACAGTATTTTTAATATTGGTTTTTTCCTTCTACATTATTGTACTGGTTTTTTTTCTTTTGTTCTTCCTCTTTTTTTACTGCTCAATAGTACTAAGATGGAGCGACAAGGTATTTTCTCCAACCCTTCTTCAGAAGCAGCACATCTTTTCACTCTAGACAGTCTAAAGAATCCTTAAAATAGCTTTCGTAAACCTAGAAAAGTGTATTAACAAGCATGGTTGTATTATGATGTTTCTAAACTACACAGTTTAACACCCATAAAATATGAAAAAGATTTACAGATTAGGCAAATTCTTATCAAAACTTTCATCTATTTGCCATTTGACAGTAAAATGATTTTTCTAGTGATTAATTTTCAGACCTCTTCTTCCACTTGTACTTGATTTTAGTTGGACTTGATGATGTCAGGACTCAAAGGTCCCTTCCAACTATGAATATTCTGTGATTCTGTGATTTTGATGGCAGATACAAATTTTGAAATAGAAAGGCAGCGAGCACTTCAAGATCCCTTTTTTTTTTTCGGTCACTAAGTTGTCTTTCCCATTCATCAGTGGGTGTTGAATGGGAGCTGCTACAATCCCATCTTGCTATTCTTCACATTCCTTTCCAGCTTTAGATCCTGATGGCCTTTTGCTTTCCTAATTTTATCTCTATGTGTCTGAGTTTTATGACTCTTCCTTTGTACACTTGGTCAATTTACACATTTGAATGCTTTATATTTCAGGTCATTAAGAAGGCTATGTGATCACACATCAAATTTTCCAGCCTTTCTGCACAAGGGGATGGTTTGTTTCTTAGTAGTCAGCAAGTTTTATCTAGAACTCAAGCAATTTCTCTCAGCATTCTTCCCTTTATGGTAGTTTACCAGAAAATTCTACCTTATAATTTCCCAGACAAGTTGAAATACAGTTTCCTAAGAGTCTGAACTCTTCTGCTCATCTTGGAAGACTTCCTGCAAATCCTGAATTCAGTCAGATCATAGTAGCCACAATCTGAGTTGCTCCATATGACCATAGTTGTCACTGATTTGGAGCAGCAGGTGAAGCAGAACATTACTTTTGTTTGGTCCTGAATCTGTTAGGTAAACAGTTCCCGGTGGAGGTGGAGACCCTGCCTTCTGCTGAAAGATGTCACAAGCTTCTACTATCAGAAAATGCATGTCCTCCTTTGCTCTTGTATTGACTCATTTGTACCTTCTTTTTTGTCCTCCTGAGCTTTAGGTACTTGTCTCTGAAGAATCCTTCAAAGGCTCTTCCAATCTCATGTTTGACATCCCTGAGATGGTGGGAACCTTCTCACCTCACAAAGCTCTCTCACTGGGTTCTCCAGTGAGAATATACAACATACCTCCCAAAGGTGAGGCTGCCAGCACCACCATTCCTGATCATGGCCCCAATATGGATAAGTAGGCACACCCTGAAGCCCAAATTTGCAGTAGTGACAGAAGCAGTGGATGCATTTGCCAGGGCATGGGATCGCTTTGTGTTAACTGCTCACCAGTATTGCTCTCCCTCCCTGAGCAGCACTTCTGAGTGATCCCCATCAGCTACACTGTTTTATTTCTGTCCGGACATCCTGATCAATGGATCTCCTTAGTGCCAGGTATAAAGGATGGTGGACATGAGTTCACTCCATCGTTCCACAAAATTCTGCACATAACAGAGAATCATTTGTGCTTTCTGTGGGGGTTTTTGTTTTTTATTTTGTTTGGTTTTTTGGTTTTGTTTTGATTATTTGTTTTTTTTGTTGGTGGTGGTTTGTGGTTTTTTTTTAAGCTTGTCACTGGTTAGCCTGCTGCACTTTTCCTCCTCACATCCTGTGAGCCAAAATAATTTGTATCTTTAGTGTGTCTTTTCCTTCTTGTTTATCTTTTGGAGTTATTATTATATCTAACAAACAAACTGTAATCAGTACCAAAATCTGAAAAGCATGAGTCATGATCCTGCTTAATAGGAGTTTTTTTGTCTCATTCAGAGGCTCCAAGGCTTCACCTTTATGCACTTTATCAGTCTGAACACGCTCTGTGCCAGTTGTTTCTCTGTTGCTGTACACCCAAGTCACTAATTACCGATACCACTTTGCAGTTCAATTATTTGGTTTTTTAATTCATTCTGTGCTGATCATACTTCAAAATATATTAATTTCATTGCTTTATCCTTCATCTGGGTTAATGTGGTTGAAACAAACAGTTTCCATATACTTCTCATCTATGAATATTGAAATAGCTCGATTATCATGATGTGTTATTTTAGCTATCTCTTTAGTTCTGATGCTAGCCTGCCATTCTGTAATTTCAAATCTGTCTTGATTAGTTGATGTCTGGCCTATCAAAAGAAAGGCCTGAATTTACTTAATTGTATGTTTATCAACTATTTCATTTTGCTGAGGATCAAGTAAATGAAGAAGAGAGAAGGAACAAGCTTTGAGACATTTTTTATTCCTTCCACTTGCATTATTGTAGAATCATTTAGGTTGGAAATGACCTTTAAGATCACCAAGTCCACAAGTCCTCTTTTCTTACAGCTTTTCCCAGAAAAAAAGAAATCTTTTCTTTCCCATTTTTTCACTTGAGTGGCATCAACTCAGATAGTTAAAACAGTAATTCTTACAATTATTGTTTGTTATTTGACAGCAGACTATACCAACATTGCTTAAAACAAACATATATGCTCCCATATAAGATTATATTATACATATTTGAGGTGAACATTTTACATATCAGAATTTCTGTACACCTATTTTAACCTATATTCTAGAACATGTAGACAGAGTTTTCTGGTATTTTTGAACAAATGCATGAGAATGACCTGATTCTGGCAGTTCTTTAAGGTGGTCTAAAGAGACTTTAATAAACCCCATTGAACTGAATGAATAAAATTCACATCACTAGTTTGTGCATTTAAGAGAGGTGTAGGTTTGATAGAAATTAAAAAGAACAGACTATTTTAACAATTCATTACAAAGGCATGGGTATAGAGTGAGATAAAGTGTGTAGGAGAGAAAATATGAGTCTCCTGACATTTTAATTCTTAACTTTTTGTTGTTGTTAAAATTAAAACACAAAACAGTCAACAAAAAAACTTCTGGAACAATGTAAATATATTTCTAAAATTACTACATGAATAAAATGTCCTAATTATTTACTCATTAAGAAGACAGAACGTGAGACATTATAGACAGTAAAGACCAAATGAGAATTCATGCTAACAAAAGAAATTAATTAATGAAGCAGTATCCTGTAACATTCTAGCAGTGTTATAAAATATAAGTGTTTCTGACTGTATTTATTGACAGAAAAGATTTCTGCAGGAAAATTCTCTTCATTTCTAACCAGCTCCACATTATGCTGTTTTGGGACTAAATTAGTCTGTTTGTTTATAGATAACTAATATTGCTTATATCCTGCTCAGCATGTATATTCTAGTTGCCTAAGTGTGTTTTTATACAGCAAAAAGTACTTGATGTAAAAAGGAGTATGTCTTTCTAATCTCTCATGAGAAAAATACAGTTTTCCTAACTCATCATAAAGAAGCTCATTTAGAACCACAAGATTAGAATCTAAACATTTATGACCATAAGAAAAAAAATAAAATGTACAGGAAGATATTATAATGAGCTATTACCTCGTTTGAAGCAAGGTAATACTACTATTTGCAGCAATATCTAGAGCTGTACATAAACATAGTTTTACATACAAAGTTTAAATGCTACCTATTGTTGCCACACATTGTAAAATTTATGTCACTTGAGAATAACAAATCTAAAGAAAACATGAACCACTTTATAGTTAAAATTGGAGAGTTTACTATCAACTCGCTGACAATAGTGTTTGGAATCACACTCACCACAGAAAGGCCTTAATGACTTCAAGGATTCCTGTCCTAAACAGTACATAAAATAATAAGAAAATCTGACAGCAGCTCAGATTGCTGCATTACTCTGCATAAATCCGATTGAGTATTAACTGCATGACATACATCCCTTCAAAACTCGCTAGGTTAGGGTATGGCAATGGAAATGTACTCCTAAGAGGGCCAGTGAAAATTAATATGGATCATACAGTAAAACAAAAAGTAGCATTCAGAAAGACTGAGAACTTTCCATCTTCCTGTGAGTCTAAGATGAGAATACGAAGAATCATATTGCACATTTTGTCTGAATGCACAAGACAATTTCCTGGCAATGAAACAGAGAAAATAACAAACTACTTTTGTGATGTGTTAAAGACATATTGCCTGTAGTGTTAGGTACAATTCTTTTGTGTAATGCATATTAACAGCAAACGTACTGTAATTAAGTGCTATCTAAATAAACTACATTAGCATTCTTCTCCCTTTATTCCTACCACTCAGATTTAAAATGAAAAGAGGATCTTCATACTTTTGCTAAACACTGGTAAGCTGCTGCTTTAGGGAAAAGAACATAAGTATAAATGTGACACTTTCTCTAAAAATACAAGGTCTCTCTCTCTCCCTTTTATATAAGATTTTTTTATAGCAATAAAGGAAAACATATTACTCCACTACTGGAGGCATTTTTCCTTTGTTCTACTTATTACCCCAGAAAGACTTAGAGAGAAGACTTTTAGTGAGTATCAGAGAATTCAGTAAGCAAACAACATCACGGACTTGAAATCTGCTTTTTTACACAACAAAAAAGGTTCAAGATGAGCTGTAGTTTTATAAAATCCCCTTACTGTACCACAACTTCTATATTTTAGTAAAGAAAGTTAAATTACTTAGTACTAATTCCTTACATAAAGCCTTCATTGACACTTCTAGCAGATGTGCCAATCAATTTCAGAATCGGGGTCACAGAAGTGCTGTGGTTGGAAGGCACCCCTGGAGACGGTCTAGTCCAGTGCTTTCAATACACTTTTGATCATGCACCCTTATCAGCAAAAAATGAGCATGCAGCCCCAATATATGTACATTGTTTATAGTGTACTACTGTACATTATTGATACTGTACAGACATTGGTGTTAAAATGTTCTTAATGCATTCTGCAGTCAGTGTCTTTTCTCTGGAAAGATAACCCTACTGACTGTTTTGTTTGTGATTCTTCATATGCTACCCAGATTTTTAAGTAACTTGGAGCCTGTGGCAGTTATGAGCAGTTGTGTGTGTGCAGCTAACCTACAAGCAAGCTGTTGGGTCACCTGTTAAAGCAGAGGTGAGGTTCAGATGAAAATTAAGGAAGATTATGAACAAGCAAGCTATGATACAAATTTCAGTTTCTCCAGCTAGAGCGGGGAAATTGAAGCTTTTAAATGGGGAATATATATAGCAAGAGTTTGAACTTAAAACAATCAAAAACAACCCCATCAACCCCCCCCCCCCAAAAAAAACTACACTCAAAAAACCAAACGCCCAAAACCTATTGATGACCACTATCCTATGTTTTCCTGTCTTTTCTTTGAAATCTGTTTGCTCGGGTCTGGTCTTTGGGTGTATTTGACTGTCAGAAAGTCAACCACACGAAATGAAAAAACACTTCTAACAAAAGTTCAAGGAAAAAAAAACACTTATTCTTTGGGGTAGAGGAAGAAATTCTTTCTTTAGTTGATCTTCACTTGAGATTTTACACATTGTGTTTTTTTACAAGGGTCATATCATTTGATAATATAACGCTTATCTGTACACACTTCTGTACAAGAAAGAAAATCTCAAAGGTGAATGGTAGGGTGAGGTCTTCTTTACACTGTATCATGACTACAATTACCAGACGGATTTTTATAGGTTTCAAAATGCAGCTGGTCATTCACCCTGTTTGGCCCTTCCCATGAATTCAGAAGCCAGCGAATCTGCAACTTCCATGCACTTCTAGATGAAGAATGATCCTTGAGACAAAGTAATAATAATGATAATGTAAGTCCAGCCATTTTGAAGAGAATGGGAAAGGCATCTACTTTTATGACCTAAGAATACTTCACTCACCCAAAAAAAAGAACCAAAAAAACCTTTACTCTGAAAATGGTGAGAAAGCATTTTTTAAACCAGACTGTTTTCAGAAAGAAGATAGGCAGAGAAGAAGGAAGAATGCATATATAGTTTTAAATGTGAAGATTAATCTCTCTTTCTCACGATGTCACTTTTGAGGGAAATAAAAAATTAAATATTCATGAGTATCTTAAACCTGAATTTAAAGAAACTGCTAAAAATTATTTACATTAACATTACAGTTAATTAACAAAGGTGCATTACTTCTGACCCATACAATTTTCTAGATACCAAACTTTAATTTACTTCATGTCTTATTTAACAATTTTCATTTATAACTCCAATCCCTATCAAAGTAAATAATTCCGAGACCTGAACAAAAATCAACTTTGTTTAATATATACTAGCATGACTGTTAAAATTTAATTACATTTTAAAACATGTATTAACATTTTACCATCAAACAATGCAGTGTTTTATAACTTACCCTGTCATAGTCTCAGTGACATATAAAAACACTGACAAGAATTTCAAAGTGTATACATACAAACACACACAATGGTAGGAAAGCAAATATGGGTATAAAGGAGAGATATAGAAAGAACAATATCAACAATGAATTAGACTGATCCTTGTCTAAATTTAGAGTATAATTCTCAATTAATTTCTGATAGGTATATAAATTTGCAAAATTAAGAGTATTCTTTTTTTGATATGCTAGTGATATGCTTAGTTAATATGCTTGTGGAAAAATAGTATACTACTGCTCAATTTTACTTTGACCTACCTCAACTTTTGACTATCCTATCTCCCTAAGATTTCCTAAGAATTCTCAGTATTTTAACATCAGCTTTGTGCTGTTATGCTTCTTTGTTTGCATATATCAGCTCTACTACTGTTTCTTGAGACTACTTTTTTAGCTTGGTGTAAGCACACTGCACAAGGCCTTATCTAGAGTTATGACACAAAATCTGACTACTGCTGGGGAAAAAAAAAAAAAAAAAAAGAATTATAACAATCTGCCCAGAGAGGTTATGGAGTCTCCTTCTCTGGAGATATTCAAAACCTGCCTGGATGCATTTCTGTCCAGGCTGGTCTACATGAACCTGTTTTGGAGGGGCAGTTGGACTAGATGATCTCCGAAGGTCCCTTCAAATCCCTACAAATCTGTGATTCTGTAACTTTTCCCAATATGTATGTGCAAAGACACTGTGTCATGGTACATAACTGAAACTTATATTGTTTTTTTTTTAAATCTCTATCTAAACACATTTGCTACATTATCTGGGATAAGACTTTCAGAAATAAAGCCTTATTTAGGAATTATTATAAAAAAATTTCTACTTTATTTATACAAACAAAGTTCATTCATACTAACACTTATATTTTTGTATTTGAAATGTAAGTAGCAGAAGGGACTATTTGGAAAAAAGAATGGGATTTTGAAAAAAACAGTGACATATTTCTAGCTGGTATAAACTGCTAAAGGTCACTGCCACAGTTTATCACAACATGGTGATTCCCTTATTCCAGACACTAACAAAGAAAGAATAGGTCTTTCAGCAGAAAGATTACAGAACTATCTAGCTATCACTATTATCTTGTGCTTTCCTACCAATCCTGTGCACAATCTGCTATTTCCTCCTAAGCACAATGAGACAATACTATACCTCTCTTGTGATAAAGTTGGCACTTGGTCAGAAATCATAAATGCAGGGCAGGTGGGAAAGTGACAGTCAGGGTTATTTTATATCTTTAGTGTCTAGAGGTAGAGCTAAAAGCAACAAACGCAATATAACCTCTGAATGTATCAAAGCGACCAAAGAACAAAAGCTGTGTTTCTTATCATCTTAGTGCTTGGTACCATTAGTCTACAGTGCAGCCCCATTACACCCTGGCAAGACCAAACAGAAAAAGTAATCATTACCCTGAATAACTTAGAACATAAATAAAAGCAAACTTGATTGAAATTAAAATTTGAAGAAATCTGGCCCATCAGCTGCAAAGTTGAACAATTACTATTGACTACCACAGTATTAATTTTTCTTAGTATTGAAAAAAACACATTAGTGATTATATAAAAGAAATGGTCCATAATTCCCATCTTCACCATCTATTACTGCAATTTTCAGCTCCTGTAGTTCCCAAATGGTCAACAATATGTCAGAATGACATTTGTAATGACTGAACTGAATAAAATTTGTTTTGAGCCTCTAAATGCAGAGAGCTAGTCATTTCTAGACCTTGCACACTCATACCTCATCTACTATGTTTATGTTGCATGTGTGACTTGTTAGATAACAAATTTTCAGAGAGACATCCACTTTAAGATGAAACGAACTGTATCCTAAAAAATTCCATTACACTAAATTAAGTTAAATGAGTTTCATTACTTGTATCCAAAATTACATTTGAAGCCTGAGCTACATTCATGCAGGCAGAGAACTTGCAGATAGAAAGAAAGACAAAATTAATATTTCTATTCAATTAAAAGTAACTGAGAAATCTTACTATTATGGTATAGCATAGTAAATGACTTCACTAAATACACTCTGTTTTTCAACTACTTGTTCTGTTACCAGCCCACATCCAGAAGACCAAGGTTATGCAACCCACATCCTTTCTGAGCTAAGGTGTAAAAACCATTCACCCTCCTTCAAAGACCAGATCCTTGGCACTAATTTTAAGTACAAACACAAATTAGAAATGGCCTAGAATAATTCAAGAACCATGACTTGAAATAGATTACTGCATCTATGATTTTCAAAGTTGACAGGATTCACTACAGATACTTGAAAATACTTATATCTGATTCTCTGACAGAACCAAAAAGCACTTTAGAGACAGCAATGTCTTAAAATGTTATGATTAAGTAAAAAGCCTTGCAGAAAACTAGTGTACAAAATTTCAGTGTGTGAATTCTGAATGTTAATAGGACCCATAATTATTTTTTAAAATTCCTAAATTTTAAAATTTTTTAAATTTATTTTACCTGCTGCAAATTAGTTCAGCTGCTATAAACACATGCATTAGTATGTCTGAAACAAGTTATAGTTTTCTGTCAGTTCTGAATTCCATATCAATTGATGCAAGAATATTTACTGGATAAAGATTAACTGTCTTTACATATGAAGTGAAATGGAAATTTATTTTACATAGATGCTGCAAATGTCATGAGATCTTGAGGAATCACAGAAAATCACCTAAATATCAATCTCAGAAAAGCAGCCACAAATGAATGTTTAGTCAGGTTCTTTACCCAGAACCAAATAAATACGAATTTCCTTAATAGCTAGAACATATTTGTTACTTTTGGGGTCACTGAAAAAAAAAGATATTTTTTCTGAGGGTGGCCTCTTCTCTGTAAGTCAAAGCCAAAAGTGAAGAAATGACAAAAAAGTTCAATATTGGCATGCAGTGACACTATTTATCCACACTAGAGTGCTTTAGTCCTACAAACACATGGTAACTTAATCTTAGAAGTGATAGCTGAAGATGGAAACAGAAACGGTCTCTCAACATGGTTCTAATGGAAGTTACAGCCAGAACATGGTTTTTGAGTTCAGTACCACAAGTTTTGCCAAGGTTTTCTACAATGCATTGTATACTGGCCATAGTAGGCACACTGAGAAACTGCAGAAGCACTGCATTTTGCTGCCTTCTTTTGCTTCACAGGTGCGGCATTCAATCGTATCCATTTAAATTGTAAGATCATGAACCATCATGGTAGTCCTAGGTCTGTTATCACCTAACATTTCTAATACCATTTTCTCAAAGAAACTAGGCTGTTTACATTAAGGGATTAATATCAAAACTTGTATCCCTCTTACCTACTAGAGAAGACAACAGAAAAAAAATCTGACTGTAGGTAAACCAGGATATGCTGAGCCTCTCTGTGTAAAATTAACAGTGAAATTAACATTTGTTTGAAAAAAAAAAAACCTCTAGCAAAACAACAGCGACAAAAAAACAGCCGCAACATAATTTGACTTCTGTTTATACCAATTTCTACCACAACTTTCCATGGCACAACCAAAGATTGCAAAGAAATCTGGGAATTCATGAATGCAAAAACACTGTGTGTGTGTGTGCATGTGTGTGTGTCCACATAGAGACTAAAAGAAGCAACTAGATGGGAATAAACCAGCAAGGTCTCTATTACAGTACACACTCACCAGAATATAGTAATTTCATTTTGAACTGTGTGCCTCTTTGTAAGACTACTTGCAAATCTGTACACAGATACATTTTACTTAAGTTTAAATCGATCATTACCCAAAAGCTGTCAAGAACCAGCATCAATAGCTCAGCTCTGGTGCTTTTAGCTCCAATGTTTGAAGAGCTTTCTACTACACCTGATCTCATCTTTGGGTTTCTACCCTCACAACAGAATTTGAAGAAATACATTCCTATGTTTGACTCCTCCAGTTCACAGTTTAATTGTTAGTGAAGTTGGTGAGAATTTGAACTTTTATGTTAGTTTCTGAGCTTAAAGGATTCAGGCAAAAGTGTGAATTCCATCCACTGTGGTTTTACAAGTGCTGAGCACTATGGACCACTGGTCCCTGACTGAGAGCCTAGCAACTACAGCAATAAAAATAAATACTCACTTGGAATCACATCTCTGTCTTGCTGTTCTGCACTTAGCAATTGTCCGTTTAGATTATCTATGAAGTAACTATAAATAAATTTTCTTATACGAATATGAAATGGAAAATACAACAGAAAACTGAAAACTGGCAATTAATTATTATAGCTATAATTGCATCCAATATATTAAATGACACAAAAAATTAAGTGACAGCTGTAACTAAAGAAAAGCCATTCTAAAGCTGAAATATAACTTCTAACATTAAGCATCAGAAAGCAAAAAGTGAAATTCATCCTTTACATAATGTCAGCTCTTATCCTGGACTGCCAGAAGATGGACAACCTTCTTGGAAATCTAGGATGCCTACAAAATCTAATTTATGTCGCAATTAAGCAGAATTAGTGATGGGGTTTTTTGACATCTGCTACTTTGCAATATCACACATATTACTTAAGTCTGTACCTTAGGCTACTGGGCAACTATGAAGAAGTTGAAAAAAACATATGTGGACTTCTTTGACAGGGAAAAAGATAGTATCCTAACACCCTTCTGTGCCGTGTAGCAATTATAATGATTTCCATTTATTTAAAAAAAAAAAGTTCCCCTTTAAACATGCAGTAATAGTTTTATTTTCTGTTGCATCATATGATGCAGAAGCAGAAGGAAAAAGAGAGGTCTCCTTTGGGGTTCAAAGAAGTCACATTTTACCAGCAGTCTTTATTTTGGCCAAGAAACCGAGAAACTACTCATTCAATAAATTAAATGTCAGGTGTTTGAAATCAACCTTATTTTAACTATTTGCCCAAAATATTTTTTATAGTCAGTTTACAAAGAATGATTCAGAACACAGTTACAACAGAGAAGGGAGAGAGAAACATCTGCTGGGATAACAAGATATATTGAGATATTGGGTTTTTAGTTTGTTTCTGTTTGGCTGTTGTATACAGACATTATGCTACTGAAATTTAAATTTTTAACATCTATTGCTGGATTCAACCCATGTTGTTCTTCCATGTCCACCCCACTCCCCTTCCAAAAGTAAATTGTAGCATAAGATGAATGTTTCCATTTGGTCTGATTTTCACCCATTTTTTTTTCTCCCTCTATTCTCAGTAATTTTTGGTAGCTTTAAACTACTATCATTTAAAAGCTGAATTAAGGGTAAAAAAAGTCATAGGAAATTTAGATTACTACTATCCATAAGTGTAGACATGATAAAGATGCTTAAGTTATTTTTGGTTTTGATATGATTAGGAACAAAGTTTTACTTTTGGATTAAATATATGACAATCAAAAACCTTTCTCTAATAGAAAATATATTAAAATATTTTTTGAGAGTTTGGAAAAAGGCAAGAGAACAATAAGCATACAGACATGTAATACTAATACAGCTGCAGTAAAACTGAAAATTATGTATGGAAACAGACCTAGTTGAATCCTCTAAAAGTAAAAAAAAAAAAAAAGTGATTTCAGAAAAGAGCGTTAAGTTTTTCTATATTTTTTTTAAATTTTCTTTTTGAATAACTTGATTATGTCAGCCCCATATGATAAAAGAAGCACCATCTGCAGTTATAACAGCGTATTTATGCCATTTTTCAGGGAGAACCTGTTTGCAGGTGAATAATAATACTTCATTCAACAATTACAGTAGAACCATACTTCCAAAACTATGTCCTGCTTGACTGCATTGTGTTGATAGCCTTGTTACACTCCAGCTGGGTTTAATAGGGGACATGTACAGGAACAGTCATTCTTCCATGGAAACAAGTTGACTCAAGTGCAGAATGTACTAACACCATAATCAAAGCTGTTCATTTAAAAACGAGTTAGACACATCAACCATAAGCCAAAAAGAAGCACATAGTAGGAAAAAACCCAGCAATAACTGACAATGCACTATGCAGAGTATGCAAAGTATTGAAGTATGTCTGGTGTGTCTGGGCTCAGTCTTATCATATTCAAACTTTAACTTCAGCTGTAATACCAGCATGCAGGAACTTCATTAAGAGACAGTAAGGGCACTAAAAAAAAAAACCACAACAAAAATTCAAAAAAGTAACAAAATTTCTCTTTAGGACATTTTTACTGTATTTTTTTTAGCCATTCTCCCACCAGTATTCTCTTTTTCTATTGTCATCTGATTTTAGAAAACCTATTGCAAAAATTCTAGAAACGTCAGCAACAGGAGTCAAGAGGGCTAAACAGTAGAAAGTGGTGACATGTCAATCACTTATCACCAATACCTTTTTTTAAAGTAAAGAATGATTTAAAAAAAAAAAAAAAGTCAAGTAAACTCACATTTTAACTGCTTACTTATATTTGCAAATTCCAACACTGATTTTATTTGACAATTAAGCTAAGTTTAGCCCAAATTTCAGTTCATGCTTGTAAAATTATCAAGTGGCTCAAGGAGATTCCTAAAGTACACTTTTTAATTGGAAGAGGTCCTGTTTGTTGTCAACTTCTAAAGGAGACCAAGTATGCAAGATTGAAATTCCTGAAGAGAAAGGGCAACAGAACTTTTTTACAAAAGAACAGTTGAACGCAGTATTTCCAGCAGATTAGCATGAATCAGTTCTCAGCTTTATAATGACCATAGCAGTTTCCTCATTTTTCATTAATTTCTACTTACATAGTCAAACTTACATTAAACTAGTGATAGTGATCACACTAGTGATAGGTATCACAAAAAGTTCCATGCTGAAGTAAATTTCCACACATTCTTTCCGTGTGTTTGGTCCCTGCCAGTGATGTATCATAAACACAATGTTAATCTGTACTAGCTGCTAGGTTGAGGTTCTGCAACCATTTTTGTTATTGATCACAGATGCTAAAAAGGGCTCAAGTAATTTAGTTGTCAGATTATATCCAGGCGTTTTTACCTAAGCCATTAGTTCTCTCTGGATGACTCCTGTGTGTTATGTGTTCTTTCCTCACAAAATGAGAGAAGTAAGGGCAGTTAGAGGACTCTTACGTTTTAATAACTAACTCCCTATCCAATTACTCTATGCAATTAATTACTGAGAGGCAGTGAAAGCACACAAGGTGATGCACGGAGTTGGGAGTTAGTGTAAGATGGGATAATTCATTACTAGTTTAAGACACTAGGGTCAGGCCTAGGAGTTGGTGTGGGATTTGAAATATAATTCATTTTACTATCATGAGTTATGTGATAGCAGAGTGTAGGGATTGTGGATATTGGAGACATAGTTCTGCCTATTGATGCTCCAACCTGGCCAAGAGTCAGGTACTGCTGTGTTTCCCAAGTGTTAGTGATGCCTGCTGCTAATAATAATACCTGAGTACAGAAAGTGTTACCCAACCCACCACTGATGGCTAAATATAAATTTCTTTGCAAGAAGAAATATAAAATCAGCCTTCTGCATTGGTTGCTCCAGCAACTAATTAGGCATTATGTAGATTTTAATTATGACAGTTTTCCATTCTCCACATTTCACTTTTCTTTGCAGTTATAAATTCTAAATATACAGGAACCTTAATAAAGAAAATCAGTTTAAGTTTACTTTTTTTCATTAGCTTCTCCAACTTTTCATAACTTACAAAATACGGATCTGAATTTCAGGACATTTCTACGTTCATTAGGCTGCAATATTTTAAGACCAGGGGTTTTATTACTTTACTTCCATAAATGATTGCTTAGTACCCAAAGAGGCTATAGAAAAAGTATGCAAAACAATACAGAAAGTGCTAGATTACAAACATTTCTCTTTTATTGCCTGAAAAACAGAGTAAATGAATTTGCCTACACTAGTATTCTGAGACCACCCTCAGTGGACAAAATTGACCTTGCATAGTCTTACTACAATTTCACCTACTCTTTTTGTGCTTTGAAACAAAATATTGTTCAGCTCTCACTTTTAGTTAAATAAACAATCTATCAAGTTAATCTTGAACACAGTCATTTACTGTTTTGATATTTATGATACTTCACTGTATATCGTAGGAATATGTATGTACTCTCCAGTACTTTCTAACCCCATTTTGCAGTTAATTGACCTTGTACACAGTGGAGTAATCAGCAACAAATTCTTATGATAATAAATGTTCATCAAACCTGATACATTTATATTCAGACTGAAAACTTCCTGAATGCAGGTGACTGAGAAGTGAAAAATTGATATACAGAACCTGGAAACTAATATATTAATTGATCGGAGAGGAGGGAGAGGACTTTGAATACCCAAACAGCTTGGTGGAGGTACAGTAGGGGGAAGAAAAAGGAATGTAACAAAAATGACTGGAGTTGTAATTACCAGATCTCATAGAATCACAGAACAATATGGGGTTGGAACGGACCTTTGGAGACCATGTAGTCCAACCTCCCTTGCCAAAGCAGGTCCACCTAGAGCATGTTGCACAGGAATGTATCTATGTGGGTTTTTAATGTCTCCAGAGACAGAAACCCCACCATCTCTCTGAGCGGCCTGTTCCAGGGTTCTGCCACCCTCAAAGTAAAGAAGGTCCTTCTCATGTTTAGGTGGAACTTCCTATATTCACCTTTGTGCCCATTACCTCTTGTTCTGTTACTGGGCACCACTGAAAAAAGACTGGTCCCATCCTCTTGACACCCACCCTTTAAGTATTTATAAGCACTGATCAGAACCCCCCTCAGTCTTCTCCTCTACAGACTAAAAAGACCCAAGTCCCTCAGCCTGTGCTCATAAGAGAGATTTGAACATTTGACAGTGGGGAGGAAAAAAATCCCTAAGAATAAAGATGTAATTCAAAGTCTTGTGTATCACCAGACAGCAGGCAGTGAAAAAGGGTCTCATGGGATAGGAAATGTAGTCAAGATATTCTGAAGGATCACAGATATTTTATGGGAAACAGAAGAGGAAGGAGCTTGTCACCAAACTGGAGGGTCAATGAAAACTGTATCATGAGGTCCTGCTTACATTAAGAGACTATAAAGCCTGCATCTATTACATATTGTTTTGTCACACTAAGGAAAGCTTGAACAGACATATCTTTTCCCACTATTTGGAAGCAGGAAAGGTAACAAACGAATTAGGTAGTTACACTCCTCATCTTAGACTCAGTCTAGGATCTGTGGTATTCAGTTCCAGCTGAATATGAACTGTCAGTGCTTCCAAGTGGCCAAGAAAGCCAGGAGCGACCTGGACTGTATGAGAAAATGTGCAGCTAGCAGGGCTAGGGAAGTGATTGTTTCACTGTACTCAGCACTGGTGAGGCCCCACCTCGAGTACTGTTTCCAGTTTTGGACCCCTCACTACAAGAAAGACATTGAGGTGTTGGAGCGTGTCCAAAGAAGAGCAATGAACCTGGTGAAGGGTCTAGTGAACAAGTCATATGAGGAGCAGGTGAGGGAACTGAGATTGTTTAGCCTGGAGAGAAGGAGGCCGAGGGGAGACCTTATCACTCTCTACAACTAGAAAGGAGGCTGTCGTGATGTGGGGGTTGGTCTCTTCTCCCAAGTCACAGGCAAGAGGAAATGGTCTCAAGTTGCACCAGGGGAGGTTTAGATTGGATATTAGGAAAAATTTCTTCACAGAAAGGATTATCAAGCATTGGAACAGGCTGCCCAGGGAACTGGTTGAGTCAACATCCCTGGAGTTATTTAAAAGATGTGTTAGGTTAATGGTTGGACTTGATGATCTTAAAGGTCCCTTCCAACCTAGGCCATTGTATGATTCTCTGGTTTTATACCTTCTCTCACACTCTGATATTATGCACATAATGCCATGGCATGAGTTCATCTCTTCAGGTAAGCTAAAATAGCTATTGGTCATGTAAGTCATTGTAACCAAATTCTCTCCTTCCATTTGGCCTCTTACAGTACATAGACTCAACAAATGGCACAAATTAATTTTCTTTTAGTTTTCTAAAATATCATATAAAATATTGCATAGTAAATTAGAAAATTCTAACATAACGTACATGGAAGGTCAGAGTGTAGCATAATAACTAGCTTTATCAATCTAGTTAATGCAGAATATATTGTTTATTTTAGAGCAAAAGCACAGAAATATTTGAATCTCTGTTATAAATTTTCATCAGTTTATGAAATCTTTTATTATGCCTTGATATTCCCCAGCAACCTGAAATGAAATGGCCTACCTCTGAGGTGCTATTAGGATAAGAATAACTTACAGAATACGCTTTGCAAGACACGTAGAATCAATCATTTTTACTATTATAACCAAGACAAATTCCCATTAGAAACGATGCTACACTTACAAGCATCTATTTTAAATTTTTATATACTTGGTGTGCTCAATATAGCAGCACTGTGTCTCAAATTACTTTTGTAAATCTAATTGATTTAATAAATTCACACTTAAATTGCTATTCAATTACTTACTCTTCTCTTCAGCAATTTTACAATCTTGAGCATATAGCAGAACGGGAATATAATTAAAGGGCTTATTCATTAAAGAAATACTTCTCTGCTGGTAGGTCACCTGGTTTTTTCTCAAGATATTCAAGCTACACCACTTCTCTGAAAAAAAGGTATCATGGAAATCTGGGAAATTATAAATATTTGACAATACACAGAAAGAGACATGTCTCATCATGCAGTGAGTATAAAGAATATTTATTTATCTCGTGAAAATATACATTCATAATGTTTAAGTGTATATCTGTGGCCAATTCGGTCTCTATATGTTTTTTTCCAATCTTTTTTTTTTAAATAATTTTCAGTTTTAAAAGGGCAACAGTTTTAATGTAATTATGTATATGAATGATTTTTAGCTAAAATCAAGCTGCAAAGTTCATCTCCATCTATGCGCATAGAAATGAAAGGTAAATCTACTCACAGCCATTTACATGTCAAATAGGTGAATTGCTTAAAAGCCAAACAAACCAGTGGGCCAATCACATGGCAGAGATCACAATACAATGAAGAAGTATTGGTATGCAAATATGAAGATGTACTGGACATTAGTATTTTAAGTTTCTCTGTGGTATTATGGATGCACAGTACCTAGAGCCACTGTGAGCAATATTTTTTGTTATAATAAACTAACAAAGTAGGAAAGTATCATCCATTTTGATTGATGAGAAATCTGAAGCAGAGAACTACTACCTGTCTTCTTCAAGCCTGTACAAAACTGAACATACAGCACAGATCAATTAATCATTAGGACAGTGCTTTGATCAAGACCACCACATCCCCTGTTTTTTTTCTTTTCTTTTTTTATCAAGGAACTTGTTTCAGCTTGAAGCTGCAATAAATCTTGCTTAAGTGAGATGTTACTCCTACGAGCACAGCCAGATTGTCATTTCCCCACAAGCAAACAGTCTGCTTGCTGTGCAACTCCAGCTTTCTCTTTGGCATTGCTTAGAGTGGTTTCCCAAAAAAATCTCTGCTACCTAGAGTAAATGTGGAGAGGGAAACACTGGCACTACTTCTGCCTGTGGGGTAAGCAGACTATTCCAAAGAACCGCTTGACTCTAACAGTAGGTGGTGGATAAGCTAATGCAGCTTTTCCCCTCTTTTCAAGATAGTTTGTATATTAGATGTTCTGCTCATAGACAGATTAAAGACTTGATACTTCTTTCTGCATTTGACTTTCTCTATTTTATTATTTACGGTGCTTAAAATTTTAGTTAGATCCAGAAAGAGAAAACCAAAACAACCCTAGGTATGAAAGATGTTTTTTTTTTCTTAATACACGACAGTAACACCCTTATTTATTTCCATGTTTTGAATTAGAATATTCACTCTTTTAAATATGATCAAGTCAAAAGAAAATAAGAATTCTACAAAGTTAGTGCAATTATATTCACTGCAATTTTAATAATGAAATACAGAATAGTAAAAATAATCAAAATATTTTAGAGCTCCCTGAAGACATTTCAATTCTCTAAGCCAGCATATATTATTTCTCTAAGTAGCATATATCCTAATATGTTTAAGCCCAAAATTCCCTCAAAATAAAAATTCAATCAAATTTAAATTTTGCCTAAATAAACCTGCTTAGAAGAATTAAGAGCTTTTTTAGTTTTGAATCACTTCACAGAGACTCCAGACAGACTCCAGAATCCAGTCTGGATTTTAGACTAGTAACAGATTTAATACTACAAGTTTTAAGATGGGGCTTTCACCAAAGTTGTGTGTTTGAATCATACCTGACTTCTGCACAAAGCTTTTATACCATAAATCTACTTTGGAAAGTGGTAGGTTCAGGGGTTTCATATGTTACTATAAAGGAAACGTAGGTTTATTATCTTGTGTTATCAGTTACCTTGACATTTTGATGTACCAGCATTTTTTTCCAGACCAAGCAAGTTAAACTTTGGTATGATTTCATCTGACTATTAGATAAATCTTACAAAAGGATTACTGAGGCTATGAGGAATGATGCTGTTGTTCTACAGCATTTTAACTGGATCCTACCCATGCATCACCTGTATGCGTCTGAAGAGTGGCACTGAAATCTGGACTACCTGCACATTGTATATCACTTTATTAGCTTTTTTTTTTTTCTGGAAGTTGCTGTGCTTGATTGGTAATATAATAATACGATCACTATAAAATCATATATTGTCTAGTAATATCTAGGTAGCATAAACAAAAACATAGAAATATGCCATCACTCTTGCATGGAATCTTTATTTCACAAAAAAAATCAAAAATATTTTTTATTATAATTTAGTGTGTCTGGTCTTTTTTGATTTATCTAAGAAAGACGATTTCCCTATCTAGAATGGAACATGAAATCACCTACACATACATATGCACTTTTTTGTACCATTGTCCCCACAATCCTTTATAAAACACAAAATAAGTATGTCAAAATGTTGAGGAAGATCTTAAAAAAAATTTTAAAACATCAGCATCTTCTTAATCTTTGACGTACTTCATCCTCTTTTCCTACGTTCATGAACAAAAAATTATTTAAATACTACGAGAGAGAAAAATTCTTGTTTTGAAAATGGGGAGAATTATAAAACCCTAAAAGACTGACTCACAATTTCTCTTCTTAAAACAAGGAACTGAGAGCTTATATAGAGAAGAGGAATGTGGTTCCGTATCAGAAAGAGTCATTTAGCTAGGACTCAAACTGCTAAGTCGTTTTAGGTCAAAGAAAAACATTTTAATCATCACTCAACAAATTGATTAGCAGTCAGCAGTGACTGAGAAATTCAGTGATCTTTTTGCCTGAAACACTGTTTAGTAATTGGACTCCCTCTCATTACAAACCTCATCAATCATGAGAACCATGATGAAATCTCACTTTCATTTCTTCTCTCATGTGCAAACATTTACACATCAGCAGAAAAAGTGAGATACAAGCATTAATACTTCTATAGCCACAGCCTGAATACCCAACAATCCACACTTAGTTCAAGCATTCCCTTTTTAAGCCCCTCCTTATCCCATTGAAAAGAACAGGCAACCAAATGCAAAAAAAAAAATGCCACTGTTACTTTTCCAATATATCAGGCACAAAGCACAGCCTTTCTAAAGTTAGCAATTGCTGCTGCAGTCTGCAGTTTTTTCAGCAATGTCTCATACTTGATTGTTTCCATGGCAACCAACAAAATTAAGGAACTGTTGATATTCTGCTGTTATCTGTTAACAGCAGAATCTAAGTACATTTCACTAATTTCTTTATTCTACTCACATCTAAAACCTAATTGAGATTGGGATTGTAAGAGTTGTTTTCTGCATCTGACTCCTCACATAAACTTCACCCAAGAGCAGGAGATGGAGAACCAAGCACTATTGAGTGTTGCACTGGAATCAAACATTTTTTCCTTTCTTCAAGCAATAAGAAGTGTTTGGAGAAAGAGGCTCACGTCTTCCCCTTCAACCACAATGTCTACAGCAAAATAAGTGCTGTGGATGTAATTCTCATAATAATCCACTTAGGCAGAGCACCTTCAATTCCACAAACTATCATGCAGTAAACCAATGATGGTTTTTACATTTCATCCCCTACAGTCCCTCCCTTTCAAATGCACAGAAACCTGTTCAATATAATTGCAATATTTATGATTAATTGGAAACTTTTTAATGAAAAAAAAGGAGATAAAACTAAGCTGTATTAGTCAAGGTCCACAGTGGGGGTTATACGAATGAATTGCTTTTTCACAACTATTTTAGAGACCAAACATGTTTCTATGTAGAACAGTAGAATTAGTCTGCTGTCCTATGTGTTATTTGCACTTTAACTTCTCTTATCTTCTATAGGACATGTACTGGATAACATACAGTACATACTGTGGCTAATCCAGAATTTATGTGCAATGCTTCCTGGCTGGTCAGCTGCTGCCACAGAGAAAACATACCAGCCCAATTTTGTCTATTTTCTTTACCTACTCCCACTAAGGAGCAGGAAAGAAAATTAATTTAAGTCTTTTTCCTCTTGCAGGCAGGATGATTTTCACAAAGCCTGTAGGAACGCAGATATTGGGAAGTATTTATCATTTGATTTAATCATTTCATTGTTATTGATTAACAGGTTCAAAAGTTATTGATAGGAACGTGTAGATACATGTAGCCTTACTTTCATTATGTGGCAAAGCAAATGAAAAAAAAAGAACATACTATGGTGACAAATAAATGTGCAGTGAATAAATTAAAAATGTCAGCAGATTGTTCAGATAAGGCAAAGGTACCAGGGTCTAGGGAGAAGTTTATACCACTAGGATAGGGATAGAATGGTTGTGGTGAAATAATAGAGCAGCACAGAACCATTTATCTTCTTCCAGAAACGCCATGTTAACTAACCAGCAGTAGCCTTGCTGCTACATAGCAGTAGCGAAAGAGCTCATTTCTCACCAAACTGACTGAGACACCTGTTCATAGGGTGGTATTCTTCAGGCTCTTGCAGCTCTAACAATGTTATCTTTTACTTTTTTAATCTGTTCAACAGTTTGCTGTACGATTGTGCTGGATGGGTATTGTTTTAAATCATTATTCAGATATCATATCTTGAAGCTATTGTAGATATAGCAAAAATTGCAAATTATTTAGCACTACTCATTTAATATACTAATGATGGCTATTAATTATTACTGATTAAGATCAAATTCTGAACACAAATGGACTAAATATTTTATCTTCTAAGTGTATTTCTAAAATCCTCTGTATTTATATACACATTTAGGAAGAGTTAAATTTGACTTTGCAGTCAATTTTATGAGATACAGACATTCAATCACCAGAATTTTAGGTATTATGAAAGATGAAGTTGTGCTGAATGAATAATGTGCCTGAGACAGAGCAAACATTCTCTGTTGATGCTTTAGGCCATCCATCAACTTCTACAGAAAAATGTGTAAGCAGGACTTACGCATTGTTAGGGCTTAATTCAGTGTTTCTTTTCTAAACGACCTGTTGACAAGGAATGATATTCAACACGCAGCAGCTTTAAGGGGCAATTCCCTCAATAAGATCATTGTGTGTGGGAGGCAGAGGAGATGTACAATTACAGAGCTCAACTAGGAGTTCTCTTAAACTACAAGTAACTTCAGAAGTTTGGAGACACTTCTCCAATATGGTTCTGTCTTTCAAAATTATACACAAAAAATTATGTCACATTGATGCCACAGAGATATTTGTGGTAAATACTGATGTGACCACCCACTAATGCCTCCTGTTGAAGATTATTGTTGCTTTCATATTTGGTCAGGAGCAAATAGAGAACAGTGCATTCTTAGAGTATTTCAGAAAGAAAAAAAAGAAAAAGAAAAAAGAAGAAAGAAAAAAAAGAAAAAGAAAAAAGAAGAAAGAAAAAAGAGAAAAAGAAAAGAAAGAAAAAAGAAAACGGCACTGAAAATAGTCCATTTATTGACGTAACTTATATGCATTCCTCTGACAATGCTTGAAAATTCTTGAAGACAGGTATAAAAGGCATAAAATACAGCATACATCAAAACCTTCCATGCTTATCGACTGACAGTTTGGTCGATGCAGTAAATAAAAACCTCATATTATCATAGAGCTTACTGCTCCTAGGGCACTGAAACATTTCTTCAAACTATCATTAGTTATTTTCAATAATTATTTCTCTCAACTCCTAGAGGTATTTTCAACATCATTAACAGATATGTCAAAAAGACCAACAAATACCAAGGATTGGGAAAATTATTTACTCAGCATGATTGTCTATCCACAAATTTGCCAAAAGGAGTGTAAGAAATTGATGGTACCAACCTTTTTTGCTTAAAATAAAGTTTCTGAGTATATCCACAAACCCCTAAACTGGGACAAAAAGCAGTTGCCTAGTTGCCTGTATTACTTTTATTTTAGCAAATATGTCCACATGGGTATTGAATTCAAGCTAAGACCCTCCTGACATCATATTTGATTTTTGCTAAACCAGGGCAGGTCTCCACAAATGTAAAATGCCAAACAAGGAATTCTGCTTACCAGGCATGAAGTGTAGCCTGACAACAGCATTACACTGCTATCAAGTTTACTGATGCAAACATTGTAAAATTATGAGTCCTTTTTCTTGCTAAAAGTCACACAACTGACCAATATGAGTCATTTGTTGAACAGTTCTTCACATCTGTTGCCAACAATTGTCAGAGAATGACTGTAAGAAACAACAGAAATTCTCATACAATTACCTGATTCACAGAAATGGAAAATAAAAGTCAGCAGCAAATGTAGATTTTAAGACTGCGGTACAGACATTTATGCTGGTGTAGAGATCCATACCTGCAAATTTCAACGGACAGAATCCATCAAATATGACCTGAGTCACAGTCACATGACTTAGTTTTTCTACCCAGATGCATCAAACATCTAGATTTGCAAGGTAAAAAAATTATTATCCTCTCTTCTCAGAGGACATAAAGAACTGTCAGTTTACTGAATCCAAAAATTCTTGAATTTCAATGAATCAGGAAGAGAAACTGGGAAAAGAAATTTCAATTTCAACAACCTTTGACTATAGAACTACTTAATAATGCAAAAAGCTATTCAAAGATAATTTTTAAACCTACCAATGCACGCACACTTGTATTACATCCTTCTTTGCTTGATTTTTTTTATATTTCTCTGTTAAAGAACAGTACATATTGTTCAAAGGTTTAAATCTATTCAAAGAAAGCCATGAGGACAGAGCCAAAATTTCTAGCCAAAACATCTTGCAAAATTTTTTTGTTTGTTTTCCACATGTATTGATAAGAATTCATAAGATTGAACTTTCAATATAAACTTGTTCTTTTGACATTTTTCCTCAGCCTCAATCCTAGTAAATTCCTTTACAAGCAGCATCTTAGAAATATCTTAAGAAAATAAGTTCTTTGTGACCAAATAGTTTCCTGCTATTGCCAAGCTAATCACTTGGTCTTCCTCATGCCAGCTGAACCACTTCCCAGCTTTTATAGGTCGTCACGTGATCAGATGGTTTTAAACAAGCTACCTTCAAAAGAGCCAACGAAAGCCAAGCCATTCAGTCATAGATATTCACAGCACTGTAGCAAAAGCTTTCCTTCATTTCCCCACGTTCCTTAGGCAGAACGATTTTGAGCAACAGATGTGAGGACACGTACATAAATACAACTAAATGCTATTACAATCTGGAAGAAAGCATTTCAGAGCAAGGGAAGAGAAGAATCTCCTTTTTTGTTTTGTTATCAGTTAGGAGCTGGGAAAGAAAAAAACGAGAAAGGCAGACTAGACTGTTCCATTGAACTTGATTAGTTTCACAATATACCTCTGGAGATATCACTCTCCCTCACCCCTCTTAAATGAAAAATTAAACAGTAAATTGGTCATTGAGTAAGGCTGTAGAATATCAAACCTTGCATCTTTTAAAAAACAGGACTGTGTATGTGCTCAGAGATCTCCCTCTGGCATTCTACATTGAGTTATGCTTCACTTTCGTTTTTTCAAAGATTAAATTTTTATTTATCTTTTTCTCCCAAATACTCTTAAACTATTGACAATGAGTTTGGTGCAGTTTGATTTGGAACATACAGCTAGATACAATAAAAAGTATACTGTAGAATGGTTATAATTACGTGCTAGAGGATCAGCAGTTAAGCTTCCAACAAACTTATCTTTCATTAAGTAGTTTTATTCATTTAAATTAAAACTAACAAACAATCAAACAGGAAAAAAACTACCAAGAAACCAAACAACATAACAAAACCCAAATGAAAAAATCCACACAGTAAAGGGTATCTACATGGAATATATTTTTAAGTTTATACTGAGAGTTTGGTGGTGATGCCACTACATGTAGTGATTTGCCATTACTAGTAGAAGGCCCCGGGATTTCTATTAACTCAGCAGTGCAGCATCCCAGGTCTTGTCTTTAGCAGAGCTGAGTTTAGCTTTGTCATAAAGTATAGCGGTCAAGTGACTATTGCCTGTGAATATTATTTATGGCAAAGGTCTAACAAATCTATAAGGTTGATGACTAAGGTTGGAGGAGGCTATCATAGAACCTGAACTAAGGGGTGAAGAAAGTCACACTTCAGCAACCAATGAATAAAACTCAAAGGAAGAGATGGTGTTTGAAAACATAAACAAATAATCCCAAGACAGACTCAAGTCTGAGAAGAAAGAAATGTTCACCACCAGTCGTATACTCCTCCATACAAAGAATGCAAGACACAGATAACTTTCTGTAATGTTCCCCCTCACCCTGTACCTCTTGAGGATGACTGTAGACCTTAGATACTGGACTGACACCAGAAAGATGAACAAAAGATCAAAGAAAATGAAACATCAAATAAAACTTGGGCAATTTTGGTACAACAAATTTAACCATATTATTACTAAAACTTTTCTTTATTACCCAGATATTTTGGCCTGTAAATGTTAGTGTCATTGTAACTGAGACAGTAACTGCATATTTGGATTGCACACCTAAGTCTTTAATTAGACTAACAATGTTATTGGGTCTGCATGTACAGTGTGTTCCTTTTTGCCTTTAAAACTTCAAGCTTTAAGCAGCTCCTCTTTAAGTAGCATGTAGTGTAGAGTATATAGATAGTTAAATGGAAACTAGGAGGTCTGAGTAAATGGAGCCCTTTGGGAAGTGAAACTGCTCTGATCATCTCCCTGCCTACGACTACTACATCACAGACAAGTAGATTCATTCCTTCAAAATAAATCTGCCCATTGTGTGCTGTGATATACAGGAGATATAAAACGTGATTAGACTTTTTAAAGAAGTGGTTATTTTTTACTTCAAAAACCAAGATAGTGGGTTGCCTGAAAACTAACTTAGGCTGTCATGCAATTCTTGCCTCCCAGGAATATCTAAATAAGGTCTGTAATTTTTGCAGTAAAGTTGAGAACATATTTTTTTTTAAATATTTTTGATCTCATATGTATTTTTAAATGTAATGTTCAAAGCACAGGCAAAAGGATGAATACTGTACGTAAAAATATGCAAAAGGTTTTATGCTACAGAGCTATCCTGGCTCCTATTAAAATATCAGTGGCTTTTGGATGGTAAACCTCTAGATATGCAACATCTTCCGGCGGTATTATAACATAATCTAAAATGTGGATAAGCTTGCTGAATTAGTACCACGACCATCTGCACCTCCTAATTTCAATATATCATTATGGAATCCTTTTTTTTTTTTTGCTGTTTTCTTTCTTTGTCTTATTCTGATACAGCTGTCACTCCGTAGCACTTATCAATCACTCCAAAAGAAACAGAAACAAACAAGGGACAAGTTCAAAGTTCACTGTGCACAAAATAACATCAAAAACTGTGATTTACTTACAGTAGTGATGACCAAATCTTAAAAATTGATATTTAATTTTCACTGAAAAATTGATAACATAACATTTAATTAATGATTTTATCTCTGATGTCCACACCACTAAGCCGGTAAAACAAAAACCAAACAAACACATCAAAGGATAAGCATTCTGAAAAGACAACTGGGGGGTTTTATTGGATTTTTTTTATTATTCTCTCCAACATGACAGGCATTCTTCAGATCCTGGAGCACCTGAATGCTATCTAAACACATACAAATAATTGTTACTTTACCTAATCTATTGCTTACTGACAGAATTCAAAGTAAAAAACCACCAGCAGCAGTAACATTCTTTACTCTGCTTCTACTCCCTCTTAGTAGAAGAGAAAAACTAGAAAAGCTAAAAAAATTCCTATGTAACACTTATTGTTGTGGTAATCAAGGAGCAAATGAAGTTTGAAAACTGATGTCCTTACTGGTTTTAACAAAAATGTCCATATATGGTGCATGAGAAAAAACAGATTTTTTCTTTTTACTTTGGATGGGTGTTCTACTTCTTAAGCTAATAATTTGAAGAACTAACAGACACAGCAGACCTACTCATATGTTTTCTGCTTTATTGCACTCCCTTCTGCAGAGGGAGAATTTTGCATATCTATAGAAAAAGTGTGTTGTATGACAACTGCATGTCCCTCAAAGAACAAGAGGAGATGGGATTTAATGTCTTTCCAGAACTCAATTGGTAAGAAAAAAATCCAGTTAAGTATTCTAAATGCTGTTGATACATAATGAAGTAGCAACTAAAATAACAGAGCTGAACTCTAATTAATGGCATTTTATATGATTTTTTTAAAGGCAAAGAATAAAAAGATTTTAAAGAACAATCTAAAATACCACAAGGGGACAGTAATTAACAATGGTTTTCTTTTTCTGTCTTTAATCATGCCAACAAAAGAGACAGTCTTAAGAAATGCCTGTAATGAAATGCTGACATTGCAGATAAGATTGAGCTATGGCAAATAAAGATGGAATTATCTTGAAAAAGTGAATCTTAGAATCATAGAATCATCTAGGTTGGAAGGGCCCTTAAAGATCATCTAGTCCACCCATCAATCCATCTCTGACAAAAAAATAAATAAGAAATAAAAATCGCTAAGCCATATTCGTGAGTACCATGTCAACCTGTCTTTTGAACACCTCCAGGGATGGTGCCTCAATCACTTCCCTGGGCAGCCTGTTCCAATGCTGGATAACCCTTTCAGTAAAGAAATGTTTCCTAATATCCAATCTAAACCTCCCCTGGAGCAACTTGAGGCCATTTCCTCTTGTCCTATCTCCTGTGACTTGGGAGACGAGACCGACACCCACCTCTCTACACCCCCCCTTCTGGTAGTTATAGAGCGTGATAAGGTCTCCCCTCAGCCTCCCCTTCTCCAGACTGAACAACCCCAGCTCCCTCAGCCTCTCCTCATAAGACTTACTCTCCAGACCCCTCACCAACTTCATTGCCCTTCTCTGGACCTGCTCCAGCACCTCAATGTCTTTTTTGTGGTATGGGGCCCAAAACTGGACACAGTACTCAAGGTGAGGCCTCATCAATGGCGGGTACAGGGGGACGATCACCTCTCGGGCCCTACTCACCACACTGTTCCTGATACAGGCCAGGATGCTGTTGGCCTTCTTGGCCACCTGGGCACACTGCTGGCTCACGTTCAGCCGACAGTCGACCAACACCCCCAGGTCCTTTTCTGTCAGGCAGCTCTCCAGCCACTCTGCCCCCAGCCTGTAGCGCTGCCTGGGGTTGTTGTGACCCAAGTGCAGGACCTGGCACTTGGCCTTATTGAAACTCATCCCGTTGGTCTCAGCCCATCCATCCAGCCTGTCCCAATCCCTCTGCAAAGCCTCTCTACCCTCCAGCAGGTCGACACTGCCACCCAGCTTGGTGTCGTCTGTGAACTTACTGAGGGGTGCACTCAATCCCCTTGTCCAGATCATTGATAAAGATGTTAAAGAGAACGGGTCCCAGTACCGAGCCCTGTGAGACACCACTCGTGACCAGTCGCCAACTGGATTTGACTCCATTCACCACCACTCTCTGGGCCTGGCCCTCCAGCCAGTTTTTAACCCAGTGGAGAGTATTCCCATCTAAGCCATAAGCAGCCCGTTTCTCCAGGAGGATACTGTGGGAGACTGTATCAAAGGCCTTGCTAAAGTCCAGCTAAACAATATCCACAGCCTTTCCTTCATCCAGCAAGTGGGTCGCTTTGTCATAGAAGGAGATCAGGTTCTTCAAATATGGTCAAGTAATTAGAGACAATAATTATTTTAAAAAGACAAATTTTATCACAAAAAAATTCTAATAGGAAAAGAAGACAATTAAGAACTAACCAAGCAGCTCATTTTAACTTGTATTGTAAATTAAATCTTTACCACTCTAAGGCTGATTTGTTAGACTTTCAAAAGAAAAACTTTAGAGAGAAAAAAATCTATAATTTTTACTGATATTCAAGCAGCATTTCAGCTATAGTCTCCTCCCCCTGCAGTATCAGGGTCATTTCATCAATATTTTAAACTTTTATTATGACAGATTCTAAACATAAAATTTATTTAAACTGAAGTGACAACTGAGATGTTCCATATTTTTATTTATTAGGAGCATGAAATTTCTGGCATAGTGGAAAGGGGCTTTTCAGTGAGTCAGGGACCATGTGTTAGAATTATTCTTTAAATAGATTTTAAAAATTACATCAAATAAAGTTTCATGTGTGTTTTACTATTTAAATTGTAACATATGAATTTACTGGTCTGTGTTTCCTTTAGTTTGGCTTTGTTAACACTGAATTAACTAGAATTATTATACCAGACATTTTCTAATGCAATCCTGTCCAAACCACAAAACTTCTCATGTTACTAGATTACCGTAATGTTACCACAAACATCATAGATATGGACCAATAAAATATATGTTTTGCCTCTGTAATATATTGTAACAGAACGACAGTAACAGAAACACACACTACTATGCAGTCATCCTTAATTACACAGAGAAATGGTACTTTTTTTCCTAGGTATTATCACTTTGCTCCTCCCACCATATATTACGTTAAAAAAAAAAAGGCAGATGGAACATTTATTTTTTAATAAAGATGAATACGGGAATCCTGGTCCACCTCCAGATCATAACTAAAAATTCTTTTTCTAAAGCCTGTCAGTCTATATCTGACAAAAAATGTTCTATTGGAAGCAACTGTCCAATTAGAAATGCATAATGATAGTTTTTCCACAATTATAATTACATAAGTATAAGCTGTTCACATTGTTTAGTTTCATTCGCTCTCTCTGTTCATTGCCTAGATTCTATCAACATAAAGAAGTAAAATAAATTAGTGAAGTAGATGTTTTAAATAGACAAGTCTACGTTTAAGCAAAGTAATACTCTTTTACCTTATCCTTAAAAAAGAGACAAAGGTAATCTGAAGGAATCTTTCATGGGTACTGGTTTTGGTAGGATAGAGACAGTTTTCTTCATAGCAGGTCATATGGTGCTGTGTTTTGGATTTGTGACCAAAATAGTGTTGATGACACACCAGTGTTTTAGCTATTGCTGAGCAGCACCTGCACAGCATCATGGCCGTTTCTGTAACTCACTCTGCCCCACCAGTGAGGAGGCTGGGGGTGGGCAGCAGGCTATGAGGGGAAGCAGCCAGGACAGCTGACCTCAACTGACCAAAGGGATATTCCATACCATGTGATGTCATGCTCATCAGTAAATGCTGGGGGAAGAAGAAAGAAGTGGGGTGACATTCAAAATTATGGTGTTTGTCTTCTCAAGTAACTGTCATGCATGATGGAGCCCTGATTTCCCAGACATGGCCCTAAACAGCTGCCTGCTGATGAAAAGAACTTAATTAATTTCTTATTTTGCTTTGCTTGTGTATTTATAGATATACATATCTATATGTGTATCTATATAGATATATAGGTAAAGCCTTGCTTTATCTATTTAACTGTCTTTATCTCAACCTACAAGTTTTCTTACTTTTACCCTTCTGATTTTCTCCCCCATCCCACCAGGTGGGGCAGTGAGTGAGCAACTGTGTGGGGCTGAGCCTCCTACCCAGGTAAACCACAACAATAGATTCTATGAACTACAAATGAATTAATAAGGTAATTTTTAGCTTCTAATCATAATATCACGAAGCAAGACTGCACAGCCTGAAAAGAAAGGGAGAAAAAAGAATGGAAATGGGCTTTAACAAACATCCATGCACCACTTCATTGTAAATACTTCTTGGGTATGTCTTGAAATTTTACTCCTCAAATTCTGTTCCTTGAAGCACGATTTGGTGCCATTAACAAAGAGCCACACATATTTAAGGTATCAGAATCATACTAGGGAAATTATTAAAATGATTCATCCATTTTATCACACCCTGAATGTGTAGGAAAGCTACATAAGAAACATTTGGTTTTATCACTATTTACCTTTCTCAGAAAGTCATACTGTTCTAGTGTTCAGCAACAGGTACCAGTGTCCTATTTAGCACATGAGTACAATGAATCAACATTTCCAGGAAGGCAGATCTATTGGGTATGATGTGCACAGATGGTATGGGCACATTCAGGAAAGCCAAGACATTTTTCTTATGCCAAATTTACCATGTGTTGTCAGACCAATGATGCAGAGCATCTGCAATACAACTTCTGCATTTCCTGAAATAAGGGCATCACTGCACAGGTCTTATGAAGCTGATTTGCATAATGCATATGGCCACGATCCCTAGATTTTCAGTTATAAAATTTTGTAATCCATTCAATATCTGTAGTTTGAACAAGACTACTCCCAAACATCTATTAAAAAAGACCTTTGAATACCACTTGAATACAATTTCTAGGGGCAGGGAGGCAGGGAAATGAGTGGGGATGGAGAAGAGATTTGAACGGCTTAACCTAAAACAATAATAAGGTTTTTGTTTGCTTGCTTTTTGATGTACACCAAGTGCTACAAAGTGAACTGGATGCTATCACATTGACAAATTTATTAGTTTTGCCAGTCAGTATTTATATAATTACAGTCCTTCTATAAGTACAGTCCTTCTATAGTACACGTAATCTTGTATACATAATGCATATTTTAGCCTAGTTCAATTCACTAATTCCACACAGATGCTGCATATTTAACACATATGTAAAAGTTAAAAGCAACCTTCCCGTCTAGGTTATCTTACTGACTTGTGCAGGCAATGTCATACAGCTGCCCTAAATACACATTAGCACATTATATTAGCACATATATTATTTTATTCATACTTTCTAGTTAAACCTTTCTGTCTTACTGATCCACTGTATTTGACTATATTTTTAAATTGAGGGTTGCCCACCTCACAACAATATAATAATCTTGGCAGGGTGTTTGTTTGGTTTAGGCTGTTTGGGTTTGGTTTTGGTGCACAACAGACCTCTGTAGTAACCACTCAGAAAGGCTACCTGGCTCAAAGGATAAACACAAAATTAAAAAATAAAAAAAAAATGTATAATTTTGTTATATTCCTAAAAGCTATTGAATTAGTACAGTGTGATGGAAATAATTCACAATAAGCAATTTTCAGAGCACGTCTAAAGTAGGACAACATCGTTATTTCAAATCTTGAAAAAGAATGTATGTAGCATTCCTTTAGTGTGTGTGCTATTCAAGCAGTAAGGCACTTCTATGGCTCTCTCAAGCAATTTAGCTGAGGACTCTTCTGAAGTAGCATAATTTTCCCATCAGCTTTTGCTGGTGCCATCAAGGGAATCATGTCTAGTTTGGCAGCAGGCTAGGGTAAAAGGGCAAAAGGACACAATACACAGAAAAAGTAAAAAAGTTTAAAAACTGCATTCTTCTTGGTTTCTGAAGGCCATGAAACAGCTCTGTTTCATAAAAGTTTCTCCTTGGCATGTATGCTTTCCCACCGTTTCCCATATATGATTCTCATTCCAAAAATTCCTCTTTGCCCAGTCTAACGAGTTCAGTTTTCCCCCTCCTCAATGGAAATTCTTTGATCAGCCATTCAGCTTCTGCTCAACCATTTCCTGCCATGTTCATGAAATGCTTTAAATATGCTTAAAGTCTGGATAAAGTGACTGGAACAATGTTATGGTAACCAGTGGCCCAAAAATATGTGAATATGCTAATTCAATGAAGACCATAATAGACATAGAAAAATGGAATATTTTTAAAGTTTGGATGAAAAATAAACTTATTTTTCTTCTGTAAACGAGGTTTTAAAGATATGCAGGACATTGGATAATCTTCAATTTGACACAGCATTAAAAATTTTTTGTTATTTCAGATCATGCAAGACAGCAGACTACTTGATTCTTTATTTCTTGAGAAAGCCCAGTGGCTAGGTAATAACTACATTTATAAAAATGTATTAGTCTTCACTCTCTGTATTCTCTATATTACCCTAAAACCAAATGACTAGCAACAACTGTGGTGTTACCAAAGCCTGGTTCAGTGGGCCAAAAATTATTCTTTTAGAAAAATAATAATGATGTTTAATGATGTTTCTTATGTTTTAAGAAGGAGATAAAGACAAATGTTTTGTCTGAAATGAAGCATAATCATAGCACACAGATACTGATGACCTTAACACAAAGCATCATGAAACTACTAGTGATAAATCAGTTTTTCTTTCTCTGGAGACTGTTTATAGCATATTTATATTCCAATACTTCATAGTACCTGTTATTATCTGGCATAATGAAAGATAATTAATGGATAACTACTGCATAAAATGTCTCTTAAAAGGTAAATCTGCTCGCAAATCCAAAGATTTTTTTAGTATCATTTAGATAATGAAGACTCCAAATAAGGAACAAGCTATACGAACACATAATTTCAACAAAAAAAATTTGGAGTGAAACGTTATATTTACCTTGGGATATGTTAGAAAATGCCACCATATCATGGGTGACATTTCTAAATATCAATTTAGCTGATTTTATGGAACGCTGCTCCTATTTCTCTAGAGCGAAACTGAACAAACACTCCAGAGCAAGAGAAATTCCTTAGCCCTTTTTAAGAACTCTGTAAGAATAAGAAAAATGCAAAGCCTTATAATTTTTTCCACAGTTCAAAGGTGTATATGAAATACTCCAATCTACATACTAATCCAAACTGGACTTTTATCAGCCTACCCTCACTAGTCCAAACCTACATTTTACCAGTCTTTGCACAGAATACTTACTTTATTTCAGATACTGAATATCAGAACTTACAATAATTCTTGTGTTAAAAGAAAGGTACACCACATAGAATAAGAGATTGCACAATATCTATTTCAGAGTTCATAAATAGTATCTGTCAAGCATTTCTGATTAATGATTCTACATTATGCTGATTTACTGCTTGGAGCTCTAAGAAATTGAACTCACATGAATATAGCTGGGTTTTGAAACATGCCATGAATTGAATGATTCACACTTTTCCTATGATTCTCCATGCTTATGAAACACGTTTGTTTATATTTATATTGAAATATATATATTTATATGTATATTTATATAAAAAAACAAATGGTGCTGTTTAGGAGTATGTAATGTTATATTTTATCCATTGCTTTCTCTGTCATTCATGTCAAGTGTTTTAGGTTTAAATGTATCCCAAAGTTGTATTTCCCATGTTTTACTCATGTTCAGAAAACCTATTTAGTTGTCTTTTTACCTTCTGTTTAGGAAAAATCCTAGCTTAAAAAAAAAAAAAAAATTAAAATTTAAATACAAGATGCCTTTTCAACACACCAACTAACAACTCTCACTTTTATAAAACAGCCCAGTTGCAGTTTGGAACATGTTTTCAAGACAAACAGGTTTACAGTCTCTTTTTCTTTTACCTTTTTTTTTTTTTAATTATAATTTTTTTAGGCCTCATGATTTTAAAGCATAATTCCATTTTCTTATTCTTGTAACAAAGCAAGAAGCCCCAAATAAGTCAAACTTAATTTTCAGTTTATCTAGTTTTGTATGACTGCTTATAGAAGTTTTGTAATTACAAGTGATGATCACATAATTTCTTTATCTTTTTATATCATTTTCAGGATAAAGAAAATCCATTAATATACTGTATTAAAAATTTTAACAATTTAGAGAACATAAAGAACAAGTTAATTATTAGCTTACACTACTGAACATTGATATTTTTAAAACTCCTTTTCAAATACCTTAGTATTGCATTGTTTTGATTATAGAGTCTTGTGTTTTTTCATCAATTGATTTTATTTTATTAGTTCAGTACATGAGAACATCTTTATAATGTGCAAAACACAAATGCATGGGATGAATAAGCCTACTCAGAAAATTATAGAGGATGATGTAGAACATATTTTAATATTCCACAGTGCTATATGCAAGTTAGGGAATCATATCCAAGTTTTAGAGAAAAATCCTGTTTTCATTAAGAAAAAATCAATCTTTTTCTCTGCTGGGGGAATAAATGGGATTTGAAAAATTTCTAGTCATTGCTCCTCATAAACTCTAGTTTTCACAAGTTCTGTTTGATTGACATATGACGTTCAGCATTCCAGAGTGCAAAACTTCTGCTTTGCACACTTAAGCCTGATTTGTTGTTATGAAATTTAATATAGGAATAGCCTGGAGCATTTCATTTAACATTTCTGTGGGGGCTGTGTCCACTGTTCAATGAAATTAACCTATATTCATTTAGAAGCCAGTAAGCACTACACACTCTGAAAGATCTCCTTGAAAACCTCTTGTGAGTTGTCACCATATATTTGGGTCACTAGTAATAAATTCCTCATAAATAAACCATAAGCTGAATTTCATGACCTGTAACATTTCAGAAAAATAAGCACTTGGGAAAAAAAAAATTGTCCTTGGGTAAGAAATAACTAGTATCATGAAATCAAAAAATGTGATTTCTAATCCTTTGTTACCTAATCAATTAGTAACAGATTAGTAAATTGCAGTCACAGTAGTATCAGGGCATATCACTTCATTAACATTGCTTCCTATTTCAGAGAATGCATAAATTCATTTAAAAACCCACATGCATTCACGACTTTCATTATCTTCAATATATTTCATCTTTTAGCATTAACATCACAATTTTTTGACACTATTGAAGCATTTATTATTTCTTGATAGGAACAAACTTAACAGTTTATAAGGTACAAGTTTCTTGTGAAATGTTTTGAAAACAGAAATGATTAACAAGGTCAAATTAAATTTTGTTGAGAACCATGGGATTTTTTCCTGCATTTAAAAAGTGTAGCATCTTTTCTTTAACTTACTTTTTTCCCCAACTTGAAGTTCAAAAATTGTTTCCAAAACACTATGGTCATCAGTTCAGATGTTCAAAACCCTCCTGCAAAGTAGTAATAGATTCACAAAGGTCCTTAAAGAATTTTAGTTCAATTGGTAAATTACCAATTTGGTGGTAAGTACCACAGACTAGTTAATGCTGTTTGCCCTCCACCTGGACCATACTTATTTATTCCTTCCTTATAATAACAATAAATCCTTGCTGTTTAGACTGCCTTCTTTCTTAAGCAATTGAAGGCTACATGAAATGTTACGGACTGCTATGAAGTGACTGAGGATAACATAGTTATAGAAATACTAGTAAAGCAAACTTCTTAGTATTGAAAAGTATTAAAATATTTTTCAGTAATTAGCAGTACTTGTAATAGCATTGAACCAAATATCTGATGGGTTTGCATATGGCAGAGTTTATTTATGAGTTTGTGGCCTCGTACTTTTTTATTTTGATACAGAAGGATGAGCAGCAATATGTTATTTTGGTGTTTACAGTTTCTTTACAATTTATTTGTTTAAATAAACAAATAAACATACACACTCCCCAACCTCAAAAACACATACCGCTCCTCCTTAGATCAATATATTGAGTTCTGTTATAGTCCAGTGGTGTGAGAGCACAGTGGTTTATCAGTTTCTTGAATATCACCTCCATCAATTCAATTGAATTTGAACAAATTTTAATGCAAAATTTTGCCTTTTTTTTCTCTACAGAACTTATGAATATACAGGACAGGAGTGATTTCATATACATATAGTACTAGAAATACATTTGTCTTAACTATGAAGAAAGCAGTGCAGAAACACTGGAGTTTATTGTTCTAGGACAAAGAAGTAGCCACATGCAGACAGAAATGTAGAAATAACAAAAAGACACTGCTATATAAGTTTATAACTCCAGTATCTCCTCATAGATAAACATGCACAAATTGCTTTCTCCTTATTTTTCTACAAGTATTTTCACAACATTATGACAAATACCTTGAGGTTACAGTAAGCCACGCTATAAAAAAATCCTTACCATCCATTATCTACTAGGAACCTACAGCAGTATTATAAACAACTTTGAATGCCTGCAAGAGAGTTACACCACAAACATTGTACATTAGCTACTTACATTTTATTTTATGGTTTTCTCTTTGTTGTATCAAAATAACACACTTTGTTTTTACTGAATATAACACGTATTAAGTAGAAAACAATTTATAACTGTTACAGCTGCTGCATTTGTCTAGAATTACATTACAGATGTGGCAAATTAGACCTCTTTTAAATTAATCCTTCATAGATCTTTTCTTGTACACTTCGGAACAATACACAAAACCATTAATATTACCTAGAGTTCTTCCTAAATTAAATCTTATTAAACAGGCATGAAAAAGACATTAAGCTGAATGAAGTTTAAAAGTTTAATAAAATGGAACATGCATCTCAAAGAGTGTTAACTCACTGCCATCCTTTAGTCCTTTCTGTGGCAAAATTTGAGAAAAGTGCTATAAGAAAGTATGGCAGTATTTTTGTCTCCATAGACTGTAACACAAATGGAATATATTTCAATACTTTTCAATATAGCTATTTATGCCATGTCTTTTTTCTAAGTACTCTAGTTCAAGAACACCCAATTATTATTTTATACCCCCAGTTTGGTTTTGTTTGGGTTTTGTTTGGTTTGGTTTATTTTGGTTTTTTTTCTTTTAAAAGTATTGGACCAACACATGTGCAAATGTGCTAAAATGTATGATATATTTCTACTTTTGAGAAATTATCCTAGTTTTTTTTTTTTCCTAAATAATTTTTACCTATCATTTTATTAATGTTTCAGATAAACAGTGAAACATTAGAACAAAGACAGCTATCACAGCTTTTGCCACATACATACTTATTAAGGATTTACTTCTGAATTAAATTTATTAATGAAAAGGAAATTAATGACATAACCAACTAAATAAAACATTGAGCTGTGTTACCTCAAAATATAATATAGAATAAAGGATGAGGAAAAAAGATGCTAAGGTGTGTTAAAGTTGCGGCTGTATGAAACAATGAAAGGAAATGTAATTTTCATCCCAATTTAATTGTAAATTTCTACAGTGACAGACCACTTATTTTTGACAATATAATTCTTTTTGTTTTATTAAACAGCAAGAGCTCGATTTTCAATTAAAGTGTAAATTTTTTACCTTATTTTGTTTTAAAAGTGTGCATATTTATAATTATACCTACAGTACAATATTTTCTTACAACAAAAAGATCACTGGATTTTGCTGACATACAATGAACTATTTCAGAGGAAGATTATTTGAAATATATTATTACAAAGCACAGCATCTCTGTGGTGCTATTTCAATCATATTGCCGTGGCATGGTAAGACTGAAGGGTAACTTTCATGATGGTGTTTCTGAAAAAAATACCTAATTCAGAAAATCTAATGCCTTGCTAATTCGTAACTGAAAATGAAGAAAAAAGACTGTCCACAACCTAAGATTAGATTAAGATATGTCATAACCCTATAAACTTTTAAATAGAATATATGAGTGATGCCTCTGACTTTTTTTAAATTTTATTTTATTTTTGATATCTGCATTCACTGCAACCATGAGGTAATGAAAATAAATTTTTTTTCCACACAAACAATGTGTAAAATAAATGTGTAAACTGTACTCCTTCCCTTCCAGGAAAAAGAGCGCTACTTATGAATTATGGTTTAAAAAAAATAATATATGGCCCATAGTTTCATATAAATATACAGATAAACAGAAGCACTGAGAAATATACAGAAATATACATATCTACATCTTGCTATTTAAAGCATGTAAGCCTAAGATTTGTATTTGAAAGCAGGATTATTACTAACACACAAACTTGAAGAAATACAGACAACATAGATGTTGAGACATATGAAAAAGATATGAGAAAATACAGCCTTCATACAGCCTATTCTTACAGCTTGTATTAACAAAAATACTGAGAATTCCAGCAGAGTTTCTGAGTATCCACAGAACTCATCAAATAATTGATACCTTATTTCAAATAAAGGGAATCCTGAAACTACTGGTGATCTTGCCATCAAAACCAGTGTTCAGGTTGGTTTATAATCCACATAGTGTTAAGGGATATGGTTATTTTTGTGTCCTTTGCTACAGAACACTGCAATTTTTTTAGTAGCATGCTATGGGAATGATAATTATGTTTGTACAGACTCTTTTGTGTATGGTTTAGCACTGAAACTCTAGTGAGGCACAGAAGCAGCAGCTCTGATAGAAGTTTAGTTGGTCAGACCTTATTCAAAGATTTGATATGATCAAGTCTTCATCTAACAGAGCTGACTGTAATAGTATTGCTGTAAATATTTGTATCCATATGAATCCACACCAGTTTTTCAAATACATAAATTTTACAAATAAGAAGAGGAGGTACAGTCCCTACCATATGAAGGTTGATAGTCTTAAGACCCAGTTAGCAATGACCTTCTTATTTTCTTCACCTTTAAGAACCTGATAGGATAACCATATGATTTTGGGTTTTTTTTTTTAGTAACTGCACTCAGAGACCATAATGGTAGACTCAGCTATGTTAATATGATACAAGTTTTGAAGCCATATCTTTTAAGACAAAGTATGAAAGCTGGGGTACCTAGGCAGTATCTTCTATTGTACACCAGGATAACTAGTAACTAGTACAACCAAGACAGCAGAGTTATGCAAATTTAGAAAGTCTCAATGAGATGAAAAATAATCCACTAGTTAAATCTTCCTGTGACAAACAAATTTAAAAGCCTTCCACTGTTATATACATCAACATCAGAACAGATCTGAAATAAAGCCCTGAAGTGTCTTCATGCAGTACAAAATAACAAAAAGGACTGCATGAATTGAACTGTAACATTAAGCTTAGTTCCAATTATTGCCTTAAAAGTTATACAGTTGCCTCTTTGCTACAAGTGACACTTGATACAGTCCAGCTATTGACCCTAACAGTCCAGTTTTTGGACTTAACAATCACTATCTTCTTTAATTAAAAAAATCTAAATATGGAAGTCAAAAGTCCATCATCACCACTATGAATTAATTTACACCTCAATCCAATTTCAACATCTTACTGACAAAACTTTAAAGTACATCATTAAAACCAAAAAACTAGTCCTCAAGTGGGAATGAAATGTCCATCAAGAAACTAAACTCTTATTTTCTGAAGAGTTCAAAGTAGGAAAAAGAGAGTCCATTTGAATGAGTAGGCATAGAGAATGGAAATAAAAATCTTTGATTCCAAACACTGACTGCTTCTTTTCAGAAATTATTTATTATGTTTCAGTTTAGTGTTGTTTTCAACTCTGTGGGATTAAACGGTTTCTTTGAGGGGCTTAGCAGTGTTGTAATTAAGTATCAACAGCCTTTCTACCCATGAAACTGAAACAAAATATTGCCAGTTTATGTTGGAATAAGCCCAAGGACTGAGTGCGATGTTGCTTATATGTCTCTCAGTGTGAAAAAGTATACAATGAAAGACGAAAAAAATAAGATACACACAGTCTTCACAGTACCTTAACTGTTAGATTGTTCAGGCTGGATAGGAGCTGGACACCTCAATCACATCTGCAATGATTTATTACATGTGGAAAAGCAGCTCTGAAATAGTCGTAAGAGAATCTACCCCAAACTAGGTAACAGCTTAGATTTCCCATTTCTCTAGTTATTTAATTCTAGGAGCTTAAGTTCTTTCTCTTTCTCTTCGTAGCATATTTCCCTCAAAACTTCTATTTTCTAAATCATAACAATTGTTCTTGTATGTAAAGCCAATAAAACATCTTTATTAGATTTAAAAAGTCCCAATAAGGCCAACGGAAAAAAGTTTACTCTCAACACAACTGTCAGTTTCTGAAACAAACAGGAGCATCAATAGCTTTCTTTACCTAATTACTGCAGCCAGATTGATTTTTCAGAAGGCAGACTATTATGTATGTGTGAGTACCATGACCTTTCAGATTTTATCAACAATATTCTTCATGTAAATTGATCCATCTTACGCCACTGGACCCAGGGACGCAGAACTGCCAAAAGCATTCCCTTCAACTTAGTCCCTTCTTAGACAATTCAGAACTGCAGATACCTTTACAGCTAGTAATCATAAAACCACAAGAGTGTAAATGTAGAGTAACCGATTAAACTTAATCAGTTCTAGGCCATTAGACCTGGTAAAAGGTATTCATTTCTACTCAACTATACAGAAGACCGTTACAGTCATTTCTATTCGAGGGTCAGCAATCACCAGTGTTGACCTTCAACAGGATATAAAAATTGTTAATCAATGAGTTTATCAGAACAACCAACAATCACAAAACAATACTAAAAAACAGATCATATTTAATCAATCTGAAGACAAAATGAACTTAATATTTTGGTGAATGAGATTAGACCGGGTGGAAACTAACCCTGTTCTCCTGTTTTGTAGCCTCTTAGCCATGCTCTAAGTATGCAGTCATTTAATACTAAGTGAGGAACATCAGGACTCTAAGGGCATCCTATACTTTCTGAGATTTGGCTTCCTGGGCTCAGGGCCACTTTGGAGACAAAGTAGTGCCCTGCTCCCCTTTTAGAAAGAAACTATAGTCAAGCTCTTCCAGACAGCTCGGCTGGAAACCACAAGCAAGGGCTGCTCCTCCTTGACTTGGGAACTTTTAAGCTGAGGCTCTCCCATTAGCCTTGCTTGAGCTCCAGCTTCAGCTGCATCAGAATCACTATAGACTTGCTTGATGATCTGGACTTTCATCTGACACTGCATACCACCACCAGACCTACTCTGCTTTGCTTCCTCAGCTGCTGTGGGATTTGGGTAAGGTCTCTCTCTGCCTCTCCTGGCCTTTGTCCCATGCTCAGCTCCTGGCTCCTCTTCCCTTAGGGAATGGGCACCCCTCTGACATATTGGGGTAGAGGTCAAGATACCGATTTTGACATTGATACCAAAATTATGGTAGTACAATGTGAAAGGAATTCCGGGTTCCAAATACTAATAGCCACAACATATCTACAACATTGGCAATAAAAGCAGTCTTCACAGACTAATCACCTGGTCAGTTACAAAGACCTCTTGCAAACACTACAACAACAGAAAAATATTTTCTAGACAGCTCTCGGAAAAAAAATCTATAACCTTGCTCAGGCAGGGTATACAATAGTGTATTAAATAGAGTGCACTATTTAGTACTAAAGAAATTAAATCTCCTTCCAACATAGTTGCCACTCATATGCATTACACATTTGATAATATGAAAATAACTCCTTAGTAAGATGCAGAGCTTTAAGTAAGCAACCAAACAATGTCAACTATCTGAAAGAAGCACAGAAAAAAGATGCAAAAAAGAAAGTGAAACCAAAAGGGAATGAATCGGTGAGTGAGAAAATTTGTGTGACACAAGCTGAAAGATACACAATACAGCCCAATAAAATCACCCCAAATATCCCAATTAGACACTGGATAAACCAGCACTTATCTTGGTATCTAAGGGTTCCTGCTAAATGACTTGATTGATATTTCTGACTGTAGACAAAAGGAAAAATAACAATGAAGATTATTTATTTTCCTTTGCAATCATGTTATCTGACAACACATACTAAGAATGTCTTGAATTTATTTAACAAGAATTTCTAACATCTCCAGATAGTCAACTATAATTTAACAAAGAGAGTAGCAATAGTAAATACTCTTCACTTACAAAAATAATAATAAAAAAAATTTACTTTGTTCCACAATGTTTCTGCATTAAGAAGGGGAGATGTTGGGTACAACACTGTCTTTTAAGAAACCACCTTTATCATCATCAAGTATTAAATAAAGTTCTATTAGAAGCACGTTAAAAAAAAACAGAAAAATTCTGATAAAGAAATAACTTTGGTTATCTTACATCAACTACTATTTTTCTTCCTCACAATTTTTCTGAAACGGAGAAAGACAGAGAGGTCAATACCCCTAATTTGAGAAAAGCAAAGGATACAGGAAGTGACGGGGTCAGACAAGAGATGTTCAGCTCTATAAATCAATATTTATGCCATTTGGGGACTATCTGGCTCCAATATACACTGACAACAAGATTTTTTTTTCAGAAATAAATGGCAAAATTAATTTAATAACAAAATAAAAGCTATTATTTATGTTTCTTTGGCACAAGACTTAATTTTTATGCAATTCTTAAACCTTGGGGTGTCATGGTTTGTTTTGTTTTGTTTTGTTTTAAATAAGGATCCAGTGAAGAAATGTGTCCTCTGAAAAGCACAGAATTAAAAATGGTAGTATAATGAAAAGACACTCCTCTATATCTAAGTTCAGCCAGAATTACAAGGACTAAGCGACTCCAGCAGTAACTGAAATGAGCACAAAAGACAAGTGTCGGACCAAAATCAGACTACTTCCAGTTAGATTACTTTTTCCATACACTGGGATAAATAAAACAAAAATTTAAGAAAAAAAAAAAAGTAATGTTATGAGGCTTTACATGGAGACTTGTCTTCTGCACAGACTTGGCTAAAAGCGTCAGAAAGTGAGAGGGCAGTTAAGGGAGAACTGAGCTCATGGTCTCCCCAATGAATATAACTCAAGATAACTGTCCTGAAAGCAATGAGGTATGCATAGAACAACAAGACAAAGCACAAAATATTCCAAACATCTACTGCTTGCTGTTTAAAGAACTGAAATTTCCAAAGTTTATAAGAAATATCACAAAATACCATTCAAATCCATGAGTATGCATTCTTAAAAAGGGATACTGCTGAAGAACAATCCCTTTCTCTCTTTTTCCAAGACTGTTAAAAGACGACAAAAAACTGAAGGCTGAATTAGCCTCTCACTGCTTTTAAAATTTATTTTTCTTAGAAGGAATTTGACAACAAGTGAAATTGAAAGTCTGCTACTTCAAAGAAGTCGCAAGTTAATCAGAACTCATTTCAAGAATTCAGCAAATGTAAGAAGTACCTTGACAAGTGAGACAAGCTTACAGATATTCCACATAGGGCCAAAGTTTCAAACTAACTGAAAAGATTAATCACTGAAACTGTCAGATTTGACAGGCTGAATTTAAAGGAATTAAACTTGAACTGAACATCAACACATTTTTATGCATACGTCCCCCTTTGCCAACTGACAACTTAATCATGAGACAAAAAAGCAAAAAAAAAGAAAAAATCCTTAACTTCTATCAATATCATGAATATAAAGAACATATTTCAGGAATTAATGAAATACTGTGTATGTGGGGAAACAGAATCAAAGAATATCTGAATTTTATTTTTATCACATATTTTGGGAAGTAGCCCGAAAACACATTCATGGCTAAGAATAGGGCACAAAAAAGTCAAGTCAATTTCTCATACATATACCCTGGGGTGGAGCGTACTGTATTTATTTCACAAAGGGGATTATACAAATTACAGTATCACACAATATATTATAACTAGCTGTTTACAAAGGGGAGAAATATAAAAAATCTTAAAAATCTTGCAGTCTTGTCACAATAAGGGAGGTCAAGGAATGATTTGCAGAAGTTATAAAACTATTATTAATCCTTTTTCTAACAAATCAACAGCAAGAAACCTTATAGTCTGTTGACCATTACACAATCAATATGAAAAATGAAGGAAATGAGACTTACTTGTTTTTTGTCTATATTCACATAGAAGCAGCATGGAAATAATCCTTTGCCTATACATTATGTAGGGGCTATATCACAAGATGTGTCTCAAATTGAACACTGCCATGAAACAAGCAGATAAAATGGATTGTTAAAAAACCCTGGGACCAGTTACCAGCCATTAAAGGATTCAGAAGGCCAAGAAAACAGCTAGCATGAAAACAATTTTTAAAATGCTTCAGAATGAGACTAAAAAACACAAACAACCTAGTACCTGTAACAGGAAAAATGACATTCTTAATTACAAATAACATGACATATGGACAAACACGATATGCTGAAGAAGAATCAGAACATTCTTGTGCAAGAAAACTTAGGTCTTACAAATCTATTTCAGTTTTCTGAATGAGTCAATAAATTGACTCTGCTGGTCAGAGGTCTAGGCAGGCTTTCAAAAGGCATTTAACAAAGGCCTTCCACAATGATTCCTATAGAAACTTAGCTGACTTGGAAAAAGAAAAGGCCCTCACGTGCCAGTATACTCAGTTATTAAATTAAGAAAAAATAAATGAGAAGGGACAAGAGAGGAATAAATTACCAGTTTTCATGCTGTAAGAAGATTAGATCAGTAGACATCCAAATGGAACCATGCTTGGCTTTTGCCACAGAAAAAAAAAAAAACCCGCATCAGAATTATTTAGGAAGCTAGGTAAATACAAACATAAACAAAGAAGGTTGAAAGTAGTAAAGGCCTTCAACAAGAAAAAAATAGAAAGTAATGAAAAACAAAACACAGTTCTGATTCTACTGATGGAGGTCCAGCTCTGAGTTTCCTATTATCACTCAAAATGAGATCTTGCAGTTCTAAAAGGTACACTTACTCAAAAATATCCACTTTTTTATTTTTATAAGATATTGTGCAGTAGCAGTAAAAAAATAAAGAGAAGATTAAGAATTAGGAAAAACATATTAAGCACAACAGAAAATAAAATTATTGTGGTCATCCATCAAGTCATACATCAAAGCCTTCACTTGTATCCATAAAAATTAGACTTATATGGTGATACTGCAAAATTGCAAAGACCTTTTAACTACAGCAGAGTAACTAGTTTCTGATAAGTAAGTAAACCATCATCAAATATCTCATTTTGTAATTAGGAGGAAAAATACCACTTTCACATGTTTTGTCTAAGGAAAAGGAGGGAGTAGGTATTGTCCCTCTATTTTAAAAATACAACAAAAAGAAATCTCATTGAAGTTGCTGCCATAAAAATTATTTCTTTGCCTATGAAATGTGAGGAACACATTTACGTCTAACCTTGCTGTGGAATGACCTTGGCTGGATTCCAGATGCCCACCCAGCTGCTCTTTCACCCCCTCTCCTGTACAGCTTAAGGGGAGAAAATAAGATGGCTTAAGACTTGAGATAAATTACCCTTACAAGAAAAATAGGCTTGACTTGAGGAAAATTAAGTTTATTGCCAATTAAAAATAGAGTAGAATGGTGAGAAACAAAGATGAAAATAAAAACATCTTCCTTCCTTCTCATTCTTCTTCACAAGTTCAACCTCACTTCTTTACTCTTCATTCCTCTACCTCCTCCCTCTATGCACAGATGGGGAATGGTGGGTTATGGGTCACTCCATAACAACTCCTCTCTGCTCCTCCCTTCTCCTCACACTGTTCCCCTGCTCCAGTTAGGGGTCCCTCCCATGGGATACTCCTCCATTAACTACTCCAGTGTGGATTCTTTCCACATGCCACAGCTCTTCAAGAATCCATCCAGCATGGGGCAAGTCTTCCAGGAACAGACTGCTCCAGTGTACATCCCCCTCCATGGGCTGCAACTCCTGCTAGGAGCCTGCTCCTGATGTGCTCACCACAGTCTGCACCTTCCTTCAGGGCATATCCATTTGCTCTGGTATGGGGTCATCCATGGGTTGCAACACAGATATTTGCTCCACCATGGTCCTCCATGGGCTACAGAGGAATCACTGCTCCAGTGCCTGGAGCACCTTAACACCTCCTTCTTCTCTGGCCTTGGTGTCTGCAGGCTTGTTTTTTTCTCACATTTTTTCCTCAGTCTTCCCTATCACACACTGCTGCTCACCTTTTTTGCTGTATCTTAAATGTGTTTTCACCAGCACTATTGATGTGCTCAGCTTTAGCTGGCAGTGGGCTCCTTTTGGAGCCCATTGGAACTGCTTGTGTCTGGTATGAGGCAGCTCCTGATCTCTTCTCACAGAAGCCACTCCTGCAGCAACCCTGCTACCAAAATATTTCTTTGTAAACCCAATACAAAAGATTTTTCAAGTTATTTGCATAAAAAATATAGTGCTTCCTACTTTTCAAAAATCAAACTTACGATGTTCATGATTTAAAAGCCAGCTTGCTAGGTATTGTTAAGCTAAACTGGTTTAATCTTAAAAAATGTGTGTTGTCCATCATTCCATCTTTAAAATCTATGGAATATTTTTTTTCTAACAACATTATAACTGTATCATATTAAATATGGAAATTGAATTTTAAAAAAATAATTAGTTTGTGCATCCACAAGTTTCACAGTTCAACATTCTTTACTTAGATTCTGCACACGTCCACTACAAAACTTATTCAAGTAATCAAATGTTTAATAATCAGATATTTACCATAAAAATTAGAGATAATACAAAAACCCAACTATTATTCCCAAAATTATTTTATAGGTTTGTTTTAGGTCATATTCACAGACGAAATAGAAAATATCTTTTAACAAACAGCGTGTTATGGGTATTGATCTATACCATCAATAAGGGTTGTTTGGTTTTTTTTCTTTTTATCCCTTCCTAGATGAACCAGTTAGATCCATTTAATATTTGTTGCCATGCTATTTGTCAAATAATACAGCTATTAATTTAAACGGTACTCTCCATTCCAAGAAGTACAATCGATAAAACCACATAGTAACAATGTCTGATCTCAATTGTTTCATCAATTCTGCTCATCTTATACAACAGAAGTAAACTTTTCAAAAATCGCACCTGGAAACATTTTAAACCAACATACTGCAAGCTAAGAATAATAGTAAGAACTCACATTTTGTACAAAGTATAATTAATAACTTTTATGTTCAGAACTTCAATCCGCATGATTTACTATCATAAGTGGCAAGAGATTGCACAAATTCCATATTCTGTGGAGGTATACATATTAAAGAACAAGATAATTAAGTGTCAATATGAAATCATTTAGACAAGGACGTTAGGAGTTCAAGTCTGTATTTTGATACAATGTTTAATCTTACTAAAACTGTTATTAAAAAGCAAAATATTGCCATCTGTTTTTTATACCCTTTAAAAGTATGAATCAGCCATACATCAATTAATAACACTGTATCTTGTTCTAAAAAACTACAGTGGATCTCCCAAATCATCTCACAAATACAGGTTTTGGAGAAGCTAGCTTGTTGGGCAACTGTGTTTTGCTCTGGATTTAGTTCCATAGCACATTACCCATATCCCTTGTGTCCGGTCATTCAGATTAAGATGCACAAAGATCTTCAGACAGCTGTGGTTTCAATCTTGCATATAATCCCGTTTGCTAACCTAAGCATGTAACCATTACTGATATTTTACAGAAATCATCCTTCTATAATCTTCTAACTCTGCATATAACATGTTATTTTATCTGAATTCAAGCTACCATGCCAGAAAAAAAGGCTCCTGAATCAGAAGTCAAAGCCATTCTTGTCAGGTGTTAGAGTAAATTAGACAGAAACAGTCTCAGGAACCAGAAAGGTTCAACACTGACATTAGAATGTCTCTACAAACGAGTAGACAGGTTCCATCTAAGATATAAATTGAGTTAGGCTGGAATCCTTGAAAAAGCCACTCTCTCTCCTTCCTTAACACCTTTTTTTCATTTACTGGCTGCAGTAAGGTTAAAAAATTTGGTAATTAACTCTACAAACCAGCTGCCTTCTCCACATATGGCTGGCCAGGTCTCAAATGCCATGGCTGATTTGGAGATGAACTAATTGCTATAGTAATTTTTCTTATAAGACTTTTTTATCGTAAAGATTTTTTCCTGCTGTGGATAGAGTTAATTGCAGCATTTAGGGTTCACCAGAGTTGTCCTTTCCTCTAATACTGTTGACCTTTTATTTTACTCATGTTGTCAATGGGTATTTGGTGTCACAGAAGATTGTTTATGGTGGTACCATTTGCTCTGCCTGCAGAGTCTGGGAACCCTGGACACAGTGATCAAGTACGTTTAGGATACTATGGCAGGCACTGGCAAAGAGTCCTGGCTTGAAACATTGCTGCAAACTACTAGACTGCTAAGCCTTGTTGGTGATGCACCATAGGGCATAGTTCCAAGCGCAAAATGGAGAAACTACTCCTGGCACAGCAGATTCCTCAATTCACAGCTCTAGAGGGAAGATGCTTCCATCAAAGTTATGCTGTTTCTCCCTGAGGCTGGGAAATTAAACAATGACAAGGTCCTACACCTGGGAAGGAAGAGTCCCTTGCAAAAACAGAGGGGTGATGTTTTTTCCAAAGTAGCTGTTGCTTGGAGACTGGCTGGGCATCAGTCTGCTGGTAGTGTGTAATTGCTTTTGCATAATTGTTGGGTTTTTTTCCTTCCTCCCCCCCTTCACTTATTAAATTGTCTTTACCTTAACACACAAGTTTTTTCTCAATTTTACCCTTCCAATTCTGTCCCGAATCCTGCTGCTGAAGAGTAAATGAGGACTGGGTGGGAGCTTACCTGCCAGCTGGAGTCAACCCACCACAAACATGCTGCCCAGAGAGGTTGTGCAGTCCTGGATGTTTTTGAGACCCCATTGAAAAAAGCCTTGATCAACCTGGTTTGACCTCAGAGTTGACCTTGTTTTTAGCATGTGGTTGGACTGAAGGTCTCCTGAGGTCTATACCAGCCTGACTTATTCTGTAATACCATGTCTTGCAGTTCTTGTGAATATGAGATAGAAACAGCTGCAAACAAATCAGTTCCCACCCCAGTCTTTGGATGATAGCTGTTGCCATGGATCACATAGTTTCAGCTGATGCTAAAATAAAATTTTTAATTTTGTCCTTTAAACTGATAATCAATAGTTTTGAAGAAAATCTTAGCCTAAAATCATCAGCTATGAGAAGGCAAACACTGCACTGACATTTACTTTTATGATAAGGAAACAGAGATGACTGGACTCCATTTCTGCCTTTTGACTTGGATAAAAAGTTGTGAAGTTGTGTCAGTATGAGGTGTGATACTAACAGGCAGAGCTGATGCTAACAAAGTTGATCACAGATGTCAAACATTCTAAGCAAGTAGCATTTGAAACAAAAAACAAAAAACCCATCACAGCCATATAACTGAAAGATTTTAAATATAGTAACATGCCTTAGCAGAGGAGTATCTTTCTGGCCACATTTCTAACCTCAAATTACTTGCATTACAGAGAAGTCATGAAAATGCTGATATGACATGGTATGATATAATGTGATATATGATATGATAAAATAAATACTAGTAAAGGAAAATCTAAAATAGGTGTTTATTATGTAAGATATTTTATGTATAAGGTAAGATATATGAATTGCAATTTGCTGTTCCTGAGCCATCACAGAAATAAAGAAGAATCATACAATTTAAAAGCAGACATCAAGTACAGAACCTCTCTCAGTCTTTCCCAAGGTAAATTACCTATTGTAACTATAACCCATATTTGGTCCTAGTTACTCAGACTTCCAATATTCATCAGTAAATGCACATAAATGACATTAAATTGTTTCTTATTTAGGCAAATAAGAACATTACTGTTTATCACTGACCAAATCATAACATCAAGTAGGTATATTAACTTACTGGTTGGCGTTTTTGGTTTTTTTTGTTTTGTTTTTTCTCTTACACAGCTTTCAGTCTCAATGAAAGTAGGAACCTTCTGGATTACTAATTATTAGCACAGAAAAACATAAAATAAAGGAAATACCAATAGCTAAGAGTCTCTGAATAATTTATCACATCATTTTTAGCAGTACAATAAGGTTTAAAAGTTAATAGATCTGTAGAAAAATTAAAAATAAGAAATACAGCTCTTCCTTCAGATCTCTTTTCCCTAAGAAAGGAGTTAATATTCAGCAAGATAGAGAAATGATTTATCACAGCTTTTTTTGCTTTGACCTCAATCAGGACTCTGTAGCTACCAAAGTTTACTTAATCTCTTCTGTTCCTCCCAGTCTTCATTTTTGCTCCCTAGTCTTGTCAGACTTGTCATTTCCCCCTGTTCATTTTAAAAATGAAAATATATTTCTTTCAGTTTTTGTACACTACAGATCTTCAAAGTCACTGATTTCTAATTGTCCAGGTCTAAGATGCTGACAGGGCTGGTCTGTCTTGCACAACCCTTGTTTTAAGGACACATTTTGACACCATTAAATAATAATTGTTTTGGGGAACACACCCCAGGTAATCAAACTAAGAAATGCACATACCTTATTTTCAACCAGAAGCTTACTTTGTGCATTTTGATGATCACAGCTTGATTCAGTTAGTGTTTCTTGATTTTTCATCTCCAGAAGTTCCTGAATTTCTTTTACCTGCGACTCCAATCTTCTGTTCTCTTCTTCCAAACTTTGTTTCTCTGCTTCAAGTCTCTCTCTCTTTCCCCATTCAGAGATATCCGCAAACCACACTCTTTCCTGCTGGGAAAGGTTGGGGTGGGAGGAAGAACAACCGAAAAAGAGAAAAATAAAGAGGAATAATATGATTTTAAAAACCTCTTCTTTACTGGGTGAAGCTAATGACCTCCCATCATTTTAGAAATTAGTCCAAACTAAATGTTTTCCATGTTTCATAAAGTTAAGTACTTGAATTTTAAAAGAAAAAACCCAAAAGAATCAATTTCTCATTAACTGTACCTTTACAAAAGTAAACCATAGGTAATGGTTTAATATAATAATCAGTACTCAAACCTTATTTCTTTCCCTGCTATCATAGAACAATGGTATTAAAAAAATAATAATATAAGAATTTGTTTTAAATAACATTGAGATTGATTTTGGTCTAACAGTGTCAAAGTTCATTTTTATTCCCCAGAAGATGAAAAATCAGCACTTTTAAAATAATAGTCTGTTTACACCTTAGGACTATAATTAATATTCATTAAACTGAAGAATTTCTAAAGAATATCTTCAGTACTAGAAACCACTGTCCTAATTACGTGAGGAAGGATTTTTAAGTTTTCACACTACTCTCTTTCTTGATGTCACAATTAATAGTATTAAGGGAAAAAATATCTTTTACAGCCATCTGGGTCTAATACAACAGAATGAAAGGCCTATGCATTTTATACTCATGTTATCTCACAGCCTTTAGAGGTTATTTAACAAGATAAATTTCTTAGAACGAAGATACACATCTGTACTGAGAGTAAACAGAGAATAAAGGAAGAATAATTTTGCACCTTTGTTTTTGGTTTGATTTTTTTGTAATGGGCCACCCTCTGGTGATAGACTACATTATGTTAACTCCAATGCACAAGAAAATGTGAGATGCTCACATATTCCTAATGAGGTCTTTAAATTCTGTCCACCGAATTTCTGTACAAGAACCGGAAATGAAGGGATCACATACCTCTATTCAGCACTAAATCTTCTCCGCCATCACCCCCGCCTCAAAACATTCCCCCCCTCCCCAAATTGTGCAGCTTTATAGTTGTTTATATACCATCTACTGGACTACAGTGGAAAAGTCATATTTTTTCTAAATGAATACGTAGGCATAATGTCTTACAAGTACCCATGAAAGACCTGGAACATAAGAAAGCCCTCTGTTCTTGCAGAGCATCTGCCAAAAGACAGGACTCAAATTCTAAGCCTGAAAGATCACCTTTCACAGTGATGACACTAATCAATACCAATTCAGTTTTGGCAGACTTCAAGTAGAGAGAAATCACAAAGCCATCGAAGGTTGAATTTCAGTCAGGCAATTAAGCACAAGATGACTACCAAACCAAGTTCTGATGTCAAAGGTAAATTTACTTATCTCTGTGTCTGTAAAATTTCTATTCATTGCACTCAAGATACCTACAAGCTGCAATTATGATAAATTTAAACATCTAATATACCGTATACCTAAATAACTCCATAATAAAGTCAGAAAAAAAATACTAACTTGTACAAAATAATAAATAGGCAATTTATAAGTGATTTATCATAAATCATTGTCCAGGAAAGTATTAGAACTCATATTTTCTGAAATACTGATTTTCAGAGAGTTAGTAATCAGGGTTGTTCGTTGTTCATTAGAGTTGTCCCAAACTATACCTTACGCTTATTCCAAATAACACTTTTCATATAATGGTCTCACTGGACATATTTGCTCTCTTTTTCCTCTTTGGTAAAGAACGTGCAAAAAAAAGTGAAGCGCCAGATCCCAACTTTCAGATTTCAATTCAGAATGCCAGCTTCACAAAGTCACCACGTGCAATTTTGTCACTCCTTGCTAAAAAGATCAACCTTTTCTTGAGTAGACAGAATTTGTCTCCCACACCTGTGCAATCACCAATCCCACTCCCACCCCAGAACCCCTGTCAGAGCCCTTCCAGCTTCAGGAGTCCAGCTGGCAGCACTCAAGTCCAGCTGGCTGATGTGAGCTGTTGGAAAGAGCTGGAAAACACCCAGACCAGAAGTCACTCTTTGCCTCAGGGCTGCTTTTAATCTGAGTATTCCAGACCCCATCCTTGATGGAGCTGTGTTGCAAATATCTACATATTTGCCTTTAAAACAGACAGGAGAGGTTTGAATGAATGTAATACAGATCGCAGAAAACAGCTTTGATAACCCTATTTTTTTATGAGGAACACAGATACTCCTGAACTGACTAGTGTCAACTTTCTATATGAACTTTTCAACATATTTTAATCTTGAATCAAATAAAATGAATTATGTCTGAAATTATATATATTTATTTTATATATATTTAACTCACTTAGTGGAAAACTGAAATATTCGTATTGAAAAGGTCATGACGGAGAATATTTTTTTTCAGTATGAAAATAACTGAAAATTACTGACCAGGTATTTGTAGGTAACATCTTTGCTAATTAATCTTCCTAAAGTAAAAAAGGATGCACTCAGTTATTTTAGTTGAGACTTAAAGAATATTATTTTGCATTACATTTTTGGAATTTTTGTATTCTATATAAGTAGATAATCTAATCAGGTCATTTAAATCCTTAACTAGGATACTTTTGGCGTGCAGAATAATAAACATGTGTAAAGGTACATGTTGATAGCTGCAGAACAAAAATTCAGACAAAGGAAAAATATTTGCTGCTTATAATAATTTTCTAATGACATATATGAACCCAATTTTACTTATCAATTGTTACTCATATTTTTGAAACAATTTAAGCAGCTCTTAACACTTTAAGCAGTAATCATACTGCATGTAGCCAGTGTGAGAAATATCTCCTATGCAAGCTCAGCTACCTGTTCCATGAATTACCTTCACTCTCCTAACTTAATTAGGAACTCAAACATATTAATAGCTTAGTGGTTGCTTATGATAAAAGCAGCAGTCATGTTCACTATGTTCACTGCAAAGGCCTCAGAAAACCTGTGAATGTGCAGTATTATTACAGCTTTTAGTGGTGCATTGAATCCATATAAAAAGAAAGTTTGGTTAATTAACTTTTTTGTTTTGTTTTAGTAAATTAGAAATTTCAATGTTATTATATTCTGTTGCTGTTCAACTTGCTTCAAAGATGAAATAGAGATATTCACAGCAGTAATGTCACATTCAAGAATCACACTACTGTTTTTTTAATTGAAAGTTTTCCAAGAGTTGTATTTTTACATAAGAGATTAAGGTACATTCATATAAAACACATAAACTTAAGAACTTTGCAAAGTTGCTTCTCTATCATTCATGTCATTCTTCCAAAATGAGAAGGGAGGCTAAAGCAAAGAAAAAAAATCTGGCCTAGAATTAAGTTAGGACAAGCAAGTAAGTATTTCATGATCTTTTTAATGTAATTTTGTGCAAGAAATCTTGCAGGGTTATGGTCTTTCAGAATGCTCTCAAGACTGCTCAGGCCTCTTTGAGACGTGAGAAGGGCCTTTTTATAACTTGGTGCTTTAGCTTTTGGAAAAGATTAAAAGCAATAAGTAAAGGCAATGCTAGGTGTTAACTCAGATTTTGGAGAACATACTCATCTCATTAAAACAAAGCAAAATAAAACAAAACAAAACAAACCAGAAGCTTAATGGATCTCTTTCCCTCTATAAATAAGATTTAGAATGTTGTTTGTTTTTCGATTGAAAAAACTCACTAACCTTATTTTCCAATTATGACCTCTCTGCCTTTTGAGAAAGTAATGTTTCCCCAAAGAAAAGAAAAAAAAAAAGGAAAAAAAAAAAAAAAAAAAAAAAAAAAAGAGAGAAAAAAAAGAGAGTGGGTACCTATTGCAATGTGCTCTGCAGGCTGTTTCATAACTATATAACTAGAGCTGCTCTGTGAGGGACATATTCCCCCTCACTAAGCTTGAATGCACCCTGGAATGCACCCTGGGATTTTGATCTACCCAATTCTACACAAAGGGCTGAAAATCACCTCATCCATTGTGCAAGTAACTTGTGCATACCTGCTTTCATTTCCACTATGCAGCCAGAGAAAACAAGTGTTGTGACACCAAATACAATGAGGAAAGCAGCTAGAGGAAATTTTCTCAGTAAGGAAGTTGAGCCAGATGTTACTGAAAACGCAACACAAGGCAAACATTCAAAAAGTGTTAGCTTTCTTGAACTAACCTAATGAAATTTTTGTGGCTATATATGTGTACATAAAATACATACATGTATGTATATATGTATGTACATAGACATGTTCCTGTGGTGTTTTAAAGGGAACTTGGCATTTAAAATTTTTTTTTCTACCCTTCATTACAAGGAAAAAATACTTTAAATTCATCTATTGCCTCCTTAATGTCTACCGCATTTCACTTTCCACACAAAAACATTTCACAGGAACAGTAATATTTATTTTTCATTTTGAAATTTGTTACTGAAACTTCAGTCAGAAAGTGCAAACTGATTGAATAGCAGTGATACCTACCTCACATCTGCAGTGAAAAGAATTTCTTTTTTTTCTTTCCATGTAGTATATACATTGTCATATAAATGTTCTGGGGTGGAACTACAGACTCTCATTTATAAAGGAATTGAAAGGCTAAGAAAAAATTTGCAACAACTGAAAAAAACTCAGGATGTTTCATTTTCCCTTCAAACATGTATATTTTCTCTCCAGAAAATGTCTCCGCAAACTTATACTGAATTTTGCTTTTCTAAAAGGAAGACCAGAATAATGGTGGAAGTATTGAGTGAGGTCAAGGTACTGTCAGTGAAGTGGATAATTGCAAAGGTGAATGATCAAAATGGAGTATGGTGTACTGACCTTTTGAAACTGGATAATTACATCTTAGAGCTAACCTACACCATTTTATGACTAACATGAAAGGTAGAGCCCTGAGAAAAACAGACACAGAAAAAGGAACTCCTCCTGGTACAGTTCATTAGTGGGAAAATCTTAATGCTCTAGCTCAGTTTAAGGCAACATAACAGTGGTTGAGGCCCAAGGAGTTTTATTTGTAACATGATTTTTCTCCTTCCCTTTAGTCAAGGGAAGATGGAGTAGAATGGAGGACAATTACTAAGCTGTCTACCCATTTTTAATGAGAGCAATGAGAGCAAAAAGAAGGATGACAAAGAAGAGATGTAACAATCAATATGATTTCAGATGGAAAATAGAATTTTTCCACACACCACTCAGAAGAAAGGGAGATTAAGAAAGCAGCAGATTTTGTTTGGCTTTAGGAAATGTTTTTTTAGCTTCCTATAAAACTTGGGAAAAGGTAGGAAAGCGTACTTAAACAGTTATGACTCCCAGCTTTCCAAAGGAAGCATTTAAAATAGAGATGGACAGAACACAAGCATTATGGTTAAAAGCTGTAATTTTGATTTGATCTGACTATGAAAATTATATCAGAAACTGATATGATTTACAATGATATCAGAAACAAAAAAATGGCAATTCAGCTGGAAATTCTCTGCAAAAGATTTTTCTTTTACAAAAATGACACTTTTAAAAAAACAGCATTTTCAGAGATATGTTCTCAGAATAAAAGCTGTCTATACAAGATACTTCACATCACATGCAGGGCATTTTCCACAGCAGAATTGACTGAAAACAGAAGAATTTAATTTATTTATTTACAATCTGAAACTTATTCAACCACATCAAAACATTAAATTCTAACTATCTGTCTTCATACTAATAATCTACAGGCAAGCCAAATAAGGCCTACAGACTTGTGATACAGAAAGGCAAGAATTCCTGTTTAAAACTAATCAAAAGAAACTTCTGGCAGCCTCAATCAAATACCTGTAAAACATCTGTTTCATCTTGCAGAGATTAAAAATGAAAATATGCTTTTTTATGTTCTAAATGGCCACACAGGGGTTTTTCACGTTTTAAAGCAGGATGAATGAATACACATTTTCAAGATTCTTGATATCTTCACTATATTGTACATGGAGGTAATTTACACTACTATTATGCTACAAATTGTTCTACAAATGTAAAGCAAGAGACACATTGAACTGAAACTTTAATAAAATGCGCAGGTTGATTATGAATTAAGGATCATGTCACGCTTCTTAAATGAAAACTTACTGAAATAACAATAAAATTTCATAAAGATATTTGTGAATTTGACTCTTACAGACCTTTTCCCTGCAATTACTTACAAAACTCAGCACAAGCCTTTGTTTCTGAAGAAAACGTTCCTTTTCTGTAATTCAGACAGGAATACTGTCTCTCAAAACAAGTCACATCTAATGACATTTTCAAAGACGGAGCCACTAACTCAACAGTTATGCAGTTTTATCAACTATCTTCCAAGTTATTGCACATTGACAAGAAGCGCGAGGACAGAGAATCTGCCATTTCACAGTGGCAGTTTTATTTATTTATGAGATGTTGTCACTTCTAAGATACTGAACGTGTCACAGCTACTAGAAGGTATGGCAAAAGTGCAATTTCCTTAAATATGGCACCTGGGTAAATTGGATCAAACAAACTGAAAAGCAAGCTCCTCCTGAGGAGTCTACCATCAAGCATCACCTTTGTTCATTAAGAGTGCGTAGTGAAACATTGTTACAATTCATAACATAGTTATAATACTGGGTCTAAAGGTCTTTCATCAAGGTTCTAAAATGAACGGTATCAAACTGTTAAAGATACTCTCGCAGTATCACTGGGAGAAAAAATTGTCTGTACTGGAAGATCAGGAATAATGTGATGTAGGCAGAAGTGTCTTCAAAGAGAAATTATATGCAAGCAGAAGAGATCAGTTAGATTGCTAAATCTGATTCTCTGATACCCTTCTTTATTTTAGGTCAGAAGTGTCTAAAGAACTTCTTAGATGGAAACGGTTCCATCCCACTGCATACTTTGCTCTTCGAAAGGTGTAAGAGGAAGACAGACTTCACATAAGCAAGATGCCCATATCCAAGTGGATAGGAAATACTTTCAAGAATCTTCATTACCTGCAATACACCCTTTGTTTTGTTTTGGGTTTGAGGGGGTTTTTTGTTAGTTTTTTTGGTTTTTGTTTTTTAATTTAATTTTATTTGTTTTGTGATTTCTACTGCTAGAAGTCTGTAAGAGCTTGGCAACAACTGCAAAAGCTCCTAGGTCTGAAAGGAAACCCATCAGCTTGCCTGCTTCTGAGCCCAGCGCTGCTGTGCACAGGTGTGATGTTTTCTGGCAAGCAAAACTATTACTCACTGTGTGTGACACTACACAGTTTTGCAATGATTATTTACAGTGTATATAACTGTTTCTAGAATTCTTTTCCTTTTTCATCTAAAAGAAGTAATCAAAAACTACCAGAATCCTTAGCACTCCTTCCATAGGAAAGGGAAGACAAATCTTGGGTACCTTTTTATTTGACAAGTACTTCAATATTCAATATAGGAAAAAATAAATTTACTCTGCTTTTTTTCTTATTGTGAGCAAGTCTGCCAAGAACACCAACCATTTAATCCATCAGAAACTATACTGAAAGCATGATAAATGTTATTGTGCCTGATAATATCTTGAGACGTCAAGCCCTGCAACAAATTGAACTTTTTAATGAATTCTTATATTCATAACAATGGATATATCTGAGCACCAGCATGTTATTAATCAAATATTTATTCCTTCTGGTACTACTCAAATGTTGAAGTCTGCTGCAAGCTGATATCATTGCACTATGTTGACATTAAAAGAAAAGTTGCTGATTTACTGCACATGAGTAAACTCTTTTGTGTAGAAGTAATTTATCTCAAATGATTTTATGCAGGAATATAAGTTCTCCATAGATAAATAAAACCTTAAAGGTTGAAAATTTACAACAATTATGAATAATATATGCAGAGAGTCATAAGTTCAAGAAAAGGAAAATGCTGACAGTGAGGAGGGGAAAATTGCCCTGGATCTCACAGATCTTTCCTTCTATGTTGATTCTGGCACTGCTTTTTAAATTCTTTTTTATTTTTTTTAAATAGTTTCTTTTAAATTCAAGTTAATATAGACTATGTATTACATTAAACTAAATAAATGTTAACATATTCACTGAAAAACTAGGAACAGTGTCCATCGTAAATAATCCGTAATGCAGCTTTAACAGTCCATGTTAACATGCATATCAGGACATGGTAGTGCTGGTATTTCAGATGATGTTTGCTGAATTCGTGTCTCAAATGTAGCCTTTGCATGGGTTGTAATGCATCTGATGGAGTCTCATATCAGTGAATTCACACGAAGAATTGTTTAACATCAACCGCCTGTTTTGCAGGAGAATCTAGTATGCATGCAAGGAAAGTAGTTTTTCTGTCACTGAGTATCAGAGAGAATTATCCATAACACCTGTCCAAAACTCTACTTTCACCAATTTAAATGAAAATAATTTTAAAACTTCAGAGTAACTACTTTTACCTATATAAGCTGTTAAGATCAGTAAAGAGAATACCAACACATCATGCACTCATTTTTACTGTAAAATCGTTGTGTTTTTATGTTTTACCTTATTTTAAACAAAAGATACTTAAATTTTTCAGATACAAAAAATAAGGAATATGACTTAAAAAATACTGAAAGCTCCTTGCTATATGCTAGCCTTCTTCAGTGTAATCACAATTCATATAATGATTGAGACTAAAGGAATATCCAAACTGTCAGTGTCTATCAAGTTGTACAGTACTGCTTATTTATTTTATACTTTTCATAGATGAATAACAAGCCCCATCTTTTATACACCTTCCCTTTAGATATTTACAAACATTTATAAGATTCCCCCTGAGCTGCTGCTTCTCCACATTGAACAGTCCCAACTCTCTCAGTCTTTCCTCATATGACAGACACTCCAGTCCCCTTATCATCTTAGTGGCCTTTTGCTAGACTGTCTTCAGTATGTTCATGTCTCTCCTGTATTGGGGAGCCCAGAAGTGGAACCAGCACCCCAGGTGTGGCCTCACAAGTACGGACTAGAGGGGAAGGATCACTTCCCTCAACCTGTTGGCAACACTCCTCCTAATGTAGCCCATAATACCATTACAATTCTCTGCAGCAAGGGCATATTGCTGACTCATATTCAAATTTTATTTCACAGTCTCTATTTTTTTTTCTTCACCCAGCCACCAGCTTTCTCTTTTGCTCAGCCCCATCATGTTTTCCAACTCTGACTGGAACTAAGACTACCACCTCTGGCCACACCACGAAGGCCCTCGGAGTACATATCTTACCTGTCCTAACTTTCCTTGGGCCACCCAATTCCAGCCCTACTCCAGCAGCACCCCTAAACTTTTTGCTCAATCCTGACCTGAGTTTCTGCCTCAGATCAGGACAAAGAACCTCACCTCTAGAACTGACAGAGTATCACTTGCTACCTCGGCTGCTCTGTGTTTCTCAGTCTAGACACTGTTCAGATATATTGCTTCCTACTTCTATGGCTTTTCTGTACTTTAAAAGTAATGCTCACACTATAAAATATACCAACAATATATATTCGCCTTACTCGACTATGTCAAAATGATGCTGCACTAGTTTATTTCAGTAACTAATCAAGTTACTGCAAATTTACTACATGGCTTAAGAACATCCCCTTTTGCTATGGTGTTTCAGGGTACCCAATATTAACTTTCCACTTGGGATCCATTCTAGACTACTTCTTCTTCATACTAGCCACTTCTAAAGGTTTACCAGTTCCTTGGACTTGCTCGTAAGTCAAGCACTTTTCATTCTGTCTTGTACAAATCTGAAGCGAGAGACACTTAGAATAATTTCTAACTGTAGAAACCAAAGCTGAAGCTTTGGTTCTCATGACAGAAAAGAGTACTCATTCAAGACTAATTACATGTCTACATGAATAGGAAACACTACCAATAGAATCCAGTAACTATGTATTTATAACTTTAATATTAGCCATCATTTAAGTATCTTTGACGCGAGGGTTATTTTTTGAACAATGACAAAAAACTATGCTTTCCATAATTAAAATCAGAGACTGAACTACTTTGGATGTACTGGGCATCTTTTTTTTAACGTCTTTTTTAATGCAAACTCTTAAAATTATCATTTTTTTTTTGTTATGCGTAGCAAAATACTGGTGCCTAAACAAGCATCATCATGACCTTACATAAAAATGGTATGTAGAACATGCCCATTTGCTATATTCCTACAGGCAAGTGATAATTGAGACGGGATTAATATGACTTAATTGTCAAACTGCATTGCCTAAAGCTGAACATAACAATTATAGTTCCAACCAATACTAATTTAAAGGAACATTATACAGTGGTTTAGGTGAATTTAAATTGTTGTCTAAACTCAGTCAAGAAAAGAATTCACATTTCAGTTAATCCTTTGGAGAATACTGTTTGCAATGTATAAAGGACACACGTCAAACAAAACTCTCAAAACTTGACAAGTCATCACTCTGGCTCTCTAGAGTCAGAACTCTGATGTGCTAACAAGTGCATAGTTACTTTTGGTTCTCTGCATGAAGAGGTTGAACTTTTAATCCAGGGAATAAACAAGTAAAAATCCCCATATTAACTAACAACCCTCTGATCTAGGAAATTTTTCTAAAAGAATGGTTTTAAAAAACCAATAAAATCATACCTTAATCTTTATGTTTCACTACTGAGAATGGGAGAACTGAAGCTCTTGACATTCACACCAAAACGGTTGGTTGGTTTGTTTTACAAACAGTAACATGCTTTTCTTGTAGTTGATTGGATTATGACAGAACACAGCAGGGGTGACAGTGGTAATAGATTAAATAAACTGTGTTAAACAACCTAAGTAAATGGCAAAGATTGTTTCAGGCACAGAGATTATAGCAATTATTTCTGCTAATTTAATTTTAAATCTCAAAGGGCAGCTGGTTTGAAGCATTCTTAGCCAAAAAGATCTCAAGCAAAGCATGAGCTTTCATCCCTTAATTTGCCTCAGTGACGTTTTAGCCTTACATTAAAAAAAATTTAAAAAAAGACAAAGGAAAAAGACTGTTGACTAGTTCCCCAGTGTAATAAAGGTTCAATACTATACATTTTGGCTTATATTTCTAAAGGCAGCATAATGGGTCTCTGCTGAGAATGTGGTTTTTTTTTTTTAAAAAAATGACACTTGAAACCTTTTATTAAACTCTGCTTATTTCTTTTCCTCTAAGTATTGTTACAATGGCAAACTGAAGCTGCTTAGTTTAAGACTAAACTTCCTTCCCAAATAAGGAACCCAGACTATCCCCTTGCAGAGCTGAGACTGACTAAAGCAAACCTTTCCCAACATAAAGATAGTGAAGATTTGTCAATTTGTATGCTTATGAGTAAAAATGCATTTACAGACTGTACTGGAAGCGAAAGTAAACTTCTATGCCAAAGGATGACTGATTAAATTGTTAGTCTTAACTCTCAGAACAATTTATCTATAATTTACCAAAGATAAATTTAAAATTTAGGATTTTTACAGATACATAGCATACAAATTTAATTGTAGTCCAGGCTATAACAGCCTGTCTCACTTTGCTTCAACTAGTTATCTACTGCTGTGTGTTTAGTAATACTATTAGTTATTATCAGTAACTAATTCAGGGACTAGAATAAGCCATGAACCATTCTAATAAGCACTATAAAAAGATTATAACCCCTGCTCAAAATATACAGGGATTTGTCACAAGAACATGAATGTAGGCATGCAGAAAAGCACCTGAAAACAAAAGTAAATGGTGCAATGGGTAGCCTCTTTTTTTTTAATGTATTTTAGTTTTTGAATTTTCATTTGCCATACAGAAGGTCAACACCTCTCTGTTTCCAACCAGTTTTGAAGCTGACCTTCCATCCTGACTTCATATTGCTTTATTGAGTCAAATATAAAGATAAATAAGGAACTGTAAGAAAACATTATATCAATAGTGGTCAGCATGATTGGAAGCACTCAAAGCAAGTTCAAATTGTTATCAGTCTCAAGAATTTTCTAGACTGTATAGGTAAGATGTGCTGCAGATCAGAACACTGTTCAACCCAGCTTACAAGAAATTATTAAATTAATAATATTAAAGATGCAACAATGCATAATTGAGAAACTGGAAAAGAAAATACTAAGTTAAATTATCTCAGTTTACAGTACAGTTTTCAATGTAACTGCTAATGAATCATACCAACAGTACATCAAAACTGACAGCAACAGTCAAAGCATTCTACATTTAGGTCAGGAACTATGCAAGATCACTTATCTTACAGATGACCATTGTTGACTTTTCAGATTAGTCGTTAAGTGGTGCTGGGAATAGGATGTTTGCTGTAACTGTAGATCTCTAAAAATAAATATATCTTAGATTACTAGAATACTAATTGTGTGAAATCACAGTAGAATTTGTAATCATTACAAAGAGAAAAAATCCTGTTGCACATTAAACAGAAAAAGAAAGCAGACAAAAAAAGAAAAAAGAAAAAAAGAAAAGGCAAAAAAAAAAAAGGCCTGACTGGTTCTCTTCCTTTCCTACCTCCCATGAAAGTACAACTTCTTTGTTTCAGAAGCAATACAGCTCTCTTGTATATGCTTACTTGAGTCAAAAAGAAAATTCCATTTCAGCAGCCACAATGAAACAGTAAATCTATCCTGAAAGCTGTACATATATATAACTGCAGCCTAGATGGCAGGCACGGGGCTACATTTGGGTGAACAAAGACCTTCCAACTGTGAGAGAAGATCACGACCACTGGAGGAACATGAATATATAGAAGTCTATGGGACCTGAGTCCTGAGACTCCCAGAGTCCTGAGAGAATTGGCTGATATAGTTTCCAAGCACCTCTTCATGATGTTTGAAAATTCATGGCAATCAGGTGAAGTCCCTGGTGACTGGAAAAAGAGAAACATTGCACCCATTTTTAAACAGGGTAGAAAGGAGGACCCTGTGAACTACCGACCTGTCAGCTTCACCTCTGTGTTTAGGAAGACCATGGAACAGATCATCCTAGAAGCTACACTAAGGCACAGGGAGGTGATTGACCAACCTCATGGTCTTCTATGATGGAGCGTTTACATCAGAGGACAAGGGAAGAGCTACAGAAGTCAGCTATCTGGACCTCTGTAAAACCTTTGATGCAACATCCTTCACTCTGAATTGAAGCAATATGGATTTGACGGGTGGACAGTTCAGTGAATGAAGAACTGTTTAGATGGCCGCATCCAGAGGGTAGTGGTCAAAAGCTTAATGTCCAGATGAAGGCTAATGAAAAGTGTTGTCCCTCAGTGGTTCATATGGCAACAAGTACTGTTTAATATCTTCGTCAATGACATCGGTAGGATCGAGTGCACCTTCAGCAAGTTTGTGTTGTGCCTGACACACCTGTGGGATTGGATGCTATCCAGAGGAACATGGACCGGCTTCAGAAGGGGGCTCATGTGTGTGAACCTCATGAGGTTCAACAATGACAAGTGTAGGGTCCTGCACCTGGGTTGGGGCAAACCTCAGTATCAATACCAGTTGGGGGATGAAGACTTTTTAGCAGGGCCTGTTGTGATGGAACAAAGAGTAATGTTTTAAACTAAAAGAAGGTAGATTTAGACTAGACATAAGGAAGACATTTTTTACAATGAGGATGGTGAAACACTGGAACAGGTTGCCCAGAGAGGTGGTAGATGGCCCATCTCTGGGAACATTCAAGGTCAGGTTGGACAGGGCTCTGAGCAACGTGATCTAGCTGAAGATGTCCCTTCTTATTGCAGGGGGGTTGTTCTAGATAGCTTTCAAAGGTCCCTTCCAAGCCAAAATAATTTATGATTCTATGACTAATTCTAACACTAAAAGTTTAGGTAAATTCTTTATTTCATAGAACATGATCCTTTAAAAACAAGAAATTTCATTGAAGGGAAAACGTGAGGAACTGCAAAGGCATGCAAAAAATTACTTAATCCATTTACCATATAGTAAATGTGAAACTCTAGATCACTACACAGTAATGGATTTCACAAGCCTTCATGACGTGTGACTCAACACAGGCAGTGATTGCTAACAGTCCTGCTGAGTTCACAATGGAAACTGTTCATAAGTATAAAGGTGTTAAATCCCAGATGAATAAAGTGCCACCTATGTATTTGTTATTAATATTATGATGACCTCACAAGGTGAAAGGATTATTTTCCATGGGAAAATAATTTTAAAAAAACCTTTGAGACAGGAATTTGTTGAGGGTTTTTTCCAAGAAAATAAAGCCTTTTTTCTTTTTTTTAAATAGGAACACTGAATATTTTTCATGTGTAGAAAAAAGCATTGTATTTTCAAAAACTAAAAAAGAGAATAATCTAAGGTTATTTTTCCAATCAAACCTCCCCCCTAATTAGATTTTTATTTTTTATGTGATGCATCGATAGCCTTATCTGGATAAGGATAGACAAAAAGCAACTACATAATTAAGTACAAAATGTTTATATCTTCAATTCAATGTCTGCAAAATGTCAAATATTAAATTCAATTTTGTACATTCTACCAGTTGTCACATTTAATTCATTAGTGTGTTTTTTGGGTTTTTTTGTTGGTGGTTTTTGTTTGTTTATGTGTTGGTGGTTTTTTTTAAAGAAACTGCTTGCTTTAGCCCAGGCTGTTTTAATGTAATTAGTTAACAAATAAGCCTACTAGCAGAAATATTTACTTAAGCAAGAAAATAAGTGCATACTAAAATATAATCTTGAAAGGCAAATTCAAAATATTTAAACATATTTTAAAAAACTTTTTTGCCGATGATTTTTTTAAAAACTATACACTGCAAAAAAATTGTTTCCCATATGGGACCATATGGTAAACTGACCACACTAACATATTATTAAGAAGTAATTTTGTCATCAGTTTGGACTTCTCAGCCTAAGCTATGAAGAAATGGTTTTGTTAAAAGTGCAATGCTAACCTCTAGGACAAAGATTGCTTCACGTATGTAAGCACACATATATAGAAGTGTGTACATATTCCTCCTCTGTCTTCAAAACATTTCCTCACCAGGTTATATTTCCTGCTGGTGACAGACCAACAGGCAAACCAAATCTCTACAAATAATGCAGCTTTGGCATGATATCCCTTTTGCAGAAAATCAGTATGCACAGGTATGTTTCAGTATGCAGACATGTTTCTTCTAAATGTATTCCTCACAGAAATAAGGATGAGTTTTCATCTTTCATTTAAAACAGAATGCCCTTATATAAATAAAAAATCCTCATCTTGGTCTGTATTTCATTGCTAAACATGTAATGAAGATCCAGGAAATATTGGCAAATACAACTCAATACAGTTTAAATTTCTTGTTAGAAGCTATTATGGGAGGAAAAAAAAAGGTCAACGAAACAATAGATTTTTCTAGCATTTTCCAAATTATATCTTTAGGTAAATAGGCAATCAAATGGAACCGTGATGTTATGCACCATCATAAATTACACTTTATGTCTGGTGAGAAAAACATTCACATTGAGTACATAATTTCTAGAGATAACACTAAAGAACTGGTACCTGATTTACGAAAACAGTGGAAAGAATAGTTAAGGCTCTAAAAGAATTCATGCTTAAGCAATACGCCAGAATTCTTTCCTTGCACTCAAACTACTTGTAAACTATTGTAATTTAGGTAAGATGAAGAAACATGGTGTATATCTGAAGTAATGATTTAAATACTTTTATCAAACCAGCAGTCAGATCTGTGGTAACATCATCATCCCATTTCACTCAGACTGAAAACCACACCAGTTTCTTAAACAAATGAAGTATTGAGCCTGGTAAGGAACATTCCAAATTCTAGATCTAGTCTAAAAACATTGAGATTTTACCTCAGGAAAAATTAACTGTACTGAGTTTCCACTCTACAGAATCATTTGAGTTCACAAAGAATTCAGACATTGTTTCCAGAAAATTCCCTAATGTTTTAAAACTCAGCATTGAAGATTTTGATATCAAACTTTATAAAGAATCATTTAGCTCATTGGAACAAAATACTGGCTATTGTGTAGTATATGAAATCATCACAAATTTACTTTTTAGGCCATCATTTTATTCCTATGATAGCTATATATAGTATGCAATATTTCTGTCCATCTTAGGTGAGAATTAAACAGGATAATTAAAATAGCTCTATAGGCACTAAGGCTACTGTTTTATATCTAATAATTACATTTTCTGAGATGACCAAAAGGCATTTTTGGGGTCAGACAAAGAATATGGGTCAGAATATATCTGGCTCTACTACATGTATTTAAATTTCCTGTAAGATTATCAGAGTATCACTATTTCTAGTTCATGTATATACTAAGTGAATGTAAATAACATTTACACATAAGGAACTCTGCAGCATGTTCACACTATAGGGTAATTTCAGAATAAAGTTTTCTGGAAAAGGTGGAAATAATTCTTTAACAAGAACTAGCTGTTAACAACCCGAGTCTCCAAAAACGCTGTTCCATTTTGAACAGCATTTAAATGTCTACAGTGAGAGTAGAAGACTTGATTTGTCTAGAAGCCTTACTATGCCTCAGTGGAGTTTCTTCCACCTGAGAAACAACAGGTAGGTTGCTGTTACAGTTCTCTTAAAGAAATTAATGCACTTAAGTAACAATACATAGATTGCCAAAAGATACAATGTAAAACATATCTATAAACTGAGAGAACAGAAAACATTTGTTCTAAAAATTGTTTAAAAGATATTTCTTTGGCTCTAGCGTAAAATCAAGAGTGCTGGTGATTTACCCTAAACTCCATGCAAAAAAAGAATAGAAATGCCTCTGCCTAAGATTCAAAATGCTACTTTAGCCTGTGTTTCTTTTAATCTAAGGGTACTTCTTTTCATATTTGTGTTCCAATAGGCTTTAAGTAACAACTAGTGTAAATTTTGCCTCATATTCCACAAACTGGGCTATGAATTTCCCTCAATTACCAACACACTAGACAATGTAGAGTAAGGGCACATTCTGTATTTCAGCTAGCAGAAAATTGGTTTAAACAATACAATAGTCACTGCCCTTAGTAGCATTTGTAAGTCTACAGTGCACACCAGTGGAATGTAGCAGTATATGCATTTTCCTCTGTTTTCAGTATGACGTGAAATTGTTTTGTAAATAGTCCATATGATTTAACTTCTGAACCACCAAAAGAGCATGCCCTTCAGAAATTATAAAGACAGATACAAAATGTTGAGGAAGACTTGCAAAGAGTGTAAACAAGAATGTTTTCTTGTGCATGTTATAAGGTTAAATGAGCATTCCAAAACCTAAAACTTGAACTGTCTTGCTAACTATAATCCTGTGATTAAAAACATCAGGGCAACACATCAAGGATTTGCTGTTTTACAAAAAGTCCAAAGACTTAACTAATCAGGCTCAGATACACTTTTTGTGTCTGTAAGGTTAATTGATCTGTAAACTAGGCTGTATCTGAACAAAATTGTATAGCTCATTTCTGCAGGTGACTATGGATATTCAACTAGCAACATCATTGATGCCAAAATTTTCATGTTCTCCAGAGAATTTAAAGATCTCTAGGTTTTTCTATTAAAATTACTCTAAAACCAAATCTATCTAATGTCAACACCCTTTATTTTTCAATGTTTCGACAGACCTTTCTGTGGATTCTCATACAAACACAATAATAATGGAAGTGTGATTTTATGATGAACAATAGCGTTACCCTTTTTAAAAGTAAGAAAGTGTTTTGTGGTTGTGAATAGGCTATTTGTAGTGTACACAAAAACTAAAGCATAGGAAATATTACCTTATTTAGTATTCCACTAATATTACTGCAAGCTATTCTGGAAGCAGAACTGAAGCTTATTAACTAGACAGAACATACAGAATGGTTTTGACAGCTAAGAAATGTTGACACATAAGTCTTGGCTTAAGATGGGATCTCATGGACTGAGTATTGCGTAACAAACTCAAAAATGCAGTAAAAACAGATGACACTTGACTGCTTGCAAATAAAGAAACAGTGCTGTCAAATATCAGTCAAAATTTGAACAACGAGCTCCTTAGTAAAATTAGAAGTTAACGTTGACACTATTTAGTGGGAGAGCAAACCTTTTATAACAGAAAAAATATCCATTTCCACGCTAAGTGCAACTTCCTGCTGCAGCTGTTAAAATGGTAAAGTTCAATGGCTGTGTCACTCAAAGGTATATATAATGCTTGTAGTTACTACAACACAAATTACCACTTTACTACTTTTTTTAGTTAACTTAATACACTGGAAACTTATTTACGGTTTCCAAATTGAAGCAGACTGAAGCATTTTTTGAAAAGATGATTATCAAGATCAGCTAGGCTTTCCGTATTTAGTTTGTTGAAAGTTAATACAGATCTTTTAACAGAATGTAATTAGTTGCTAGAGAACTAATAGCCAAATCTTGGCAGCTCTGAAGCTTCTAACATTACACAAAATCTCTCAGACTTCCACAGGGTTAGAAGAGCTAACCACTGCTAAAAATGGTTTAATTTGCTGTGGCACTGTCACAAACAAACCAAGCATTTGCAAACCAAGCATTTTTTTCCACATTCCCAGTGGGACCACGAGGTGATCTACCGATGGAAATAGCAGATTAATTTATGCATGACTGAAACCAAAGATTTTTCGTTGAAGACATGAAAATTACCCAAAGTAATGATTAACCTGTTATTAATCTAGAAATATCTTTGTGATTTAGTATTGCAAGTGTGTATAGAAAACAGATTCCATACTTAGCCTAGTACACATCTGCGTTTTCCTTTACTTCACTTTCAAATTTTTCACTGTCAAAAAACTTGTATGGTATTCCAGCATCCAGTTATCAGTAGTAATATATAGTAAGTGACATTCACAGTAAGTGACATGCATTACCAGAACACAAGATTTGGTTTTTTAACAAAGGAAGAATTTTCAATTACAAAAAAAACCACAAATGTAAGTAATTTCATTTACATTAGTCAGATTCATCAAGACCACTGCTGTCCTGTAATTTAAAATAGATGTGTAAGTCTGAAGATGAACAGAATTCTCAAAATATCATGTCCTGTTCATAATTAAAGAAATTCAGCAAGTTCCCAATAAAAAGGCAGCAACACATGTACATGTGTATATGCTTGCACATATATAAAAATTGGTATCTGTCAATCTCCAACCTCTTCTCAGAATTTTTTTACTTCTTGTTGCTCTGTTCCTGCTGATGGTGCCACAAAATATAAATACTATATTTCTTAAGCAAATAATTAACTAAATCTAGAATTCCTTTGTTATGCAGAAGTATGACATACCAAAATCCTATTTAATGAGCAAGCACCAAATAAAGAACTAAAATCTGAAGGAACTCAAATATGACAGATGTTAATTTGTTGCTGTGGATGTTCATCTATGAAGGTAATTTCATTTACATATGCACATCCTTGTAACTTGAACTTGGAATTTAATAGATTGCTTGCAATCTTTTCCAGAACATAAATAGAAAATTTAATTAATTTTCCTGGATTATTCCAAATCTGAGATGTTAAATTTGTAGGAAATTTAAAATTCTATATATTTAGTTATATCGACACATATATTCTAAGAGGTCCCCAACCCATTGTTCAGGAAACTAGAACCTGAAAGCTGCAATGCAAATATTTCTTAATATTCTACTCATGAACTTGGATTGAAATGAATACTTGTTTCGTAACAACATTCCTACATAACCAGGCAATGTTTTTAAACTCTTCCTTTGAAGGCTTATCTCCTTTTTAAAAGTATAATGCTTTCTGGCATCAGAACTCCACCACTAAGAGTTCCCTGCTGAGATAAATCAACCTCCTGATGCACCTACCTGTTCCACTGAGTATTAGGGCAGACCTTGTTGCACTTGGAAGATGCTGTATATATAACTCTCAGGATGCCTCCACTGCCTCTGAGGACGCCACGTTGCCAGGCTGTCACCCACACCATGCCCACTCAGTAGGCTGGGGACAATGACATCACAGTGGCAGAACATCCCTACACACTTCCTTTCCCCCGTGGGTCCATTCTGCCTGAACATATGCCCAGCAGGACCTCAACCATGGCTGTAATATCAGGGTCATCACCCTCACAGCACATCAGGATAGGGTACCAGGACCTGTCTCCCCGTCCAGTCCCTTCCTGTGAGACTACGGAGACACCCCAGTGCCACCCTTATGGCTCCCCAGCACCAGTGCCTCCATGGCAGCACACGGCATCTGAGCTGCGGCTAGGCTTCTCCATGCACCCTGGGTATGTCCCTCTCTCCAGGATACATAAACCCTAGGTATGATTTTACTCAGTTTCCACACAAGAAATCAGAAATATCAATGTTGTTTCTTACTGCACATGATAATGACGTACTGCTAACATACCTGTTTCAGGCCTTCCAGCTTGGTTTGTCTCAGTTCTTCATATTTCCATTTCCAAATAAATAATTCATTTTCTATCTTTTCCATTTCTTTTTCCAGAAACATGTTCATTCTGAAAAAGTATTTAAAAGTTGACAACAGACAAATTCCTTTTAATTTTTTTCATAGTTATATCTTCATGAACTATATTTTGCTGCCTTTGTCAACCATATATCTGTTTTTTTCTTAAAAAACTGTATTATCATCATATAATGATTCCAAGACATTTAGCAAAAATAATAGCTAAAGAGAACAAAGAAATCCAGTAATATAGAATTAAAATTTTAAATGAAGTAAAATTTTGGGATAAACTGAAGAAAATTTGGAAATGGTCTTCAGTTAGTGATTCAGGTCACCTAATACACGATGAGATAGCGAAGATCCTCAAAGAAAAGGTACTGTTATTTGCATAAAGGCAGAAGATTAAACACACAGATATGTGTGAATATATACAGCAGGTAGACAGTACTGAAATCAAAGATGATCTACTTTAGATGTAAAAAAAAAAAATCTAATTAAAATATGCATATTTCATGTTTCAAAAAGTAATTGCTCTTAAAAAAATGCTAGAAGAATTTTAGGAAAAGGGATTATCTAGCTCAGAGGCACTGTACTCTCATTAAGTGTTGAGCATAAAATCCATTACTACATTCAGGAAAAATGCTTAGGATTCACAATTCACAAAGAACTAATGATGAGAAAATGACTGTATTACTGAAACAATGAATTTGATATCTACATTTACCCCTCTTATAACCAAGTAAAATATTTTCAGCCATTCGGGAAACAATGAAAGAAATATGAGGCAGCAGAGGCACTACAGATGTTCTTGTCTTTGACACCAATTAAAAACTCATTTTTGTGTTCACAGGAAACACTACTAGCCAAGTTTCAAAGATAAGAATGAACTTCAATTAATTTATAGTCTTAGCTTCATAATTTTATTTTGTATTTGTGTAACGTGTATGCATCATTTTGCAATTTTGCAACAAAATAGAACTTGGAACGTAATTAAACGTGAATGAAAAAAATTCTTAGTTACAAATAAAATTTTTCAAATTATATTTCTAACATTTCTATGAAGTCAAATCATGGCTGAAATTCTGGAATATTCCATTGGCTCAAAACATTAATATTGGAATAAACCCTATGAAGTCCGGATGTTGAAGAAATCTAAAATCTGAAAAATCAGTAACACTGCATAGGTACCGTTATGTTAGGAGATGAATATTTTAAATTATATAAGACCTATGAAAATGGAGGGATGAAGGGCTGTATAGCAGAAAAGATAAAAAATTGAAATAGTTGAAAATAAAATTCTAATACTGGCAATTAAAGAAATAATTTTATGCCAAAGTTTTTATTTTCTGTCCTGAGTCTGATTAAATTTGTCAAACTTTTTACTAAAGATAGTATTGCTAGGCTGACTATAACTACATTCTAAGAAGTTCTGGTTTAAAATGAGTCTGCCACAAGAGCACTGTTAACTTTAAGGAGTTAAAGCAAAGGGTTATTGATGAGCTTTGTCTGGAGCGTGTCTATGCAGCATGTTGCAGCCTTGTTTAGAGATATAAAGTTACCACTGACCCTACTGGCTCAGGTCCTGGAGGAAATGTTAGCTTTGTTAATGTAGCTATTTGAGTGAAGTATCTTCTTATTCTCTCTTCTTTTACAACTAAACCTAAGGCTCTTGAACCAGGGATCTCCTTTCTCTGCATAGATATAGCACATAGCACAGCTTATTTTAGTCACTGCCTATGGTTCCTGTAACGTTACAGTAACAAAATAAATGCCGTCACTCAGAAAGCAAAGTTGAGCAAGACAACCTCTGTCTTATTTAAGGAACCTAAAATATGCATTTCAACTTGAATAGTTGTTTTTTCTAAAGCAATGGGATGTCTCAGTGAAATAGTATCATGACTTCATTGGGGAACTGAAAATATTACTGAGGGATACTTAATACAGTAGAAATTCAAAGCATGAAAGATGACAGTTTAATACTTTGAATAACAGTCTCCTGACAGCACTGAATGCATTGAAAGTCCTTACAAATGGTCTAATCTGAAAAGTAAAAAGAAAATGCAGTTCTTACTCAGAAGATACCATTTTGATTTTGTGTTACAGTACCTCTTAAGTGAGATCAGGTCCCTCTGATGCTACCAAATGAAACAAATGATCCTGACTACATATAGTTTACTATTTAAACAAAGAAAACAAACAGTGGAAGAAAATAATGTAGAGATGAACAAAGCAGCTTATTGCTACTTAAACCAAAGGTCAAGATCAGAGCATTTCAACAGCTCTTATAACCACCTATTTTAACTTCTTATTATCTAATTAAATCACAGAATTGCACAGAATGGTTGAAGTTGGAAGGGACCACTGGTAGTTGTCTGGTCCAGCCCCTCTACTTGAGCAGGGTCACCTACAGCTGGTCTCTCAGGACTGTGTCCAGATGGCTTTTGAATGTCACCAAGGATGCAGACTCAGTAACTTCTCTGGGCAATCTGTGCCAGTGTTTGGTCACCCTCACAGAAAAAATGTGTTTCTTGATGCTCAGATGGAGCCTCCTGTGTCTGTTGTCTCAGTCTGCCCATTCAGCCCTAAGCAATTCCTCTGTGATATTATCAACTACCAGTGTACTTGGTGGGCTTCTGGTTTTCAACCAACAAAACACTTTTAAGTTTGCAATAAGTAGAACAAATACAGATTTTGAAACCAGAAGAAAGTAAGATGAGAACGCTGATCCAAAAGATGACTAAAGGTAGCTATTTTAGACAAATGATTCTTTCAAGTGCTGAACAACTCATAAAGTCTTTAATTTCCATTGATGTCAATGGGACCTCAAATGCCTGTTTGATATAAGCAGTAGTGCCTAGTAGAGGGTTTTGGAGTGTAATTTTACATTGTAAAAACAACCCTGCAGTTGTTTGAAAGTCAAAAAATAAACTTTGAGCTCTCCTTTTTTTTTTTTAGAGATCCTTCAGTTTTATATTTTGCAAAGGCAGATCCATGGCGTAAGGGTGTATTGATATTACCGAAGGTAGCTCTAAACAGAATGCAAGAAGCATTATTCCTGTCTGGGTGAAGAAGCAAAACAGCATATGGAGAGCTAAGTAAGGTAACTAGGGCAAGTCCAAACACTGGATCTGCATAAGCTAACTTAATTCTGGAAAGAATGTGGCCACAATTCTGGAGTACTGCGTGTAAACCAGAAAATTGCTGAGAAGTCCTGTGCTGAATGAGTAAGATCATACTGACTGCCAAGGTAACCTTTGGCCTAGGGGTTCAAGCTGTCTGTGATCCAAGCTTGCTTTTGACGCAGCACAGCTGTGCATCCTTGGCTCAATTCTACTGAGAAAATTGCTAAGTTGTGAGGAAGAAGCTGTGAGAAAGTACTTAAGCTAGAGCCATGAAAGATAAGAAAAGTAAAAATGCAAACAGGGATGAGATTGTGGAGATAGTATTTATTTGCAGCTCCAGGATCCAGGAGCAAAAATACTGACATGAACAAGTATAAAACCTTAAGAGGAAAAACTAGGAATCTGAAGATGGAGACTCAGCAAAATAAGCCCATTCCAGTAAGCAGTTCAGACCAATCCATTCTGAGCTGGCAAACGATAGCCTGTCCTACAAAGACTCAGAGGGTGTCTCAGAGACCGGTGACTATGATAATGCTTATCTTACTAACATTACTCCTAGCTATGTATGGTGTGCATTGCCAAAAATAATTGTTTCATACTTTTAAGTTGCATATATTCTGCTTACATAACATCTCTGCACATGGGAAATGTTGCCCAAAGCAAGCTAGAGAGGAAGTTGTTATACCAGTACCCGCTCTTATGTGGCAACCACTGTTCTGTGAGTATTTGCTGCCTGAGATTGGCACTGCCATACATTGCACGAGGTAGACATGCCCTAATTCTTACCATGTGCCAGTAAATTTATTACCGTATCCCATAATCAGTCTATATCTAGGGATAAATGGCAAAATCTGTCTCTCTGAAGTATAGCTACAAACTGTGTAGAGACACATGTGAACAAAATACCAAAACCAGGAGGTAGAATTATTTACTAAAATTTGGCCTAAGAAGTCATTAAAAAATAAAGAGTTGAAGAGTTATCCCCTTTCTAAAAGGAAAGTTTTACATATACATGTGCGTATACTGTGATTCCTCTTGATAAATTGAGTATCTAGGTCCCTAAATATTTCGATCACAAGAAAATGGATATGTGAGGCATTAATCTTTTAACTCAGAAATACCATGAAAAGCTGGAAAATTTGGGCATTCTGAGATTTTTGCTTTTGCAAAAACTTATATCTTTTTTAATGGGATAGAACAGACTTCTGGTCATCTGTTGCAATATGATTCAAATAAAGAATTATTTTATGTTTTCCACAGCAATCTAGTTCACATAACAGAACACAGTAAATGCTAGTTAGGAAATTTAAGGATTTTAAATATTAAAAATTTTTAATGTGTTTTTACTCTGACTTGTACTATCTACAGGAAAATTGTGAAAAAACTTTCAGGATAGAAATTCTTTATCAGAGCTTGCCATTACAGATTGTCTGAACTGAAACCATTGAACATATTCACAATAGAGGGGCTATTTTCTTCCTTTCCATTATCTAATTAACTTCAGCTGATTTTGGCGTTACAGTCAATAGTGCCTGCAGCCTCTTACTACTTCCATCATACATTATATACTGCGTATTTCCTTGGAAAGCCTTTTCGGCGTGATTCAATCTTGCTCGATACTGATAATCTACACAAAACAGCAAGGAATTTCTACCAGCACAGAGACTCACATGCTAGCATATAGTGTGTAATCAACATATGAATTCCTTTAGGCCACCAAAATGCATATTTACTATTTATGCGAGGCAAATCTGATATGATACAGTAAGCATAGAATACGTGTGTTATTCTTTCTCTGTGATCTGCTTTTGACATAGACCTTAGTACAGGTGAAGAGGTTGAGATTAACAGCATTTTTCAGCTGTATGCATATACTTTTAATTAAAAGTCTGCTGGTAGAACGTATAAAAATTTAATATTGCACACAGCATTCCGATACCCAAGTAAAACATACATTAGATACCACTGCATTCATACTAAATTCCTAGTAGGTATAATTTTTTTAAATTAACTGTACTTTCCTCACAGTTTTGTATGGAGCACTTCCTATTTAAATCACAAACTAAGGAAAACAATAAACACACTATTGTGAAATGATTACAGATCATAAAAACATTGATTTTCAGTACCATTAAGCAAAAAATAAAATAAAATCCTTATACGGAATTTTCTTTCTAAATTCTTATCAAAGCCTTGTAAATAGCAATTAATAAAAATTTGAAATAAGATCATATGAGCTATAAATGCAAATAGACCCATATCTATTTTATGAAATATCTTAAACCCCTATATTTTTAATAGGGATTTCCCCAAGTTAGATATATTTCACACTTACTCTCTTTCCTTCTCTAAGATTTTCTGCATCTCAGCCAAATGCAAATGCAAGACAGAAGCACGTATTAAATCATTTTCTGTTGTCTTAGCTGCATTGTCCAAGCTTTTTTTAGGTTCCTCCAAATAGACACTGGGAACTGCACTGGGAAAGGAATCAGGAGCCTTTGGAGTGATATTTTTATTTTGTTTGTTTTGGTCTTTGATTGCCTCTACATCCTGAGAAAACAAAAATATGACATCTGAGAAAGATATAAATGAAGCAAAAAGTCTAACAACTTCTGCAGGACCTCCCAAGGCTCTTCTAGACATGTAAGTCACATAGGAGAAAAAGAGAATAAGTAACATCTTGTACAGTTTCACTGTATATGGAAAGAATGTGCAAAAAACATCATTGTAGTCTAATCACTGTCATTTTATTAACATATCTCACGCTTTCTGTTATGACAAGCTTCATATCCAAAATATTTCAAATGGATTTTTACTTAAGAAATAGATCCCAGTTATCATTAGTTGACTATAACTATGGTGGAGACAGAATCCTAGAATTAATAAAACCAGGAATGCAATTTATGCATACAAATAACATATTGAGAAACTCTACATTAAGAACTCTTAAACTTCTAATCTAAATCATGTTGAAGCAGGTGATAGACTTGTACAAGTATTGTACAAGGCCCAAAGTTACCTGCATAACATACCAATTTGGATTCCATTCAGAAACCAAAATATCTATGTTGAAGACACATGTTTTGTATACAATACATAAACAATTAGAAAAAAATAATTAAAATATAAAATACATACTTATTAGGAAGACTGAATATCTCTTATAAACAGTAGTTTCCCTTAGAAATGTATTTTTGTTTTACCACTACTGAGGAGTTGTCTTTGAAAGCTAGTCTCATTTTAGCCAATAACCAAGTCCCATTATACCACTCTGTTCTTTTGGGTTTTCAGAAGAACATCTGAAATCTACATCAGAAAATACTAGAAGCTGCTGAAAAGATAAGACTGTTTTCCACTCACATATAAAGTTTCAGTTTTCAGGCAGGGCATTATTTTACACTAAGGAGAAACAGTCAAAATTTATTTTGTACCTTTTCCTTCCAATGGCCCATTTGTTTGCCAAAAAATATGAAAGGCATGCATTTTTTGGCCAAGTTTATTCACTATGGTGGGTTTTTTTGCAAAATTCACAGTAATATGCTGTCATTTATGTGCATTACAGAGTGAGTGAAAATTCTGAACATAATGCATTCAGGGCTAAGATTCTGACAATTTTCATTCAATTTAAGTAAAAAATTTCTTCATCCTACAATGTAGGAAAAAAAACCATCCTACATCTACAACAATCTATCAGACAAATAGTAAGTATAGTTTTTATACGGTGTTGTCTATGAAGGCTATAAAATACATGCTAAGGCACAAAATTAAAACAGGTAAAACATGAACAAATAGTTCCATTTCTGTTAACATAACTGGTTCTTTTGTATAGAACAGGGAGCTGTATTAAACCATGACCATACTTGATTCATTAATTCTGCATAGGGACTTAATTGTTCTCCTTACTGAAAAAAATCTTGCAACATTATAGAAGAATTTGCCTCACCTCTTCCCACATTTCAGAAGTTTTGTTGAGGAAGAAATAAATGATTTTATTTTAGAAGCCAGGATCCTACATTTATTTTTCAGGCTAAAACATGGAGAATTCCAATAACAGAGGTAATCTGTTACTTTAAAACATGAGACAGAGTCAGAACAATGCTCTGAGTTGTATGGATATCAACTCATAGGTTGATTGTTAAGTAACATAGTTACTTAAACGTTTAGCCATAGTTGAAGGGTATATTTGAAGGATATGAATTGTTTTCTGTATTTATATTAGGAATATTAATTAGACGGGGGAAAAAATGGATCAGATAGTATTTTGGTCAAGACCCTTGAAAAAATCCCATTTCTAGATATGTATCCATAATCTCCCCCTTCTTCATGAATTAAAAAGTTCCCATTTTTTACCTTTTTTGTGTCTTCTGCCCCAGGAATCTTGTTGGTTCTTAAAAGTTCTTTCACAGGTTCTCCTTCCAGAAATGTTAACTGGCTTAGGTCTCTTCTAATACAGGATATTTCTGAGCAAGATAATTCTGTTTTCCAAGCAGTTATATTTTCTGAGTTTTCCTTCTCACTTACTAAACCTTGATTTATTTTTTTAAGCATACTCAGTTCCTTTACAACACTGTCTAATTTTATTCTCAACTGTCTTGCTTCCTCTCGGGCTTTATTTCTTTCTGCTCTAACTTTGCTCCATTTCTCTCTCCAGTTAGCGGTACAGTCTGACCACCAGCGCATGGTCTTCTCCATTTGGGCAGCTCTGGCTTTGGCTTCTTCCAGTTCCCGAATTCTTACTGCTTCCAGAATTTCCCAATCACTGCTGCAATTTGTAGACATATGTGGATAATGAGATGAACATGGGGTGAAACTTTGAGATGGGAGATTTGAATTGCACAGATCGTCACCTGGTTTGCAACCTCCAGGAAATTTATAAGGTTGTCTTGGTTGGGTCCCAAAAGCCTGTGACTCTTCCATTAGTTTTTGAACAGAGTCTAAATTCATGTTTTGATTGATAATCTAAGTTCACTCCTAAAAAAGACAACGACAGACAATAATTTAGCTTCCCTCAATGAAATGATATGAATAATCTCAAACAGTAGTTTATTTCACCTATAGTATTTCACCTATAGTAATGAGACAATCCTAGTAATACTGTTGATGTTTTAGAAATGTGCTTTACTAACAAGAAATAGCTATTAAAATATATTTCATGTAATACTTTTCGAGTACAGCATAAACAGACATAACCACTACTTGATTAGGTATTGTAAGCAAAGGAAGTGTCATTAAATAATCATAGTGCTCTCAAAAATTTTTGAGTCTAGAGAAACCAGGCAAAATCTTTCTTCCTTCAAGACAAAATTAAATTGAATCAATATTTATTTTAAAAGTCTAGTAAGAGGAAAATATTTGTCTAGAATCACAATCACAGATTCATTTCTTTCCCAAACTATGGAACTTCATACTAGGCAAGACTTATCTTAAAATTTGCCTACCTAAGAAAATTTTAAAAATCAACAAAACAAAATGAAAAAACCCGAACACCCCACTGACCTTTGAATTTCCTTTCTTTCATGAGAAAAATCAAACCTTTACATAGGGGCCTTTATTTTGCTGTCTACATTCCAGAACATGTCCAAGAAATATATTCTTATATTATTCTAGAAAGGGTAGCACTATTCTACTGTACTGTATAGCTTAACTCATGATGATATGATTTTGCAAGTAAATATTGCTGAGTTCCTTTTCATTTTATATCTGCTATTACTCATTCAACAGTTCAACCCAGATGAAACCCAATGCCTCAGAGTTGCTTTCCCACCTCACAATTCCAGAGGGATGATAATTTATCTTTTTACACTTCTCATCAATCTGATCTTTCATTTCCACAAAAATACTTCACTGATGAAAAAATGATAATTTAAAAAAAAAAGTTTAACCAAAGACTGTTTCAATACTTAATTAGTTGGTGCTGAATCTTTAATGATCCCTGTCGTTTCAGTGATACTTTTAAAAAATGTTCTCATCTATAGTATATGACCACCACATAGAAAAGTAATTCACAGTAAAATATCACATATCTACATTGAACTTTGAAAATGCTCATCTATGTAGTATTGCCAATCTGTTCCAAGGGGAACAAGAATAATTTATAACACGTATGTTAAAGGTAACTAAGAGAAGAAAGCTAAGTGTTAATATTGTTACAGACACAGACCTCTAAACATCAGAAATTTCACAAGTCTGGAAACTGAAGGAAAAGATATGTATTGTCTGCAGCTGGTTTTCAATTTGCAAGCTTGAGTTTGCAGCAGCAGACAGCAGACTAGGTAGCACAGCATATGGAGTTCAGTGAGCATAATTACTTAATAAGAGATAACTAGATGGAAAGGTAAGATAAAGTTAGGAAAGTGGTTGAAAGTGAGAATTTTCTGACCAGTGAAACCTTCTGACAGTTCCACCCTTAACTATTCAAGGATAAAAAATAATACAGAATCTCTCTTAGTTTTTCTTAGATGAATAATCTAAAATAAATATGCACAAAATATAGTAAGCAACGTTCATTGTATTAAGTGAGTGGGGTGGGGATAGTATGAGAGAAACAGAGAGAGGGAAGACCTGATGGTTCTCAGAGAAAAAAAAAGATGCAGATATTTGTCAAACACTGCAAGGAATACAGGTCTAAACCATATTACATTATATTGCAATTTTGCTTATTTACCTAAGGATCATAAACACCAGGAAGAAAAACAAGAGCTCTTCACTTATTATTACAGGCTATTATTGTCATGGGCAAAGGAAACTGTATTAACCCTTGGTGGCTTGGTCACTCTATTGGGTGAAATTGGTATAAGAATGGAATTAATTTTATACTGAAACCCTTGCAAATAAGTTGTCAGCATTAGGACAAAGTGAAGCTAAACTAACCAGAAAGACCTGGAAAATGCTTGTAGGGAAGAGAAGTAAAAATATGATAATAATGAACACACAACTCATGCTAAAGCCTGATGTATGCTGGGAGCAGTACTATTAGATTATAGTGACAGCAACACATACAGAGAACTCAGTAGACAGGAAGAGCTAAGTGCTGGTATCACCTGCAGCCACCATCTCCTGCATCTTTGCAAAACAACTGCTTAGGGGTTTCTCCAGAAACCACTAACTTATAGAAATGCTATAGACAAAACTTCCAAGCTCATTAAATAAAATATAATTTACAGAGTACCCTGTGGATTTGATAAATCCAAACAGACCATGAAAACATATGCAGATTATCTAACTTTCACAGTCTGGGTCTGATCATGGTCTATTTTAGCAAGTTAAGAAAACCGTTATTTTAGAACTGAAAATTAAAAGATGGTGATTTCAAGATTTTTCAGTGCACAGACAAAGATAATTACGTTTATTTTTGCCACAGCTATACACCATAACAATAGTAAGCCGTATTGTATATTTTAAGCTGTTTATGTTGTTTCCAAACATTATATTTCTTGCATGTATCATAACTAAAAGTCAGCCAAAAATTGTCCTGAAGAGACAAACAATGCAAATTATTCATTTCCAGTTAGGAGTTATGTGATTTATTTTTTTTTTAGCTGTTTACAGTTTTCCAACTACATTCCTTTTAATATCAAAACAAATATATTTTTTATTATGTATATACTATCTTATTAATTTTTATGCAATTATGAAATCACAGAATGGTTAGAGTTGGAAGGAATCTTAAAGATCATCAAGTTACAATCCCCCTGCCACAGGCCGAGACTCCTCCCACTAGAGCAGGTTGCTCAAAGCCCCATCCAGCCTGGCCTTGAACACTTCCACGGATGGGGCATCCACAGCTTCTCTGGGGAACCTGTTCCAGTGTCTCACCACCCTCACAGTAAAGAATTTGTTTCTAGTATCTAATCTAGATCTACCCTCTTTCAGCTTAAAACCATTACTCTTCCTCCTAGTGCCATACTGCCTGATAAAGGGTCCCTTCCCCATCTCTCTTGAATACCTCCTTTAGGTACTGGAAGGTTGCTATGAGGTCTCCCTGGAGCCTTCTCTTCTCCAGTCTGAACAACTCTCAGCCTGTCTTCAAAGGACAGGTGCTCCATCCCTCTGACCATGTTTGTGCCCCTCCTCTGGACGCATTCCAACATGTCCATGACCTTCCTATGTTGACTCCAAAGCTGGACACAGTACGCCAGGTGGGGTCTCACAAGAGCAGAGTAGAGGGGTACAATCACCTCCCTCAACCTGCTGGACATGCTTCTTTTGATGTGACTCAGGATCCTGTTGGCTTTCTGGGCTGCAAGAGCACATTGCTGGCTCATGTTGAACTTCTCATCCATGAGCCCTCCCAGGTCCTTCTCCTCAGGGCTGCTCTCCAGCCATTCTTCATAAAGCCTGGATTTGTGCTTGGGATTGTCCAACCCACATGCAGGATCTTGCACTTTGCTTGGTTGAACTTCATGAGGTTTGCATGGGCCCACCTCTCAAGCCTGTCCAGGTCCCTCTGGATGGCATCCCTTCCCTCCAGCATGCTGATTCCTGACTCATTTGCTCTAAGCAGGGGGACTGGATTAGATGATCTCTAAAGGCGCCCTCTAATCTTAGCTGTTCCATGAATCTCTGAGCAGTGTGATTTCTGAGGAGCTGTGCTTGCCGCCTTCTCCCAGTTTCAACAACATCGCCATAACAACCAGGAAACAAGAAGAAATCAAGATCACAAATTTTGTATCTCTGAATACATAACTTTTATCAAATGGTTCACTAAACAACATGTAAGTAGAAAAATGACATAAGAAATAAGCTTATTTTGTGATAATGCTGAACTGCCTTAGAAGCAGCAATTCTGCATTATTGTCAAGAACCATAGAGTATACCCACATTTTTAACTGCTTCAACTTTTCAAACTAATTTCTTTTTAAAAATCAATTAAATTTATAATGTAAATAACTTTAAATAGGAAGAATATAGGCATACCTTGATTTATTGTTGGGGGTTTTGTAGCGTACAAAGTATCAACAGTGACCTGTACACACTTTAGGTGGCCAGATTCTCCAAACTGTGTAGCATCCTTTTGCCAAATTTGCAGTGGTGAGGTGCCACGTGGGTTAACTCCCAATTGTGGCCACGGGGCTATAGATTGGCATTCAGGGCGTGTCCAGATAACATTAGGTGCTTGGTCAGTGGTTAGCTGAAAGTGCTTTTGTTGTGCCTTCCTGTTTTGGTGAAAGAAGTTATGTGAGAGATGTGCTTGTTGAAATAGTTGAGGTGTGGCGAGGGGGACTGTGGCTTTGTCGGCAGCACGGTTGCCCTCGACTAGGGGTGCTGGCAGAGAGGTGTGTGACTGTATATGTGTGATATAATAGGGTAATTTACAATAGGAAACACAATGCCATAAATTTTAAGTTGTCCGAATAACACTGGGTTGTTGACTTCCTTTAGGAAAGCGCCTTCTATACACTGAACAATTCCTGTAACACATAAAGAATCAGTGCTTGTGGCTGGATGGTGCGAGTTGTAATTTTCAATCCTAGGTATTTCCAGGGGGGTTCACATTGGACCTTTCCCTCAGGTATCTGCAAGGCTGCTCCTAGGACAGCAAGGCAGACTTGGCAGATGACTGTCTGCAGGTCTTGGTCTTTGTACAATGGGGCCAGCGGCCAGTCCTTCTTGTACTAAGTCATGCAAATGCAGCAGTTGGTGCTTTTGAGCAGCCCCCACAGCGACCTGCGCTGACAATGCATCAGCCAAGAGGCTCACTCCATGAGTGGCCGTGCTGGTCTCTTGGCACCCTTTGAGCAACACTTTACGGGCCGTCAGCATTAGCATTTTCGAACGCTAATTGTTTCAGGGGAGTATCACGAGCTGCACGGTCATCTACTTGTCTCTCTACTGCATTTTGGAGCCGACCAAGGAACTTTCTATGGGGTTCTCCAGGCGCTTGTGTGCCAGCAGCCAAGGCAGCTTCTGGAGCGGCTGGATCAGGCCCCGTCTCCCCGCGCAGCACAATGGCTTTTATTGCCCCAAACCCCGTCTGTCCATCTGGGCTCGCGCGTCGGGAGCAGCCCCAGGCCCCTCCCCGAGGAGCTCATTCACACCCAGAGGATTTCCATTGCCCGGTAAGTTCCCCGGGGCTTTAGCAGTCGGAGATCACGGTACCGGTCACCGACACAGCACATGGCACAGCCGGCAACATCACACCAACAGCAGTTTCCAACCGTGAGGAGCCATAACGTATCCGTCACCAACGGTCACCGATAAGCTAAAGGTATATGCCCATTAAAGACCACAGTCCTTTACCGATTTCCTCAATTCTTTTACCGGATCACAAGGCACAGATTCCCAGCAGGGCTCCTGGCCCCCTTCGGGAAGTCCCAGGGAAAGGCTGTAGGAATTCTGTATCTCCCTGGGCTACAGCTTCTTTTCTCCATCGTTCCCGAGCACCATCACACACCGTCTGAGTCGGCGCAACGCCCCCAACCGCCCCCTCGGTTCCTCCTCAGGGGGTCCAGATCCGGCTCCTTTTCCAGGGTCACAGGACCAGGGGCAAAAGGACGGGCCGCCCCGGGGGCGGATTTTTGCGCCGCAGCGTTACAGGGAGGTGGCAGCGGTAGAGCAGAGGAGCGCTCTGGGGGTTCAGGGGGATCGGGTTTGGCCTCTTTTTTAATCTGTGCCGAGGCTCCTGCCCCCTGACCCCACACGGGCACATGGTCGGCGGCTGCTGGAGCTGTGCCCGTGGCCGCGTCCCAAAGCCCAGGCCCTGTCCTGTCCCACACACCCCGGTCAAAGGTGCCGGGCTTGGGCAAGGCCGAGACATCCTCTCGTACCCAGTCTAAGAAAGTTATTACAGACAGGGCAGGTACAGATCGATTCTGAGTTTTTAAAACACCCTGTAGTACTTCTACACACACATGTAGCACTTCCCGATGGCTCACCTCTGTCCTGCAGCAGGAGATGCCGGCGGTGAGGTCAGTCCTGGAGACAATCCCTGGTTCCATCGGGCTGCGCTACCGCTCCGGATGGCTTTAGGCTCCTGGTTAATGCCCCGCGTTGGGCGCCTTTTGTAGCGTATGAAGGCACGGACCCCGGTCAGTGATGCAGCCAGAAGCGTTAATTACAACCACCAGGCAGCTTATATAGTACTAATGGATCTTCTTTCCCAACCCACACGCCCCTGCAACCCCCAACTGCCAGGCGGGCGGAATTGCCCTCCATCAGTAGGGTCGTTAGGGGCTGGTTATGGGTCGTTAGGACTTGATCATGGGCCTTCCCCTGACAGCGTTCCTGCTTCTTCTGTTTCTTCTTCTGGTCTCTGCTTCTTCCACAATCCTGTTCACCCACAGGGCTTTTTCCTAACAGACTTATGCTCTAGAACTTCGTTCTCACCAACCTGATTCTTGAACTTTTAAAAAACATCAGCACATTACGTGAAAAAAAAAAAAATGTTTTCAATGTTGTCTATTATAAGTAATGATCTGTTATTTAGATACTTCTAAATAACAAAATCTTGATATTCTGTTGTACATATTAACATCAAATTTCCCTCAGTTAAAGGAAGAAGTAAACATATTGTGTCTCCTTAAGAATTCAGTGACATATGGAAAATATTTTCTCATCTTAACTACATTCCCATTTAATCCACTTTCAATATAATGACGGAATGGTAAACCCACGCTATCCACTTCAAAAAACCTGCCAATTTATCATATCTTTTAAGGGCACTAATGTGTTTCCTCTAAATTTTCTGTCTTCCATTGCAAGCAAAAAAATAAAATAAAAACAAACAAATAAAACCCCACAAAACATACATTTAATGCTGACATATTTAATACTGCCACAATCCGCTCTTCAAGATTTCCAATTTGCTAAGCATTTGGTCATTTTATAGGATTACATTTATACCAGGGTCTACACACCCTCATCCATGCATCAAATGCATATATTCTAGAAAGAAGTGCAGTTTTCAAATATCTTGTGATATGAAACTTGATTGCATATTGACAACAAAAAATTCAAGTCGGTAACTTTCCGATTCCTATTATTGCAAATCTCTGCTTCTTGTTTCCAGGCGATAGAGAAGTAGAAACGCTGATATACAAAGTAAAGGCTTGTTCTTAAATAACTTTGCAGAAAGAAAGAAACACTCAAAAGAACATCTATTCCTCACACAACAGATAAAGCTTGAATCTGTCAATGAGTTTAAGCATTTGAAGTTTGGAATGATTTAATATTTGGCTATTTTGGAACAAAACAGAAACTAGCAAGCCAGACACTGGATAGATGCAAAACCAGAAATTTAATTATTTAAATATGAGTTACATTTTAAGAAAAATTAAATCAAAAAAAGTACTACAATATGGATCTACTCTGAAAATAAGGACTGTTGCATTATATTTCACTTAACTTACTTTTTCTTGAAGTTGAGGGGTAGCCAGATGGTTTGTTCATATCTGCAAGAGAAATCCCTATGAAAGATTATGTTTTTTTCATCTTTAGTTATTTCTCTTCCTTTCTGAGAAAGGATCTATGATACATGCCTAATAATTATTATTCTCAGGGATGCACTTGGCTTCTTATAGAGATATGAAGCCATGCAATTTTCTTCTGTCCCTCTTCATCAGTTTCTAAGCTAATTGAAGTTGAAAGAAACTAATAGTCTTGTTTCTAATATGGGGTGGGCCCCAATATATCAATGTGGAAAGGCACAACTGTAAGGCACGAGGAAAAAGGAGGAGGAAAAATGTATATAAATCTTGGCTTTAGCCCCATAAACCAGTTCTGCCAACAGAAACTGTGAATATGCAGAGCACTGTGTGTGAAGAAAGTGCTGAACAAGATAATCAAGCATTCCCAGATGCTTCCCAGGCTGCAGGTCAATTCTAACCACAGGTGGAAACAATCCAGAAAAGATATAACCATAACATCAACAATTAGCGACTTGCAGGAAATATTTAATTCTCCATAAAGTTCCACAAAATTCTGGACTGATGCTTTTATTGAAACTATTACCTTTACTGTAATTTCTGCAACCATGAGGTATTATATGTTCCTCTCAGTGTGTGAATTGCTTCTGCAAAATATAGTGGAAACGAAACTTTCTATGCCAATAAGAGAATTTGGCCACATGGCCAAAAGCTTTTAAGAACGGAGATTTTTTTTCTTTCCATAGAATAAAAAAAAAAACAAACCCCAAAAAACCTAGGTAAAGAGATTTATTTTTTTTTTTTAAGTTGCAGCGAGGCATTAGGTTTCAACAATTAAAAGCAGTAACTAAGGGCAAGAATTTTTTCACAGCATGTCTCATATTATTGTTGCCAACAGTGGCCTTAGAGGTTCTTGCTCAAAATGAAATGCTGTAATTCTCTTTGTAAAAGGATGCACCAAAAGAGAACTCGATCCACTTCTCTGTGGTCCTACGTGCTGCTTCTTCTTTTCCCATTTTATCCTTATCTAAATATTCATTTTAAAGTAAAATCCTGTTCACTGTTTCACTTAATTTTTAACCATATGAATATATTTCATATTATATTATACAGATTATATACATACTGTACACATACTCATTCATAAAAAAGACAACTTGGAAGATAGTCACAGATTACAATAACTTTAAGGACTAAAATTCTACTCTTTTTCCTCTATTGAAAGTGGCAGCCAAAAAACTATAAGCAGTTTGGATACTATTTCTTCAAGATGAGACGCAGTGTGTGTGTCTATATATGTACTGGTTATATACCAATATGCATCTACACACTCATGATTTAGGTCTGCTGGTTAGCACAACTCATTACATATCAATTCAATATCTTTTACATGTTTCTTTACATGTCTTTGAAGTCATATTTAAATCCTTAGGGTTAAATACGGGTAACATAAATATTTGTACATACCGATCTTGCCATTTACTACCCATAAGACCAAAAGGAACTCTGAAGTACTGCTTTAAACATAATTTGCAGTAACTTTGTTTCCCCAAGAATGCTTTGTTTGATTACAAATCTTCATAATGTATCAACCATAATTTTTATACATTTGAGTCTGTAGAATTAGTACTCATTTCCCATCCACTATGCTTGAAAAAATACGTTGTATAATCAGATCACACAGAGGGGAAAGGGAGAATGTGTGAAATGAGTAACTTTCCCAGACAATCTCAAACAGAAGTATTTAGCAGATGCCAAGACAAGCTTAACTCAATTCAACTAGCTAGCTGTGTCTTGAGACACAACAGTTTGCTTGGCTGGCTCCCTTTTGAGGCTGCTTATCCTAACAAAAAATAATAGGACACCAAAAAAAAAAAAAAAAAAAAAGAGAGGCAAAATCAACTTCCTAGGTAATTAGGACAAGTATGACTTGTCAAAGTTTAGGATCTTTTCAGGATAACAAACTTACAAACAGGTTTACAAATCCTAGGGTAAACTTTTGGACTAAGTATCTGACTCACCTGAGCTCTATTCTAATCTCATTGATTCTGTGTGGAGGTTGGTAACCTACCATGGAATACCTTTATTGTCTGAATGATGATCTTTATGATTGCTAGGAAAGACAAGCTCTGAGCAGTAATCTGAATAATAACTTCAATTCACACCAAATTCATAGAGTATTGAAACTGAGCCAATGTTAATTCATACAAATAAATTCATGTCAGTTAAAGGTCTGGTCTAATTGACATCTCCTGAATAGCAAAAAAAGATTTTTAGAACAATAATAGTCTGTTTTCAAACTTGAAACAGGTAATTGCTTCAGAAGAATAGGGTTCATATTAGTTAATAATGTAGTATACTGAAACACCGTCGTTTTAATTGTTATGGCTAAAGATACAAATGAACACTGTGTGATTTATAACAATTCCTAGGCATCTTGTCCTTCAGACAAAATATTTGCTCTTAATCACATTAAAATAATTTCTGATTTTCTCTCAGCAGTTCCACAGCTCAGATAAAGAATAACCAAGTGCCTAAGTCTTTGTCCTTTGTTTCCACAGATAGCAGAGTAAGTTAGTTTCAGTGAGTGTTTCATATGACAAACATTTTTTACCCCACGTTGAAATGAACAGCAGTGCTAAAGGTGTCACAGCCCTTTTTTTGGAGACGAGTAGGCTAAGCAGGTGACTTCTTACACTGCTCAGCTTGGTTGCAACAGAACCAGTTGTCAGTCAACAACAGAGAATCTCAAAAGACTTCACACAATAAGAGTTGTCAGTGTGTTATCACAGGAATACGCAGCTCAGCCAGTACACACATGCACTATCTTGCTTACACTGACAGCCAGCCTTTTGACATGATACAGAAGAGTATCTTTCATGGATTCCCTCTGAAATTTCCAGAAAGAATGAAGACTCCAGAATGTACGGAATAATATCCAAGACGTACATCATCCACAAGGTTGGCTATACCTTTGAGCATGCTGTTGATAATGGGCTTCAGAAGTTTTTAAAATTTGCAAGCATTAAAGCCGGTTGTAAGTTAAAGTCAAAGAAGAAGAGAAAGCTAAAAACATTTCATCCAGCTGTTCATTTCTCTCCATCATTTTTGAGAGGTCTTGGAGAACAGGAGTGCCTGAGGACTGGAGGAAGGCAAATATCACTTCTGTCTACAAAAAGGGCAAGAAGGAGAACCCAGGGAACTACAGGCCAATTAGTCTCACCTCGGTTCCTGGGAAAATAATGGAACAACTTGTTCTGGATGTCATCTCCATCGATGATCAAGAAGTTATTGGACGTGGGCAACACAGATTTACCAAGGGTAAATCATGCTTGACCAATCTGATAGCCTTCTGTGATGTTATAACTAGATGGCTGGATGAGGGGAGCACGGCAGATGTCATCTACCTTGACTTCAGCAAGGCTTTTGACACCGTCTCCTACAACACCCTCATTAGAAAATTAAGAAAGTGTGGGCTAGATGAGGTGGATTGAGTCCTGGCTGTGGGACAGAACTCAGAGGGTTGTCATTAATGGAGCAGGGTCAAGTTGGAGGTCTGTAACCAGCGGCGTCCCCCAGGGGTCAATACTGGGTCCAGTCCTGTTCAACATATTCATCAGTGATCTGGATTAGAGGACAGAGTGTATCCTCAGCAAGTTCGCTGATGATACCAAACTGGGAGGGCTGGCTGACACTCCAGAGGGCTGTGCTGCCATCCAGTGTGACGTGGACAGGCTGGAGAACTGGGCAGAGAAGAACCTAATGAGGTTCAACAAGGACAAATGTAGGGTCCTGCACGTGAGGAGGAAGAACCCCAGGCACCAATATAGGTTAGGGGTGGATCTTCTGGAAAGCACTACTGAGGAGAAGTATCTGGGAGTCCTGGTGGATATCAAACTTTCCCTGAGCCAGCAATGTGCTCTTGTCACCAAGAGGGCCAATGGAATCCTGGACTGCATAGGGAAGAGTGTGGCCAGCAGGTCAAGGGAGGTCCTTCTCCCCCTCTACTCTGCACTGGTGAGGCCACAACTGGAATACTGTGTCCAGTTCTGAGCTCCCCAGTTCAAGAGAGACAGGGAACTACTGGAGAGAGTCCAACGTAGGGCAACAAAGATGATTAAGGGATTGGAGCACCTCCCTTATGAGAAAAGGCTCAAAGAGCTGGGGCTCTTTAGCCTTGAGAAGAGAAGACTGAGGGGAGACCTCATCTATGTTTACAAGTTCCTAAAGGGTGGGTTGAAGGATGATGGAGCCAGACTCTTTTCAGTGGTTTCCAGCAATAGGATGAGGAGCAACGGGCACAAGCTAGAACGTGGGAAGTTCCATTCAAATACAAGGAAAAACTTCTTTACAGTGAGGTTGACAGAGCACTAGAACAGGCTGCCCAGGGAGGTTGTGGAGTCCCCTTCTCTGGAGATTTTCAAGACCCGCCTTGATGCAGTCCTGAGTAATGTGCTCTGGGCAACCCTGCTTTAGCAGGGGGGTTGGACTAGATGATCTCTAGAGGTCCCTTCCAACTCTGACAGTTCCATGATTCTGTGATTTTCGTCCAGGGTGTTTGTTAATCAATTTAAGATATTTGAAACCTAAATATTTGCAAGTAAGCTTTAAATAAGCTTACAGTACACTGTTCAGCCCAAACACCATTGTATCATGTCAGGTTGTCAATGGTTAGGTTCCTTTCCCAACCATTACTAAAATTAGCATTCCGCTATTTAATGTTTTATTTATTTATTTTAAAAGCCAAATTAATCTCCCTGGGAGAACCTTGGTAAATTCTTATTTGGTATAGCCAAAATTTAAGATACTCAGCTACTCCCAAATGGCACTGAGGACTTCGAAGATCTGTGGGTCTTGGGCTTTTTCTTCCCCCCATTTTTCAAGTTGGGCTATTGAACAGGTCAGCTGGGCTCCTTTCAGTTTGAAAATGAAGCTGAAAAAGGCAACTGAACAGAGACTTCTTTAACCATCCTGGAGAGCACTTTACTGAACAAGAATTGGGTCAGATGATGCTAAAACCTGTCCATCCAAACAGTAAAGGTCACTTAAAGGTACAGAGAAGCTTCATTACTTAAACAAAATTCTTATTTTCTAGAGTTTATACCACATTTCTAACAACTTCTTGTACATTACTCAGTTGGAAAGTAACTGTATAGCTTAACATTCCTTTACAGACTTTCTTTGCTTACTAACAAAGCAACACTGATGAGTGGGGTTCTTTTGTTTTGAATATGTGAAGATGTAAAGGCATATCCTTAAGAAGTTAACTTTTTAATCCCTGCTTATATTCTGAGAAATTATTCCTTTTTAAGAAATTCTTGACAATATCTTAAAATCACATGCTTTATGATATAAGAGATTAAGAATTGTCTTGTTAGAGTTCAAATAATTTATGATCTTTTCCTATTCAAAACATGACCTACTTTCAAAAGCAATTTCATAACACTGGGAGTAGGGAAAATTAATCACAGATATTCCAAAACTTATTAGGACACAAAAATTTTTTTCTTCAAAGCACTACCCAGAGTCAGTCTGGAAACAAGTGATTTTTCCCACTCACATAAGCAGACAAGTAAGACTGCTCATGAGCATTTTGTTTTCTCTGGGTCACAGCCTATCGCTTTGGCTTGTTTAACTACTTTGGTATGGTTTTATCAGAATTAACAATTCAGTTGTGCAGAGATGTGCTCAGTTTTATCAGAATAGTTTTAGAAACCATTTCTTCTATAATTAAGTCTTTAAAGAATATTTTTTTAAAAAGGCAACTTCTTGGACATTTAGATGTAATTATTCTTAATTATATTTAACCACTGCAGTATTTTAACACCATGTTACCACCACACCATCTTTCAACAGTTCAAAGGGTTCTTTGTGGGATTTAATGCTGTAAGATAGCACCCTGTGATGACTCCAACTCCACTAAGTCTTCTTTGAGAGAAATGTGCTTAAGAAATAATTCATGTTGTCACATAAGCCATGGTTCTACAGTTACTAGAGTGGTCACATAAAATAGTATGGTGCCCTAGAGGTCATGAAAAAGCACCTCTATTTATTACCTCTATTTATTCTCTCATTGCCCACCGTAGGCCAATGACTAGTCCCACCAAAAGATAAGAAATTAATTGTATAAGTAATAGTTACTCAGCCTGGCTCCTTCTGCATACTTTCCTTTGAATACTGTCCTTCAGACAGAAGGGAAGTTGGCATCCTCTTGCCAACATGTATACCTACATATGCTATGGAAAAACTTCCAACTGAAACTACATTTAAAAAAAATAATAATCAGAACAATAACAATCATGGCACTTTCTCCCTGGTATTCCTCCAGTAATGTCATTGACGTTAAGTAAGAATGTATTTGGCATTTCATATTTTGTCATATTGAACAGGAGCAAGAGTGTCTTTTGCTTTGAGGCCTGTTTTTCCACAGAATCTGGAATATGGTTTCTAGCAGCCTTCACAGGAAATTAATACCAAGATAATGTAGTTTCTATATATTGATACATCTTTATGTGACGTCAGTTAACCAAGAAGTAAATCTCTGTTGTACGATCCTGGGGGGGGGGAAACAAACCAAAAAAAAAAACAAAGCGGTTTCTAACAATGTGGAAAATAAAAGCCCAGTAAGGGTCCCTACAAATGGAATGAACTATTAACAACAATAAAAGTGCTGTTTAGAAGCTAATTTGCCTATTCTGTTAGGTATATAGAAGCTTACTAGATATAATTGTAACTGCTGTAAGCGCATCCTGTTTTGAGAACAGAGAAAAATCTTTGACATTAAAGCAGCACTTATAAAATTGTAAGATTAATGTTCAGTTTTCAGTTACCTTAACAACTCACTGAGTTAAATAGAATATAAGGGTTAAAGCTGAGAAAGAAGTGAAGAGTAAGAACAAGGAGGCTAAAGAATAGAAAACCATTAAAGAGCATGGACACAATATTTATAGGAATAAGAGTTATGAATCAATCAGTGCTAGGAAAACAAAACACACCAACTTAAATGAGGAGTTTCAATGTTACTTTCAAGTTTGGTGACATTCTCTTTTCTCTATTTTGCTAAAATATAGTTTAATATAAATGCAAATAAAAGTACTTATCTGTTTTCCATGGGACTTCCCTTCAACCTGCTGTTTCCAACTGCAGTTTGCTTGGGATACCTCCATCATAGAAAGCCAATTGACATTAGACCCACTGGCAACTACTTATAATATAGATCACCTTTATGGACTTCACAGTGCACCATAACCAGATCCACAGTCTTCTCAATTCAAGTATCAATAATGACATTAGTAACAGCACTTTTACATGTATATAAATGACTTACTGGTGTAGAAGGAACTGTTTCCTACCTTCTCCAGAAAGCCAAATTCCATGTGACTCTCTGAAGTACTTTGCATAGCACAACAGGGATCCTTGGAACAGAAAAGCTCATACTTGTGTGACCTCAACTTCCCCCCCAACTTTTTCCCCTCTTTTTTTTTTTAAATACCTAGATGAAACTTTTAGTGATGGACAGCAGGACACGCCTACTAAGTAACCTGGAAATCTTGTATGCAGCACAATGCCCCATGTTCCTTTTCTTGATGATGGAGTGTTCAGGGTGTTGTTTGCAGTTGTTGAAGTGCATGAAATCAAACCCAACAATGAAAAGCTACACTATACACTTCAAAGAATATGCTACATATGGCTGTTTACAGATCCAATTAATGTTGCCTGAATGTTAATGCTAGAATTGATTTTCCCTTGGAATTCTGGCTACACGTAATTAAGCTGGACTACTGTAGTGACTTCTGCATTTATTAGCAATTGGTATAAGTATTTGGTAAAGAAAAAAAGGCAAAAAAAAGTAGAAAGCAGTATTTAAATAAATAGTATATGCTTCACTGTAAGAATATTTTACAGGATACACAAATATAGCTACTTGAATTAAAATTTGCACTAGTAGTTTTTCCTGATATAATATTGCTCTAAATGTCCATATGTTCTTGCCAATTTTACTTCAGAAGAAAAGGGTAAAATAAAACTTGTTTAATTAAAGCAGTAGTTGACATGATATTTGATTCTGAATGCTTTATGAAAAGTTATTTGGAACATAACATTTTATTTTTCTGTTTGTTATATTTAGCAGATTCTAACAGAATAATGGTTATCAATATGCAATTATTATTGTGGGTAACACTTGTTAGTCTCTTCAACCCACAGAAGAGTCAACTAGTAGAACATCAAATTTGTACACTTTAAACAGTCCCAAGATCTACCCCTCTTGGTGCTGAAGGCAATAACAGTGTTTTGAATTAGTTCATTACCAGTTGCTCTGGAGTATTAATTTTCTAATGATTTATTTCTCAGATCTACCTAAAGTTAACATTAATAAGGTGAAAGAGTGGTCTCAATTCAAAACTGGATACACGCAAATACATAAAAATGACAGATACCTTATTTCATGTTTCTCACTAAGTTTTTTGTGTAAAACTCTGGGAGGTTTCATGACAGAGATATGACTAGTTCCATTAATGATACCTAATACACTATGAAAATCCTTTTATATTATGCAAGGAATTGCATTCAGAAACTCAAAAAAATGTAAATATTCTAACATAGGTAATCTAAAAGAAAAGCTAGGCTTCTTGCAACTGGGTTATTTATACCAGAGTCTGCTTCAAAAAATGGTTTTAAGAGCCAGTGATAAGTAAGAGAGACAAAATGCAGCTACCTGGATAGTCAGTAGGAGGCCAATTTGTTATATATACTTGTTAAATTCATCAACATTGCTTTTGAAATTTGACCCTTGGTTCTCAATGGCAATGGATCATCCATACAGTCTCAGGATATTTGCCTTTCAAATAATGACAAATTAAGTATTGTTGTTCAGCAATCAACAAATTATAGCATCAATAATTATATTTCATTAGAATATTATCATATAGTTAAGAATACCCTTTTTTTCTTATCAAATACTTTCTGAAGAAAGTTAGGATTATACAACTAATTAGTAGAATTTATAAAAATAAAAACACCATCTTCTAGCAAAAAAAAAATGCAATATGGACTGCTGCAAACTCATAACATGATTCCCATGGCACTTTGGTTCATAATTCCAATAACAATTAAAAGTTACCAAAGGTCTATCAGTTTATCCTATCACAGAAACATTTCACGTAGTGATTTTAAAAAGGTTTTCAGTACTGAAACAGTATAATCCTTGAACTTTCTGCACTAATACTAATTTCTAAGTCAAAAATAAGAAGGAACCATTTAACAAACTGCCATTTTTAAAATTTTTTAAAACTTACCTGGTTATGGTAAGTAAGGATTCCACTACATCTGAAAAACAATCTATGTTTAATGAAATGTTAGAATTGATACTACCTAATAGTAGTGAAAAGGACAGAAGAGAAAAATCCAGCCAGATTTCAACTAAGCAATCTACTTCAATTACTATTTGTTTCCTGATCTTCAGTTCTTTTATCGAGTATTTCAGATTGTTCTCCTCCTCACCATCAACAGGATGGTAACCCATATTTTGTCCCTGAAGAGAAATACTAAAATTAAACAGTAAGCCCACAAGCTTAAGACTCCTTACCCTCTGGGTTTGCTACACTCCTCTTGCTTCTCAGTGTTACAGACACATGTGTAAACAACAGAATTTCCTGCATCCTTTTCTCATCTGCACAGTACTGGGACTTGGCCAAGAGGATTATTTACAGCATGAAGGCCACTCCACAGTAACTTGAAAAAGATTCTCATTGGTCAGGCTTTATCAAAACTAAAACCACATTTTTCTTTTACAAATCATTTACCCAAAATAAAACTTTTTGCCATATTGTTCTTCACCAGGCTTTATTCAGTCTTTTTGTCTCCCTCCCTTTCTAAATTAAAGAGTGTGACACCATTCCCCCAAGTGTTAAGTGTAAGCTTAAATTAATTATTCTAATCACAGTAGTTAAGCACAAGTACTAGTCTTTTCCAGGTTGGGTGGATTCTTACAGCCATACTTGCTCTTAGTATACCTCCTAAGTTTTAAAAATCCTATAATAGGATTAGTTTTTCCCTCTGTATGACTGCATATCATTTAGCTAATACATGTATTTTCATAATTGACCCAGTAGTTAGCCAGAGGCTGTTAGATATTATCATGGAAAACTGTAGTATTTTGACTATTAGAGATATGAAAAGAATATGGTGAGGAAAGGCAAAAGAATATGGACTTTGAAAAGCTCATTTATGAAAAATGAAATACCTTTGCACTAAAATGTAAAGTATTAAAATAGGAAGAAATATTTCTTTAAAGAATACAGCTCGAATATTTTTGTAACTGAATCACACGTCCCAAAGTATGACACCACTGTTCCTAAACTGATATCACAGGCCACTAAATGACAGGTCCTCCGGGTAGAAAACTGATACAGTTAGACACAGCTGAAATGATTTGCCATAGCTCTGAAAAGCTAGATATTTCTTATTAAAAAAACCTCAACATCTACAGAATGCTACAATTCCTGCCTCACAATCTCAGACTGAGAAGCTAGATTTCCTTACTCATAGCTTTAAGGAACATATCTGTGCTTCCCTGCTCACATCCCACCACCTTTTAACATCTGTATAGCAGGTAGTATATTCATCATGAAGAACAGCTACAGCTGCAGGACTCTTCACTTAAATAGGGGGTTGTCTGATGCTAGGATTATTTATTTTTTTAAAATTTATTTTAAGGAAGTGAAGAAGCAAAACCTCTCACTCCCATCAATTCCATGGGCATTATGTGACTTTGGTGACTCACAAAATTTAGTCCACTGCCAGGAGACAAAAGACATTCAACAAAAAAGGTAAAAAAAACCCTAATTTCTATTAAAACCAAAAAACCAAATCCCACAGCAAAAAAAAAAAACAAAAATCAAAAAAAACCCCACAACCAGAAAACTAAAACAAAGCAAAAACCAAACCAAAACAAACAAAAAAAATCAAACAGGCAAAAATCCAAAGCAAAAAAATAACCAGAAAAACCCCACACAAAACAATGCCAAACCAAATCAAGAGAGCACAAAACAAAAAAAAAGCACCACAAGAAAACCCCACAAAACAAACAAGGAAAAAAACCCCAAAACCGAATCCTGAGTCTGCATCAAATTAAAAACAACACAAAAAAACCCAAATCAAAACCATAATACAAGAAGACAACAGCTACTTTATGAATCTTCCATGGTTTCTTGAGCAGCTACATATATCTCATCTCCCACTAGAATATTCTCTGGCTACATTCCATTATCCCCACTGTAGGAAATCAATTAACATTTTAAAAATCGAGTTATGTACACATCATAACTTACATGGCACGTTATTTCTCTGTAACTAATCACATTTCAACTCATTCATGAGCTACAGAACTCACTTTCCACCATTCTTCCCTTACTGCCATCTCTGAATGCATCCAGTAAGTCTATTGTCCATACTCAAACAAATCCTTGGTTTCTAAAGAAATTGATGCACATTCATTTTATCTGAGAGAACATTAAGTAATTTTGATCACAACTGAAATATCAAGTGAAGGTCTGTAAAGGAGAATTTATCACTCAAAAATAATAAATAAATACATAAATAAAAGTGTTAATGCACCATGTGAAGGAAGTAGTACTGTTGGAAATACTGCTAAGTATATATTGCATTCTTTGCCACAGATGTCTTAAAAATGCCTAAAGCTTCTATTTGTTTCTTTTTTCTCCTGTATGTCCACTTAAAAAAAAAAAAAAAAAAAAGAAGACCACTCTTAGCAACCCCTTTTTGGGAAGGAAAACAGTATTTTTCAGAAAAAAAGGCACAAAACAGAATTATGGATGAGACAAATAGTAAAGCTATAACCAAAACTCAAGTTTTATTCTGTTACGCTCTCTGGTAATAGCTAATTCTTGGATGAAGGTTTATTCTGTACCATTTTTAAAGATGCATTCAAATTTCATTTAAAAATTTCACTGTAAGCTTGGGAAGTTACCATGTAAAATCATACAGACCAAACTATGCAAATAACATGTTTTATAATCTTTTATCAACTTTGATAAGAATATCATATCAAAACCAAAAAAACACCAACAGAACCAAAACCTTTTTGTACTGAATAAACTTGTGGATTGCAACTCTTCATGATGCTAGGGAACTACTGGGGAAAGTACTATGATGTGCTATTAAGGAAAGGTAGCAAGGAACCTGAAAGACCTATGGCGTTTGATTTGATAAGCAATTTAAAATGTTTGTTGAAAAAACTAAGTGGAGTAATTAGCTAATTTTATACTTTTACTTGCAAATATAGTCTTCCTTCCCAGTCTCATCTGACCTTTGTGTTAGGCCTATCACTGTAATAATTACAGAACAGATGCTGCCAACATGTTAGCTCACTAACACATGACCATCACATAGAGAACTGAATTGTCTTCCTAGAGATCTCCCGGTATGTAAACAATTCTTAGTAAGTTCATATTAGGAACATTAATACACTTACCAAGAGGATGAATCTGTGGTCATTATTTTTGTAAGAAAAATGTACTGAGAAAATATGAAAAAGACTGTAGACAGTATCAATAACCTAGAACATATGTTTTGATGCATGGCGCTAGCTCCAGCCCTGAGTAGCGAGGGACAAAATCCCTTCACTTTTAGTACATATAAACTTTGGCAGCATGACTGACCTGCTTTTTCCAGATCCACAGAGAAGCATTAACACAACACGAAAGCCAAAATTTGAATTTTTAAGTGTCAAGACCCATTTCCTTTGAGAACACAAAGGAAGAGACATGATCCTTTTCATGATTACTGAACCAATGAAGAATATTATTTAAATTTTTCTCAGAGGAGAAGGTTAGAGCAACTCTTTTTCAGAATACACAAATTAACAATATTTACTATATTGATGCAATTTCCTTAGCAGAGATAAGAAATTAAATGGCATTACTGTTCAAGCAAAAAACAATAAAACACTTAAAGCACTAATAGCAATAAAATAGAACAATCCTATTAACTAAATTGGAAATTGGAGATGAGTACAAAGCACTAAAATTGTAACCTTTGAAATTGGGCTTCCTCCATTCTAAAAAATGGCCTAAATATGCTAATTCTGCTGTCTTGATGAAAATTGTTTTCAGTCTTACTATTATTATTTCATATAATTCCACATAATTTTATACAAGCAAAGCTATGAACATCAAAATGCATTTGAAAATGTAAGGAGACAAGGTCATCCTTTACTGAACCTAAACCCCAGACACACTCCCTTAGAAGATTAAAGTAAATAGAAGACAAATGACAGTAGAAAGTTACCTTCGAAGCTTCGAGGCACAAGGAGACGATGGGGGCAAAAAAAAGTCATATAATTTTTAATCTTGTCTCTGCAGCAGCAAAGCCTAAACAAAAAAGCAAGCCTATGAAGGTATCGTAAGTCAGTAACCAAAACCACCCAAAATGAGATACTGCCAAACCTTGTACCTAGAATAATCACAGAAAAGTATCACAGAGTCTTCATGGTTGGAAGTGACCTTTGAGATCATAGAGTCTAACCATACACATACACATACACACATACATACATACATATACACACACACACACACACACACACACACACACACAAAATCCAACCCAACAACCTCAAGCACTAGAGCATACCCTGAAGTACCATGTCTACACATTTCTTAAATACCTCCAGAGATGGTGACTCCGTCTCCATGGGCAGGCCATTCTAGTGCCGGACCACCTTCTCAGTAAAGTAATCCTTCCCAAATCAGCATGGAAAAACCTGGTGCAGTTCTGTTTCTTTGATACACAGACCAGGAAGATGATACAATTAGCATAATTCTTTTTTAGAATTGCTCTCTAAAATTAGAATTTCAAAATATTTTCCCCCCATTTTCTTCTAAATGCTAGCATGTACTAAATAAACTGTTGTCAAAAAGTATTGTTTCTTAGCTTTTCAGTTCAATAGTGTTAATTTGACTTTAACCACTGATAATCCTAACCTAAAAACTTAAGTTGTGATCTTTGAACAAAATAATCATCACATAACAAGAGTATTTATCATAAAACCTTCAAAGCAGGCAACAATAGATTACACACGGACATAACAAGATTATACGAATAAAACCTGTCTCCTACTTAAGTAACTTTAAAACAGAATGCAAAATTTCTAAGCAATATAAAAAAAAAAAAATTGAAAAACTTATTCTAGCATAGCGACAAAGCATAGGAAGTTTATCTAGAGCTAATACTTTGCTCAGCTTGTTAGTCCAACTCAGATTTCACCTGTGCAAGTTAAATTGATTCACAGGTGCAAACAGTTACAGCAGACTAATTTAGAAAATTTGTCTTGTTTAGGTCTGTGCTCCTGACTGAAGTTCTTTTTATTAGAAGAGTGTTTATTAGAAGAGAAACAGGAAAAAGCTACATATTACGTTTGCCTGTCGTTAGGCTATTCAATACTTCATAGCACATGTAGCAAACTTGTGACAAAATTACTATTGTTCTTAAAGAGTGACTGTAAATATAAGCTTCATTCTCTGCTGTTTATTACGCTTTGTAGTGAAAATTAACACATAACACCTGAAATTGGATTGCTCATTATAAATAAATATACTTCAACAGGCCTCAGCTTGGCAGAACTACCATTGATTCCTAATATCTGGAAAAACAGGCACAGCAGGTTATAAAATAGACTCTAATTTTGGTAATTCCTGTGTGCTGGAAGTTATACCTGCATGGTAGTAGAACTTCAGTACTTTATGTTTTTTTAAAAAAAAAAAAATCATCGAGACAAGGTGGCTCAGTTATTTCAATGGCTCCTGATTTTATTCTAGGTGTCTCCTGACCAGTTGATGGCTGCATTTAAAAGAATTTATAGAATTTGCAAGAGGACAACACTCCAGCAATTAGAAGATGAGAAATGGAAGTAAAAATGTAAGAATTGTTGTCTTTTTGTGATTTTAATATTATTTTCTACTGGATGTTTACAGAAATGTTTTCCATTTCCATACTTTATAAATACCTCAGAAAAATAGTTTCCAAATAAATTATCAATAAAAATATAATTAAAAATTTCTAGTACATCTGATGGAGAAAACACTAATATAAATTTCATAATTTATATCTATGACTACAGTTTACTTTTGAAAGAACGTACTGAAATAGCAGTAACATACTTTAGAAGACTTTTAAATGGAATCAAATTAAGAATAAATTAAGCAGGTTTTTTTATGAAGGAAAAAATATGTTTTCTAGTTTGTTATTTCAATATGAAAACATAAAATTAGTTGACTAAAAGGTATATGATTTTCTTGCTCTTCAGTATAACTAGAAAGAGTATGAAGAGGCTGCCTTGCCAAATATTTCATTCACTGCACACAGGTGTGATGTTGCTGTCAATTGTGGATTTGTTCACTAATTGACTGATCACAAAGAAGACAGACTTAGCACCATTTTTCATTTCATCACCTTCAATCAAACAAAAAGTCTCACTTAGAATGAATCAGTACTAATCAATACTTTCCTAGAAAAGAAATCAAGTAATCTCTACATGGATTTTTAATGAAAAGTTTGAAAAGTCTGACATTAAAAATAATGAGGCCTTGCATTTTTAGGGAAAATATATTTCTTGATGAATCATTCATAGGCTCAGACAGCTCAGTTTGGTTTCCTCAGATATCAGTGATAAAAAAAAAAAGTATTTTTTTCAAAAAACACTGACTAATACTGCAATGAAGTACACAAGAAGTATGTGTATCTTTCAATCTCATGTTCAGAAGCCTGCTACTTTGCAACCTTAGAATGTGACTGCTATTAATAAGCACAGGTTTGGAAACAACCTTTTCTTTTTCCCACTCGTGTAATGTAATAATAATATCTTCCACAAGAATACCTCTGCTATATATAGGGGATTGTAACAGCAACGTGATGTGACCAGTGTTTCATCAGACCATACCTAAAGAAAGGGAAGATGTCTAAATTTGTATTATAAACAGCACCTATCCCATTCTGAAAACCCAATTATTTCTAATTTTTCACAGTAAATGAAAACTCATAGTTTTCCTTTTTGATCTAAAAATAGTTATTTCTTTTACTAGGATAGCATTACTGCAGGTACTAAATATTCAAATAGCAACAGTGACTGCCACTAAAACTGTAATCACTGTAAACTCACTGTTACTAAGTTAAAAAATTATAGTTTATTCACTTTTATAAGCAACAGTGTTCCTCTGGCTGCAGGGTTGCCATTCTCAATAATGAAAGCATCTTGTACCTTCAGCATTTTAAATGATAACATTTGGCAAAGAATGTTTTCATTCAGGTTTCTGAGTATCTGGACTTCATCTGTATCTATTTCAGAAAAAAAAAAAATCTATAAATCAGCAGATTATAAATAACACCCAAACAAAGATGTGTTCCTGATTTTTTTCCTGTAGTCCAAAATGAAGATGAGCATCAGCTGCACACAGATCTTGAAAGTTAGTGTCTTAGCACTACTTATATGTCAATAACAGTTAAAAAGCCTTAATGTATTTAAAGCCTTGCTCCATGCTTCTGTCATCACTTTGATCCCATGATCAAAATTTTACCCAGGATTAAATCAAAATTCAAACCCAGATCACATTTATACATTTATATGTAAAAAAGTGAAGCATGAGTCTGCCTTCTCAGTTTTTGGATAGGGCCAATGTAACTTTTGTTTGTTTGTTTTTCATGCACAAAAAATAACTACAGCAATAGAATAATTTTATCTTTGTGCAGTTTTCTTTTCTCAAGGCACCACTAAAGCATGATCAAAAATGCACTTCTTTTGGATAATTCAATAACAGATTTTAGTTAACAAGCAATTTCTCAGCAGCCTAATGAGAAACACAGGGATCTTTTCTCGCAAGGTTTTACTTTATTGTTTGTTAACCTACCTGTTACTGTTGCAAAAAATAATCACAGCTTTAAAAGAAGCATTAATAATCAGCTAAGACTATTGTATACAGCATAAGGCACTACCACTAAGAGATACATGAACTACTTCAACAGCATTACTTAAGAGCCTTAAAAAAAAAAAAGAGAATGCATTGGTCTGGGCAGAGTGTCAGGCAAATGTCTTGAATTAAAGTTGCAGTGCAAATCACTTTCCAGTTATGAGAGCAGAAACAGTATTTGTGTATGTACTTGTATGTTACAAATAAGCTGCAAGTACCACACCAGGCTATGCATGAGAAGTGGTTGTAAAAGAGACTTGGTATTAATCTAAAGACATGAATCTTTATTATGGTTTAAAAATACCCTTTTATTAAAAGTACTATGTACAATTTATCTGGCTCTTTCCATGTAGTCTTAGAACCATCTCAATTAACATTTTAAAGTTTACCTGTTAGCAATGGTCTGAACAGATGAATAACCACAAAGACAGCATGATGCAGCTGAGGGTCAAGATTGTTGCAAATGTCTTGCATCTAAAATAACCCACGCTTCTTGCAGTACTTCTTCCTTAAAAAACTCTTCCAAATAATCCCTCAGTAATGAGGAGTCCCTTGGTAAAATAAGCCATTCCAACTGTACCCTTGAGAGCTCTGAAGTTAACACACACGAGAGTGGCTGCTGTAGAAATAATTTCCCAGGAATTTATTAAAGATCACTATTGAGTTGTCTGAATTTTATTTTGAATGGTTATGTTCAATGGGAACTTGTCAGTGGGAAACCTGAGTCCAGTTTAAACTTCATTTTCCATACTAATGAGACTAGAACTTTGGCCTTGTTTTCTTGTGACTTTTTTACTGACATGAAAAAGGACACTGCAATCTGGGCTTTTCAGGGACTTAGGTGTCTTGGTCATTTCTAAAGAAGCACTACAAACTGATGTGTATACATTTAAAATGTTTGCTCTCTCATTTAATGCTTTCTTTTATATTTTAACTTTTTCATCATTTTCAATAGTAAACAGCTCAGCACAATCTTGTACTGCTTCAGTGTACCCTCATACCAATGTATTCTGCTTAATATAATTCTTCCTGTCTATTCTTAGTGGCTTTGCATCATACTCAAGCATAGGAAAGCCCAGCAGAAATGAAATGATGAACTTTCCTAATATCCAAGATCCTACCACAGATAAACAGTACAGAATGCATTTCTTTGGCTTAACTTGACCCAAGTTGATGGCTGGCATTTCTTCTGAACAAGAAGAAAAAGAGAGGAAAGCAAAAGAGAATAAAAACTGTTCTGTGGAAACTTCACACACTAGTGTAATTCGGACAGAAATTGTGAGCAGCTACAAGGATCATTTTCAAGATTCTAAAATATTAGTAAATTAATACTTCCTTCTAATATTTAAGACAGTTACATGAAGATGGGAATAATGCATGGAAAATGTGTGTGTGCAGGGGGAACGCATACTTGGATTACTAATAAATTTATTTTTTTTTAGATGGGTGGTGGCTACCATCAGTCTGTTTCAGTGACAAGCCTTAAGTCTTTTAGTGCCTGGTGAGTTCTGTTGTTCTACAAACAGGGACTGAGAATTAAGGCCTGCCTAATCCCTGAACAAGTTATCTGCTTTTCACTTGTCAGAGTTTGACTAGGAACAGCATAATTTTGACTAATTGCCTGAAACAGCATGCTAGGAACAGCATAATTTTGACTAATTGCCTTAGACAAGTATGAATTAATCTACAATTCTGCTCTCAGAACAATGGATATAATAATCCTTTTCTTAAGAAAAAGAAACAATGCCATTTTCTGTTAAATTGTCAGTACTTGCTTTTATTCAGCTGGCAGTAAGAATTACTGCTGATGAAGGTAAATTGTAAAAGTTCCACTATTCCCCTTTGGCTAAATATATCTGTTGGCAACTCTGAACTTGAGTGATCTAGTTGTCAGCAGTTCCATGACTAAAAGAGCAGATTTAAAAGACAGATATACAATTTCTTTTTCCATTGATTTTTTTCATATGCACATATTTTCTATGCAATGGGATTACATTTTTTTCTATATCTGTGTCTGATTCAAATCCATTGAAGTCAATCTGAAGAAGTAACTTGTTAGTTAAAATTATGTGTGGTTTGAGCCTTGTCTTTATTCACAAATAAGTGTAGTGCACTTTTATGTATTTTGTGACCAAATTATCTATCCAATGCAGGAAAAAACCCCACACTAATGCATATGACCGTGGATATGTTTTACTTAAAATTATTTTTATAGTATGAACACAAAGCATTTTAACTCACATGAAAAGATAAATTAGATGGCAAGTTGATATTCATTGAAATAGAAGATGAAACCTACTACCAGCTGATTACCATTCCTGAAGGTTATGTGTGTAAATAGAAGGAGAATATACAAGAACATAAGGCAGAGATGGTTAAAAAATATTCATAATTCTGATACTCATATGCTTTCATACTCAAAAAAGCACTCACAAAATAAGAAAAACACCTATCTTTGACAGGGTTTTTTTTCTTCCTCACTGACTTTAGCAAATGTTAAATCCTAAAAGGAGACACATGACATCATGTTATCTAAAATCAACCACATTATCGGCTTTCAGCTGTTCTTTATGCACACCAAGATCAGACATATGGTTCAGAAATCTAAATGAAATTGTAATTTGACCTGTTAGTCCTTACTTATTAATTTTTACAGATTCAACATCAACATATAGTTAGGCCTCCAAGGCCAAGTTATACTATTTCCACATTAAAGATATGATACCACTGTCAGAGCACATTTACTTTACTTTATCTCATCCAAAAGATTATCTTCCAAAGCTCAAAATTCTGAGCAATATGTGGAAATGGCTCAACAAGATTTAATTAGCAAGCACAAGGGTTGATAAACGGGAAAAACTGCTTTCAGCAGATTATAATCCTGTAGATATCTGATTTTCATTATGAGTGAGAACACCTGAACTGGTAGTAGCTTTTACTGCATTTCCTGCTGCGGCTGTCCCTGGGCAGCTGTGGGGAGACTCAGCCAACTGTGGTTCCTTTCTGGCAGGGAAGGTAGAACTGCCAAAGATGCCTGGCCTGAGTGCCTTGCACTAGCACCCTAGATTTCTCCATGAGGGTAGAAAATACATCCTTCCTCTCCCAGTCGCTTAATAGTACTCCTTAGTTGTCTGAGACTTGTGCAATATCTCTAGATGAAACTGAGGAAATACATTAAAAATTTCCTTTCCTAAAGTTCATTCTGTGCTTTTTATATTAGGCAGAGCACATGGTTAATTTGTACTAGTATGGTTAACTAGTGTGTAATATTTCATTGGAGGCATGTTTGATTAAAATAAAAATATTTTCTTTTCCAGATGAAGACTAGATTTAACTGAAGTCAGAAAGAACATGGATAGAATCCTTGTAACTTCTAACTGATGCTAAAAAGAAGATTATGATTATGCTGATATTTTATGCTACAAAGGAATCACTGTCAAACAGTGCCAACAGCTGCAACTTGAAAAGTAGAACCGATGTACTCTGTCATCTTAACGTACTCCTCTTCACTTGAGGAAAGCAGATAATATACAGAACCAAAAAAGTGGTGACAGCTTGCTGTTACTTTATCTAAGTATAATATTCTTAGCATTTAAAGACACTGAACAACTTTGCATTTTGCCAATCAGATTTCTCGTTCAAGTTCTTCTCAAAGCCTTATTAGATGCATGATCACCTAAATATATGAAAGAAGCAAGATCTTTGGGAGAGGTAACATATCTTAGAAAAGCGTGCCCAAAAGATGAGGGTTTTTCTTGTAACAATATTAAAATGTCTAATACAAAATGTTAACTACCTCTGCAAATATTGTCTTTCTTATCAATATATATGTATTTTATCGTTCTCCTAATATAATGACGTGTCAATTGCCATGCTAACATAAATAAATAGACAAACAAACTGATAAAAGTCAACAGGATACAACTAAGAAAGAGAAGAGGCTATCTAATATTAAACAGGATAAGGTTACAGTCAGGGTTTCTGTATATGTTTCCTGATGTAGACTACAACTAAAGTTAGAAGTTACTCTGGAATCTCTCTTTTACCCTCTAAGTACATTACCACAGTTAACTCAGATTTCTTTTTCTGCTAATAATAATATTCTAGAATAGGAAAAATGGAGAAGTTTAGTAGAAACAGCTAAGAAAGCAATTTAAAATTATTTATATGAAGTAGTGCTGAAATAAAGAAAATCTTTTCTTAAATAAAATCTTCTGCATATACTGTGACACAAATAACTTGCAAGGTTGCAAAACTGCACTGTACTGAGTTATGGAAACAACTAGATTTTTTGACAATATTTATGTATTTGTTATTGTTTATATAATACTTAAAATAACTATTTTCCTATGTATTTACCTTTATTTTATTCTTCTATAGTGACCAAACATTCATTAGGAAATACTTGCTTCTGGAGCAATAATTGTGCTGAAGAAGTCATCATTTATAAATCTAATAAGGTATGAAACTCCAGATTCAGATTCTGACAGTCAGACTAAAATGATGGCTTTTGTCACCATGGCAAAATACGAAGAGACAAAATGTTGTAAATGGAAAATTTTTTAACTTCCCAGTAAAACTGACTCAGCAGCAAAAATGTGCTGGGACAATTCTCAGCGTTATGTGGTACCATTTCCAAACACGTGAAAAACATCAGTTCTGCCACCTTCTGAAGAATGTATTAGTGTTTTCAGATGTTTTTTGTTCCATTATATGGCTACATTCTGGGAGGGATACAGGTTTCCAGGCAGTAAGAAACATATTCCATTTCAACTTGACCCCATGTGGCTTCTGCATGGAAAAAGATTACATCAGATCCTGTATCAGTTTTAATAAAACTTTAAATGGTTCAGTTAAGAGACCTGATTAGAGCTGACTAGTGAAGCTTAAAAAACAGTATAGGCACTTGGGCTTAAGAATAACCTGTTTAGAATGAAGGAAATGATAAACAGTTAAGTAACTTCATAAATTATTTATCCATAATGATGTTTACAAGACTTAAAAATTAGTAACAAAGTTTTGCTGTTCAGTGGAACACTATGTACCTTATGTACCAAGTCACACTATAGTATCCAAACTCAACGTTACTGTATGATCATATAAAGCATTTGTACTGTCTAAATAAGCTTAAAAATCAAATAATGTATAAAGAATAAGCCAGAACTCTTGCTTGGTTCATTTCCAGAAATGAAAACTATGAGCACACGCTGAAGAGTGAAGGTGAATAGTCTTACTCACCAAATTTCACCCAGCCTGAACCTGCCATATGACTGGCACAATATAGAGGTGTTTGAACAATAATTCAGCCTGTGTGTTGTAAAGTACAATAGCTATGGAAACTGCTTCAGCAGATTTTGGCTGAGATGTATCATGCATGAGTATGAAATAGTACATCTCAGTTCTTTGTCCACAGATCTCAGCAAAAGCCCCAAATCTCCACAAAGCAGATTTCAACAAAAGAAAAAATACCATTATTCTCATCTTCCCATAAAGAAAGCAGGTGGAAAATTATTTGACTTTGTCATACTTACAAGAATCTCAGTAGCGGAACCATGAGAAAAAAGAAAATAAAATTCCTGAGCACTGATGCAGTCATATTAATAGGTCTATATTACCTCCCTCATGGTTAAATGTCACCTGCTCTTTGAATCGATACTAATATATTCATTATGAGATGGTAACATTTCTTTTGGATGTCCTGTGCCTTGACAAGTAGCCCTGCACACAGGCCTTTTTACTGCTTGTATTCTCTGGATACAGTTTTGTGCGGGGTGTCAGGGCACCATGGGGGCCGGGATGGAGGCCAAGGCTCCCCATGGTTCCATCAGGGCAGGGCCCTGCCCCAGCCAGGATCAGGCAGCTGGGGGGGGAATGGGGGAGCCCCAGTCCCAGGTATGGGACAGCCCTCTGGGGATGGGGATGGAGATGAGCTTAGGCCGGGAGGCAGGCCCAGCTCTGAGTGCCCATGGCCGGGCAGGGCAGAGCTGTGGGGACCTGGGGACAGGCCCTGCTGGGGCAGGGGCCACAGTGGGGTGCTGGGCTGTGGGCAGGGTGGGGGCAGCCCTGGGGACAGGGACAGGCAGGGCCATGGTGCAAGGCGTCTGATGGCATCTATTTTTCCAACTCAGTCAATATCATATATTTTAAAACAAGTCAATATAGAACAAAAAATGTATTACAGAAGTCAACTTAATTGCATATATGGATTTAAAAAGATGTAATTGGCTTTGATACCTTTGATAGTTATCTTTCATCATTGTACTTTGATATTTGGTCGTGACTTCATACCTGCATTCAGGGACACGAAATTCAGAGCTAGACTTTGGATACATCATATTTATACGATGAATCCAGTGTCTTAAACCATTTGTGCTACGCTTTTTTGCTCATCTTTCCCATCTGATTTTCTGTTTCGCTGCCTTCTTGGCTTCTGTACCAGTACTTTTCTCACAGTAACCTCTCATTAATTGCCGGCTGACCCTCTGCTGAGGGGTTCAGCCATCTGAGATCCACGGCCCTAGCTTGCACGGCCCCTCTGCCCGACCTTCGCTCTGTTTCATGGAGAAAATTCTCGTTTAGGTGTGAGAAAGCGGACGAGCTAAAATTAGGCAAGATAAGGAAAGTAAAAACAGATGGAAGTGCAACTGCTGAAGCAGCAACAGTCAACAGCTCCAGGCCTCAAAGGGAAAAGCACTGACGTAAAACTGTAAGACCTTTCCCTCTCAGCAGCCCCAGGGAACTGGCAGACAGTAATGCAGCAGCAGCAGCAGGGCAGGTCACCCCCTTTGGGGGAGCCTGGCCCTTCCCCAGACGACTGACAGCTTGTCTGGCCCATGAGGACTCTGCTGTACTCAAAGGGGTTGCCAAGCATGTTAGTACCTAACCCAGGGGCTTGCTAGTTCTAGCCTGTCGTCTCACGTATTATCCAACCAACCATCAGTTTGTATCTTGTTCCCGAGTCTCTGCTCACGAAGCGAAGAAAGAGGAGGGTTTACAGCTTCTAAGAAAGGGTGCTGTGTCCATTTTACAGACAGCAAAGTGTTTTCCTGTGCTATGAGGAATTAGACTAGAAAGCAGTGTTATTACTCAGAAGCTTCTAACAATCAATTGTAAAAATATAGAGGAAAAAATTAGAAAGGTTTATCTGAGAGCACATAATGTATTTATGTAGTCATCTCAAAATTCAAAATCAGTGATTGACAAAGTAAAGATTTATTTTCATTTTCAAAGTAGTTTTTTTTATTAAATTTTTTTTAGAATTTAAGCCACTTTGCACAAATGAAATGTTAATTGAAGACAACAGTTTTGCATCAACAGTTTTGTTGCTGACACTCCTTTTCAGTTAAAAACATTTTGTTGAAAAACTTTTCTTTGTATTTGGATTTGGTGTGGTTCCTCCATCAAAATAAAGCAGACTAACACATGATAGTTCTAGAAAACTGAAGTTTTTAGAAACCATCAATAGTTCTATGGAAGAATCCATATGGAAACTAGTTTTCAGTTACTGCCACCCATGTTCTCAGTGTAAGCAGCTAATAAAAGTACATCTAAGTCAGCATGGAGTGACATAAACCATTCTGATGAAATCCTGTCAAGAAATTCCTGCAGGTATCTGGAAGCCTAAGGTTCTCAGAATATCTAAATTCTTGCAACTTTTTGTTAGCACACTATTTCCCATTCTTGAAACTAAGATCTTAAAACACAGCGACTGTGACTTCTCAGAAAGTCTCTGGCATAACAGGTTATTAAATTCTGCCCTTTAAATCTTACTCCAGACTTACCGGGGACTCCTGCCTCTCACATTCTCCTTGATGGTCATGGATATTTCAAATTCAGCCATTGAGCTTTAACAATAAAACTATTCATATAGATGCTATTACAAATACAAAAAAAAAAAAAAATGTTGAACTATACTTTATAAGCAATGATATTGGGGCAATATATTATCTGGAATAAAGGAACAGCAGAAATTACAAAAGTTTTAATTCATGTAATGTGTTGAATTTTCCCACATTCCCTTTTCATTGTATAAGAACTTCAACTACTTAATCCTTTTTTTTTTTTTTTTTTTTTTTTTTTTTTTAAATATACTGGTATTGGTATAATGCAAAGAAGATCTATGGATCATATATAATATTGACTTATTTAACTCAAAGCTAAAGTAAGTCTTCCCAGAGTGAGATTTTTAATTAAATGTGCAGTTTATATGTTCATATGCTTCAGAGATAATGTTCTGAACAGCATAGATTTTCTCTCATGAGACTTCTCAATGGAAGGCATAGAGTGTGCTTTACAAACATTAGATCCCACAACAACCTTATGATAGTATTTTTTTGTGTTTTTCCAGATAAAGTAAATGCATACAATGGAAGTCACACAGGAAGTAAATGATAGATATTATGGAATTCAGACTCCTAGACTCTGTCAGATTAGAATCTTTAAAAAAATGTGCAGAAATCCAATTCTTACATATAGGAGAAAAAGAGAGTGCCAAAACAAGCAAATAAATTTGAAAGAGTATAAATAAAAATGCTGGAAGTTATTTTTTTTTTAATTCAAATAGGATTGTATGATTGTCTATCAGAACATAATGTTTTCAGATCAATAAAAGCAGAATAAATTTTCACATGAATGGAAGAATCAGAAAAGAACGACAGCAACCCTCAAAAACATTTTTACCAGATATCTCATGTAGTCCCTTATTATGTTAGCTCTTGCAGTTTCTGCTGCTGCTAATAATCACAGGATGCTGACATGTGTACAACCAGTTTCTGCCAATCCAAGCAAACTGTAGTAAGCAGGCTGTAATTTACGGTCCCAAGATGTTGACAGACTGGTTCACAAGCCAACAAAACATAACTTTCTTTTGCAGCTTCAAAGCCCAAAAGGAGGACATTGAGTTCTGTGAAAATCAGTGGGATGCTGGAAAGCTAAGGCATAAGCTAAACTGTTCGTTACAAAGATGCTGGCCATCATTCCAGAGGGGATATCACAGATCTAACTTCAACAAAACATCTGGCAACAAGGTTGTTTCTACACAGGCTGTAAAAAATAGGCTGAGAAAGTTTTTCTTAGGGGCCTCAGCCTGCTGTCCAGCTGTGTGTCGTTTTTGTGCATGACCAGTTATGGAAATCAGTAATGATTTACTTGTAATGTTGTATTGTCTATCTAATTCTGTACCTTGTGCAGGTATTTGCCTGACAAAACGACTGTGTCCCTTTCAAATTTTGGCATTTTGGGACAGCCTTTAGAAAATTCTTCTGTAATTATGCTTCTGTCAATTACATGAGGTTGGAATCCTAAGAATCTCTCTAGTTGCTATTGAAACTCTTCTGGCAAATGCTGAATTTTTGCATGTGTAAGTGCATCTCAAAACACAAAAAGAATGGATTAATGCTTTCATATTAGTTTAAAGAAAGATAAATCTTACTTTTGAACCATGGGAAAACATTAACCTTAATTCTAAGCCTCTAACCTCAGGACAATGGGAGATTACAGAGCCAGAAGAGAGCATAGGTCATCACATCGCAGCACTGGATGTCTAGTGACAGAAAATGTCTGGCTCTACAAGAAAATTCACAGCAGTGTTATGTTCACTTGAATGTTTATAATACCAAGAATGATCTTTGTGAGTTCTGCTGCATACTTCTATTCAAACAGAACAATCCCACTTGAACTCTGCAGCTGTCAGCCCCTGCCCCAGTGACACCCCAGTGGCGTTGGTCTCCAGCTCCCACAGCCCTGCCCTTGCCCACCCTGGGCTGTGGCTGCCCCAGTGCCTCCTCCTTGGCTGTCTGCTCCTGGCTGGGGGGCTTGGAAGGGCCCTGGCTGCCAAGCCCTGCCCTGATGGTCCATGGGGAGTCCCTCACTGTCCTCCGGGGCCATCTGCCCTCGCAGCAGCCTGAGAGTTTCTCCCTCGGTGTCCCAGTCTCAGAGGCTGGGGCTGTGTACGCACACCCTGGTGACGTGCCCTTCAGCTCTTCTGCCCATGTGCAACCATGGAAAGACGTCCTGCATGAAAGATTGTGAATGTAATATGGTTGAAGCTCTGCATAACAGACTGTAGTGACTCTCTTTCAAAAGAAGACAACTTTTCTTATGCAAAAAGTATATAGAGAGAGATACAATAAAGAAATCATTACAGTTACCAGCCAAAGAGGTTGGTTTTCTTTAATACAGTGTCTGGTTTTTATCACAGCTATTGCATTAGCACCCCACAATCTACTTGCATCCTGTTGGCTACACAAATAGAGCTCTGCAGATGTTTGCTATTATCCACAATTTAGAAACTATTTCACCAAAGAAAAAAACCCTGGGAATTTATCACCCTCTTTGTCAAAGGGCCCTTTAAGAAGCAAAAATGTCAGTCATGGCAAACAAATAAAAATTCTCTTGTATGTCTATCTGAAACAATATAACATTGTTCTTATTAAACAAAAATTAATTTATTAATTATCAATTAATTTATTTATTATTGAGGTTATTTACTCAAATTTAATCTGAAATTGCAAAATAACTTTCAATTTTAACTATAGAAAATTTTAACCTTGGGGTTGCCAAAGAAAGAGTAAGAAAGCTACAGAACAACTATAATTATGCTTTGTCCCAATTCCTCCTGCAGATGTTGTATAGTGTCTCATTGACAATGTTTTCCACATATGTGAAATATGGCCTAGTGAGGGGCAAAATCAGATTTTTCACACTATCAGGATAATAATTTGCAGTAAACCATTTAAATAAAATATTTTTTTTCTTTTGTTTACAATTTATCCTTTACATAACTGGAAAATTATATCTATGCAATCTCTAGTTTGCATTCTGAGTACACAGTTAATTGTGAATAGTATCTGGCTGCTTTGGTTGGTAGGATCAAATAAAATTAAAATCCAAGTTCTAATAAAACTGCTTGTTTATTACATTTTATGTCAATAGCTGTGATATTTATGTAGATTTGCTTACTGATGACTAATTATGAAAATTAAATTGGGCACATAAAATAATTCAAAATTGGTAGAAGTATATTTTAAGCAAATTGATTAAACATGAAAACTATTTGTATCTCATTATTCACCCTCTAGTGAATACAATATTTAATAATTGAATAATTAGAAAATTCTACTAGCTACTTAGCTACTAAAGCTGTCTCCTTGATTGTACAGGCATAACTAATTTCCTCAGATTAAAATGACATTATTGTTAGCTGGACCTTTCACAAGCAAAATATCCATGTCACAGAGTAGGTGCAATAAGAATGAAGTCCTATATAGCAAAATGCAGTATTTCAAACTAGGAAATGTAGTCTCTATACTTCAAATGTGCTTCTCAGTAATTTTGAGATACAATATAGGTAAGTTATAAATGTCTGCTGTGATTATTTTCAAGGCAGTGTAGCTATCACAGGAAATAATACTTTTGGCATCATTCTTGTAGATTTCTCCCTTTCATGTAAGACACTCCTGATTCATTTGTGTTTGTCTTTCCTTGACCATTGCAGAGTATTTCTCAAACATGTAGCCCAATGACTACTTGTTAGAATTAGTGATTTTGCACTCCAGGTGACATGGAGTTTTTGACATGGTTTTATTACAGGACTCTGTGTTATCTCTTAAAGCTGCAGTGCATAGACATCTCACTTTTTTTTCTTTCTTTTTTCTTTTTTTTTGTGTCTCAGTTTTCCCATCTCCAAAACAGGAAAATGCTTTAGAATTTTTTGAGAATTTTGCTTGTTACTTATGTATTTTTGTAATTACATATTGTTACTTACATGGGAACAAAGAGTGGAGGGAAGCAAGAAACCATGTGTCAGCTGGCTCAAACGCGAGTTAGCCCAGAAGGAATTCTTAATCCCTTGATGGCAGTAGTCATGGGAACGCTCTCCACCTACCCGATTTGTTCCTAGGCCATGACCAGAATCTTTATGTACTCTGTAGCGCACCAAATCTAGTTTGTGTATTTGCTTCTTGACCTCACGATCAGCAGTTCCAGATCCACCCTGGTGTGCCTGCTGAGGGACACTCAGACACAGGGCACTGCCCACAGAGGCAGCCAACAGAGACAGCAGTTGCCACAGAATGGCGCACAGAAAGGGACAGATGCTCTGCCAAGAAGGGTGTCCCTACTCTCAGCACTGCTGGTGAGATCCCACAGGGCACAGTCCCCAACCCCCCAACACCCCAGCAGGGGCCTCAAGCCAGAGCGAGCTCCCAAAGGAGCTGCAGCCATGCCTGGGGCCTCTTGCTGAGGCTGAGGCTGAGGCTGGGGCAGATGGGCTCCTTGCCTACCTGCTCCTCTTGTGACTGAGGAAAGGAGCTGTGGGAGGAGGTCACCAGCCTGTGCAGTGTCAGAGATGATGAGAAATAGACTGGTGTAAGAGTATGCAGAAGGGCTTCATTAAGGTCATTATCCCATCAAAGACTTTTTCAATGCATTGATTATTATTTACTCAATAATGACTAAAGGAGGAAATAATAAACAAGAGCCCACAGAGACACAAACCTGGTCATAAACAAGGTATAACACAGATGATGCCAAGGACCAGAAGCCTCCAGTTGTTAATTGATGGGCCATTAAGAAACTGCAGGCACATCTTTGGAAAGGGCCAACCTGGACCTTGTAACTGGCAAGAACCGGGAAACAAGGGGAACACCGAGGATTTGGGATATTTGAGGACAACCTGTGGGACCATATGAACCTTCTGAAGAAATGTTTAGAAGGAGGGGATTGAGGAGGGTTGAAGTAGGAAACAGACGGAAAGGTGCACACTTGTTGGACCAATCCCTGTGCCTGATTGGCAGTCTGTCCTATCCTTTCACTAAATCCTTTCTTAATTATCTTTCTGTGGAATCTTACTATTTCATGCATGTGAATGCTGTAAGGACTAGGTGACAGCTACAGGTGACATAGGTGTAAGTTGGTTTGTTGCCAGCTACTGGAGCAGGTGAAGGTGTTTGCACCAGCATTGTGTCTGTGGGGGTACAGCTCTTGCAAGTATCTTTTTGTGTCTGAGGTACCAGCTGTAGGAAGGACCAGTGAGTCCAGACAGGGCCAGCAGCTGGAGTCAGACTGTGGGTACAGACACTCCTGAACTGTGGTGTCAGCAGCTGGAGCGAATGGGGGTCTCACCTCCAGCTGCTGGGATGGAACTGGCGGGCATCCCAGGTGCAGCTACTGGAGGGACTGGGGTGAGCAAAGTGAGTGAGGGGCTCGGAGACAGCAGCTGGAGCAGGACTGTGGGTGCTGGTGCTGGCTGCTGGGGGTCGCTGGAGTGTTTGCATCTTCCCCAAAGCTGGTGTGCATGGCCGTGTGCCTGGTGGTGTGCCTGTGTAATTCATTAGCAAACTTCAAGCCAGACCAGACAGTGAGTAGGGGCCCTGGGTTTGGCCACAGGGTCTGTGCTTGTGTTCTAGGGAGGACACAAGAGTGTGGGGTGCCTCTGTGAGTATGTGCGTGTGAGCAAAGACATGTGTTTCTGAATCTAGAGTGCTGTGTGCTTTCATTAATGAACTTCTGTCTCTAACAGCCCCAGAGGCGGAAGGATGCTTGCCCATCTATATTTATGTTTTATATGAGTCCTGTATGTAGGTGCTGTTGAAGGCAGCACCTCGCTTGTGGCAGTCTGTGTAGCCAGCCACATCAGTGTCCTTTGTGTATCCGTGTGTGTCTCCTGGTCGAATATGCAAACAAGAAAGCAGCGGCCACATCCACCCAGAGAGATGGGAGAGCCCCATCTGTCTGGAGACCCTGGGCTGGGCTCCAGTGGCCAGGGCAGGAGGAACCCCTCTGCCCAGAGCTGATGGATGTGATGGTCATTTATAACAACCCTTAACGACTGGATCTTCTCCAAGACCCTGCAGCTTCAGGAGTCTGAACCTTCAGACTCCTGAAGGAGGTGCAGGTAGAGTCTGTGTTTATTGGATTGGAAAATAGAGCCTCCCATGAAGGTGATGGCTGGAAGCTGGTGACTTCAGCACTCAGTGATGGCTCCTGCTTGACCTACAGATTTGCAACTTTTTGACATACAAGTGTCATCACTTACATGACACTACCAAATCAGGTAGTCATCAGGATGACAGAGAAAAGCTACGTAACATCGTTTATCAGCAAGGAACCATTACTTTAGTAACTCTATTGTGTCGTATACTGACATGACTGAAAAGTCAAAGATAAGTACTTACTAATGCTAATAAACAATGAAACTTTTATTTATTTGTTTTTTTAACTGACAACACTTAATTGGAAAGTGTATTATTATTATAGTTTAACTTTCCATCTGGTGTGGTTTCAGAGCACATGGGACATTCACTTTGTACCACTGGGAGCCATTCCCTTATTGAGTGACAATAATGGAAGCTTGCTCTCAGATCCTGGATCCTGCACAGTTCCATCAAGCTAAAGAAGAACTTCTTGCCAAAAAAGTTGATGGAAATTCAAAATGCATTATTTCTTTGGCTGCAACCATCTTTCTCTGTTAAAGAAAAAAAAAATTGTGAACACAGGCATTCAGTTTTCTAGACCAGGTATAAAAATCATCAAGACGTACAAGTAATCTTTGTTTTAATTACTTTGAATCAGGTCCTTAAGAATTCACTAATAACTGTCCATGTGTCATTTGGTCTTGTTGCCCATCTACTGACTGAAATGACAAGGCTCCTATTTGCCAGGAAGCATCTGCTGCACACCAAGAATACTTCTAAATTTATCTGACCACACTATTGCTAACATGTTTTTACTTAAATTACACCACCAGCTATGCTAACTAACATTAATTTAAAGCATATTTTTCTTTTGTTTTCTTGTTTTTTCCTCTTATACGCTGAATATTTTTGCTAGAAAATTATGTGGCTAAAGCTGTGGAGAAAATACTGTTGAATAATTCTTTACATTACCACTGGCTCTCCCCAAAATACCATGAATCTGTTCTGGTTCCTATAGTCAGAGTGATAGGCAAGTTTTCTGACATCCAGCAGAAGACTGAAAATTAAAGTATAATAAAGCTATATACAAATCTTGCATAAGACAGCTCCCTAGAGTCTCATATATTTCTTTTGCATGAATTAATCTCTTGGAGTTTCAAACTGTATCAAATTGGTGTTGCAACATACACCATGCACTAATCATAACAGAAATTCAGATGTGAAAACCACTCCTCCACTAAAATGCAATTGTAGGTGTTGCAAAAATTGCTTCGAAGTGTCTTTAAACTGTTTGTAAAAAAAAGAAGAGGCTGCACTAATTAGCTCTTAAAGACTATCAAATGACATCATGGGCAGAGGTCTGGTAACTGCCAAATGAAAAAATAATCAACCAAAACCAACCCACAGAGGTAATTTCCAATAAAAGTGACTGCAATGCCAATTTTGACTAAGTTAAAAGCTATAAAAACACATTCTAATTATGCATAAGAATATTCCTATGTTACTTGTATTACTTGAAGTGAATAGCACTCATTTTAGTTGCAAAAATTCTGTTTTACTTCCACCCACCCCAAGTATAATATAGTTCCCTAGCATTTAAAATTGACTTAGTGCTATATGCCCCTGTAGAAAGAGTGGATGGGGATTTTTTTACCTAAAAAGCCAAACCCGGCTGGTGGTTAAGAAGGCCGTGGCTGGATGACAGGGCCTGTCCACCTGCTTGCAGCGGCTTATGGCTGTACCCAGCTGCGTTAGGAGGAGGTCCTAGATCTGGTGGAGCTGTGCAGATGGAGATCCCGCTGTGGGTGGGTGTCAAGAGCTGCTGTGGCAGGATGACTACAGGGATGGAAAGGAGAAGAAGGCGCTGTAACAGCAGAGACATTGCTCCAGGGCCTGACTGACTTTGTCTTCCTGACAGTCTGGGTGTGGTGTGAGAAGAGACCCAACCGTTAGTATTCTGTATAATTACCTATTATGCTGTGTAATTACCTGTAATTGCCTATTATTCATAAAATGCCGTATGCATGGAGTATTATTAAAACTTTTCTGTGGTAGCATAGTCCTGTTCTTGTCAGCGTTTCTAGTGAAGTAAGCACTTTCATCATGTACGAATATGTCGACCTGGAAATTAAACTGGTTCTGGCATAACTTTTTGGTCATCATTTCAGTCTCATAAAACACACAAATCAGAAACAAAAGGCATAAACTGAATGCTGAAAATGTGAAAACAAAATAAACAAAATACTGGTTGTTCTAACATTAAATTTTGGAAGAAATATATTTTTACTTCACTTAGCCTATAATATCCAGTACATACTCAATAATATATAAATGTTCTCAATTTAATTTTGCTGTTTTACCATAATGTAGGAGTTTCTAAATATAAGTGATAGATAATAAATGATAAAGCAAGCTTTAAAGTAAACCCAGACAAAAAAAGCAAAATGCTATTTTTATAAATACACTCAAAGACCACCAGGTGTCTCTGTAATAAAAGAAATGTAATTTAAAAAAAAAAAAAATCAATCTCCAACCACAACCCCTCCCCCGAGGATCAGCTCAAGCTGTTCTAAAAACTGAAGTTATGTGGAAAGGTGAAATGTTAATACAACATCAGCCAAATTCTGCTGCCAGTGTCAACAGTATTAATGCCATCACAATTCTGTTTTTAATTCACATTCTACTTCATGTTGTGCCTTGCAAAAACTGTAAGCACTCTCATGCAAAACATGGAAAAAAAACCCCAAAGGGTACCAGAACATGTGTAATTCTCTATTCTTCTAATTAGACACCAAATTATTTTACTACAAGCTTATCACTACTTTGAATTTAACTATGATTAATGACATCTGTATTACTGGTTTAATTCATTTTATGAATTGATTTAGGCTGTATGTATAGGATATTTTTTTTTTTTCCCCTCTCTCCCCGCCCCATCTTTCTTCTTTTCTTTCTCTGCACTCTTCCCTTTCCCCTCTACACTCTCAGTCTGATCCCTCCCTTCAACCTTTCATGTCTGGCTGGGCAATGCTGGGAAGTCTCCTTTAGCACGGTGTCACCGATATGCTGTTCACTGTACAATAATAAAGATGTGCCCAAAGAACTTTAATATTTTAAATATTTTATTTACGCCTACGTGTATTGAAACTGACTCTGGTATTCTGTTTACAATGTTAACAAATTTTAGAGAGGTAATTATTTGAAAGAGATTATTTCTGTTAAGGCAAAATTCCCCACAGTCCAGTAAAATTAAGTCCTTATTGTATAATTTAGACAGAGTTACAGGTAAGTCCTTTTCTCTCCCTTCAGGTGAACAACCTGCACAAACTGACTGAAAATCTTGCGACATCCAAAAAGCTCTGAAAATCAGCCTTCGGTAGGCCATAAGGCAAAGCTTGTATCTTGTCTTTGTTGAATCTCCTCATCTATCAGGTTCAAAAAAAGAATAAATCCTCCTACACAATATGGACTGGAAGGAGCCTTTGAAAGCTTTATGTGAACTTGTCTGTTCAATTTCCCATGTTTCACTGATTGCTGATCTCCCTATAATTCCCACTTTTTCCTGCAGTAACTTCCAGTATTTCAACAGTAGTCTCTGTGCTCTTTGCTTCTTAACCTTCTCTTTTTTTTTCATACCTCGTGCTCAGCTCATTTACCAAAGCCATCCCTTTTCTTTTTTAATTATTTTTCTTATGCAAAACTCCAGTGTTTAGTAATCTATTAATAGTAATCTATTAATCCTGTATTTTTTTCAAATGAAATGTTCATAGTGAAAATAATACAACACAAAAAAACCCTTGTGATCTCTCTACATCTCATCTATCATTATGCTATTTGTTCCTTTTGTGTGTCACATGCTTTTCCCATGGTATGTGTTACTTGGCTACAGTGTAAGAACTCTCTTTTATATGCATATTGCATTTTAGGCAGTAAAGCTGCACTATAAATTGTATAAATAAATACAGCATAGTGTTGTGTAGGCAGGTGTGCATAAATTTGCTTACAAAGATGTATACAGTGACTCCTTCAATTTAAAAATAATATAGCTCAAGAATAGCGTACAGGCTTGCAGAAGAATACTTTGGCTCACAAAATGCAAAAGTTAGAACAAGAATATTCCACTATTGGCAGAGAAAATAAACTTCAAAGCTGACAAACAGGACTTAAAGTGAAAATAGCTTTATTCAAATCTATACAAAACTATATAAAATGTTCTTTTCACTTTAAAAGTTATTTAAAGCCAACTGTGAGATGTCTAAGTAAGAGGATTATACTAATTTAACAGTTACTTGGTTATTCCCAATTTCTCTCATATGGATTTTCCACTAAAGGACTGATGGGGTAAATTGTTTTCATTGTCTCAGTCTAGACAGCAGCTAGATTAGGATCAAAACATATGCCAGCTCTCATTTGGTCAGGCATACAGACACCACTTAGCTAACTCTGGTATACAGAAAGTTAAATGCTGTGGAACAGAAATTCCATGCATTCAGTGAATAATTCTCATACTTTATCCAATAAGTATGTTAGCAACTCATTAGTTCTGCTATTGACAGGGGTGGAGGAAGGAGGAAAAAGAAGTGAAATAGTCTTATCAAGATGTGAAATACTGCATAATCTTTCAGTGTGGTGCGTGTAAGAAAAAGATATGTCTACCATAGGCCAGAGTCAGATACATTCGAATTCTGCTGACATCTACGGCGTGCACTTCTCAGGTCTTGACCTATGTCTCGGCCAATAAATCTATACGGTAGCTGGCTTTTCCAAAGGGCTGGACAACTCTGGGGATCATCTGATGAATTCAACATGGTATACTCAGAAAGCATTAAGTGAAGGGGAAGTCCTCACCAGGCCAGGTAGAGGTATATGTAGATACAAGCACACATGTGCACACACACATACAGAGCAGCCCAAAAGTAAGGCAACTGCAATGTTTGCTGCTTGTAGACCCTATCATTAGAAGAGACATGAAAACTGACATGAAAGGAATTGAATTGTCACTGGAAGAATCTATCCTTCTCCAACAAAGACATCAAACATTCACACGCACAGGTGAGGAAAGTAACTCCAGTACAGGTGAGAAAGGTGTATGTAAGAACTTATACAGGAGGAGTCAAAACTGAAAACGGATCATGGAATCAAAGGGTAGCTGAAGTTGAAAGGGACCTCTGGAGGTCATCTGGTCCAACCCACCTGCTTGAGCAGGGCCACCTAGAGCTGGTTGTTCAGGACCATGTCCAGGCAGCTTTTGAATATCTCAGAAGTAGGAGACTGGTGGCCAGTGCTTGGTCACCCTCACAGTGAAAAAATATTTCCTGATGTTCAGAGGGAACCTCCTGTATTTCAGGTTGTGCCTCTGGTCCTGTCACGGGGCACCACTGGAAAGAGCACGGCTCCATCCTCTTTGCACCCTCCCTTCAGGTACTCATACACCTTGGTAAGACCCTCCTGAGCCTTCTCTTCTCCAGGCTGAACAGTACCAGATGAAAAGCTTGCTGTAACTGAACTTTTTAAAAAAAAACAGGTTTGCCAGCTGGATTCTTTGCCCTTAACAGGACCCGCAGATCTGTACTGAACGACAAGGTAGTTGAGGCAGGAAAGACCGCAGGTTTGAAAGACCAAAAGATTTGAAAGACTGAGGAAAGCTAGAGAATGATATGGACATTAAGCATGAAGGAGCAGGGCTGTGCTTGTCACAAGGGTGCTGAAGGCCGGGTGCTGACACTGCCGCACCAGGGAGCGGTACGGGGTGACCTCTGCCCGTGGAAGCCAGCCGGCAACATCAGAGGCGGAACACCTTTTTCTGCCAAAACTCATTTTCCAAGAAATCAGAGCATTGGCTTTACTTAATGAGAGAGTCTGGCGGGGCCCAGCTCTGGAAACCACTCGGGAGGTGACAACGTCCACCCACACCGCTTCCCGCCAGCGTGCCAGGGCCTCACACCGCCCACCCCGGGGCCCGGGCCGCCTCTCTGCGGCGCGGAGAACAGGGATTCGGCAGGGGACATGCTGACCCCGGGCCCGGGCCGCGGCTGCCGTTACTTCCATCGGGCACAACCTCTGCATCCCTACCCACACCCATCACCGGCCCGCCTAACGCGGCCGCTCCGGGCCACAGCCCGCACCGCCGCCTCCGCGCCTGCGCGGTGGGGAAAGGTCGTCGCCGCCGCGCGCCGCTTCCCCTTCCGGCCGTGCCGGGGCTCCTGTCAACATGGCAGCGGCGGGCGAGCGGCGGCGGCGCCTCCTCTGGGTGGCAGGTAACGCTGGGGCTGCGGCCTGGCTGCTGGCGGGCGGAGGGAGGGAAGGAGGGAGGAAAAGCGGTGGGCTCGGGAGGCGGGAGAAGGGCGGAGGGGGGCGGCGGGCAGCGCTGCGGCGGTGGCGGCGGAGGGGCAGCGGTGGGAAAGCGGTGGGGGCGTGAGGGGAGAGAAGGGCGGGCGGGCGTGGGGAGAGCACCCCCGGTCCCGCGTGGGCATCGCTCACGGTGCCCTTTTCCTCTCCGCGCAGTGGTAGCACACGTGGTGGCGTCCGGTGCGGGATTTGTGGAGGACCTGGATGAGTCGTAAGTACAGTCTGACGGGGGTGTCTCACTGCCAAATAGTGCGTGCCTGTTCGCGAGGGGGGTGACCCCAGACCCACAGCTTTGCGCTGAGGGCATTTGTCAAGAAAACCACCCTCAGAAAGTTTGTCGTCTCCTCAGCAGGAATGGCAGAAGGATTGTGGCCTGTGTTAAGTAGGTGCAGTTCATGAAGCTGAGGAACACTTTAATTTTGAATTTTTTTTTTTAAAAAGCTGTCATCACAGGTGTTGTTGCCAAAAACGTCCTCAGATTTCCGTGCTCTTTCCTGCCTTTTTGTAGACTTGTATATTGGTCGATTGATGCCTGTCCCAAGTAAAAGCTGATTGCATTTAACCAAATTCTTCATTAGAGCTTGCTGCGTAGCTGCCTCAAGGAGCTGGGAGAAGGAGTAAAAGTGCATTCATGCATGGCCAGAAACGGAAGAGAGAAGAAGGCCTGCAGGACTGGTTCATGGCTGCTTGCACTGCCAATTATATTCCAGTGTGAAAATATGCTTTTGCAGCAGGTTTAGCCCTAAGACTACAGAGGTGTTGAAATAGGTAGTCCTGCCCTTAACTTGCTGTGTAGTGTCATTGTTCATGTACTGCCTTGCTTTACCAGTTTGATGGCTGCGTACTTTCTGTTCCCAAGAAAATCTAACTTTCCAAAAATGATTTTTTTTTTGTCAGATCAGCAGGTTGTTCTAAAGTGTTACAAAGCAGTACAATTATTAGAATTGAAGTAGAAGGTACAGAAAATACTACTTGATAGGGGAGGAGAAGGTGGAATTAGGTGGCTGCTTTATGACAAATCGAAGCTAGCCAAAGGTAATGTTTTCATGAGGGTTCAATCCATGATAGATTGCATCACAGAGCTAAACCGTCAGAAAACCGTTCACTTTTTAAATCGTATTGCTGATTCAGCATAAGGACATAATCATAGGATCAAATGGGGTGCAGTGGAATTATGAGGGAGGGACTGGGAACATATGAAAGAGGTCCTGAAGAGAGATATATCAGCATCCCTGACTGGTGTTTTAAAGTGTAGTGAAAAAGCAGCTGAAGCACAGAAATTGTATGGACTTAATTTTCAAAGCTTGTTTTTGAAGCATGCCTCATATTTTCATGGACTAAAGATAAAGAGGATAAGTGAATAAAATAGCCTGTATCTGTGCTTCTGCATTATGTTCCTGTATCATGTTTCCACAGGTGTAAATTAAAATGTAATTGCTGTTTTGGTGTAAAGAAGTGTAGTCACATAACTTTTTTTGAAATAGCTGATAAAAGAAAATCCTACTTTAGAACAGTTAGATTTTTCAACTGTTAAACTATGCAGATGCCTGTATTTGAATTGGGAATAAGAATTGAGTGGTGAGTTGTTCAGGACTGGTTTTGCTGCTGTTTTATGGTTTGGTTTTTTTCCTCCCTTTATTAGCTAATTGGAAAATGGTGAAAAAGGTCAGGGAAACAAAAAAAAAAAAAAATTGGGAGCAGTGACTCCAAAATGGTGAACATTTCAAGTTTTATAGATATTTGTCGTTTTATAGATACCTGAACATTCTGGAGTTTTTGCTCTTGCTGGAAATTTTGCATTTGATTTGAATTTTGGTAATTGTAAACAATGCCTGCTAGCATGAGGGCCAGGTCCCTTTCCCAGCCTCGAAAGATACTGGAAAACAAGTAGCACAGAAGGACTGACAGAGGTGCAAGTTACCCAGCGTCACTCAGCTGGGCTGTGGAAGGGGTGCAAAATGAGAGCTATGGTTCCTGTCAGCTTCTGTGGATGGAACTGCTGGCTGCCTCAGATCAGTACTCATCTTGCAATATTTGCTGACTTGTTGCAGTGTGATAATGAAGCAGATAAGCACCCTGACTGAAAAAGCAAATATTTTTCTTTCTGTGAGAAGGCATTGCTGGCTCAACCCAGGCTCAGAAGCAGCAGAAACGGTGCAAGGGGGGCGAGAAGGGAGATAGGGAGGAATAGAAGCAGTAGCTGGGTTGATTAAAGGTGCTTGGAATTGTGGCTTTAGTCTTCAGTTTTGCTTCATATTGGTTTCTTCTAACTATTAATGTTTAAGTGGGGTATGTGGATTAAGTGGAGGTTGAGGCAACATTTGATCGTGTAGTGCCAAATGTTGGGGAGTTGTATGTATTGGAGACAAATAATTTTGGTTCAAGAGTTAGCAACACCTATGTCATCTTTCTACCAGTATGATTGTGCCTGTGTCATCTGGCAGAGGGAGGATTGCATAGGACAGTTAAAGACAGACACTGAAATTTTACCCTTGGAAAAGTATTTACATGGCCTAGAAACAGCACCTTCAGAAAATGCTTAAATTCTGATTTGTACAGAGATTTCCATTTTACTTCAACAGTGTGTTGAACTTTCTTAATTTTGTCTAATAATTTAATCATTGACATAACTGAAACTGGAATGAATTTAAATAGTTCGGTTTTTTCAGACTTAAGATTTTAGTTTCTGTGGAAGTTGATTAAATAGGTGCCTGCAAATGAGTGGTACAACTTGAAATTTATTATTGTAAAAACCACAAAAATCGTCTATAATCTCATCATAGGCCAAAGTTATTAAATTCCATTGGAATGTTCTACATCCAGACACTTCCTTTCTATCCCTCTTTTCCTTGCTGTCCACTGTATTATGAGATTTCCTTCTACCTTTCTCAGTGCTTTAATGTCATACTGTGGCAGGGGGAGAACAGTTAATTGTAAATTCTTATTATACTAACTAAAGGTGATGTTCTAAATTGAGGCACAACCCAGGATCTGGTGATTCAGTGGTTGCTTTCTGCCTCTTGCATCATAAGCAGTTATTTGACATTGTAATTGGAAGTTAGCTGGAGCTTCATTAGAGTTCCCAAGAGATGCTAGACTATCTAGTCATTAGCTCTGCAGCATTTAAGTGTGGTGAAGTAAATTTTTAGTGAGGTGGTTGACTAAGCAGTTTTGTGAGTTAAAAATGTTTTTTCCTGTAGCAGTTTTATGTTAGTCACTGCAAATACCTTTTTCTGCTGTACAAGCATTGCAAACTTGGTATGCTGTCAATAAAACAAAAAAGGCTAGAATTTACCAGTGAAATGCTGCAATTCTAAGTTTCAAAGATTCAGTGTTGTAATTAGATAATAATTTCTGAATTATTTTTTTTAAACAGTAGGCCAGCTTCAGCATTAGTATTTCTTCAAGACTATTATGAATCTATTCAACTTTAAATATAATATAATCCGTGGTCCCTGATTCTGTTTACTGCCAATGAGCTATTTATAGGAATGCTGCATATTGGGAATCAATGGGTTGGGCTATAACTTCTAGTAATTGGATCTTAACTTAGAGTGTAGATCACACACTTATTGTATCATTATAAATATATTAATCTTCTTTCACAATAAGAATGTTACAATAAGTATTTTATAGCATGTGACATTACTCCCAGTTCTAGTCTCTTCTACAAAGTCCATCTTTTATGAAAATAAACCTTACATTAAAATTCTGGTTTAATTCTCAAAGTAGAAGTAGGTAAGTAATGCAATAATTTATATGATCTTGTATTGAAAAAAGTTCAGTGAAAGAAACAAAACAATTTTTTATCTATGGTTTTATACCAACTTAATTAAAGACTTTGCCTATTTCACTTCACTTATTTATTTTCAGATATATCATATATTGATTTCTTTTTTTTTTTTCCTAGGTTTAAAGAAAACCGTAAAGATGATATTTGGCTTGTAGATGTGAGTATATGAGAAGATGGGGAGAACCTGTTAGTAGAAATCAAAACATGAAATGTACAATGCTACACTCTGTAGTGAGGCTGCTTCATCATTTGGAAAATTGTTTGGACGTGGTGCAGAAAGATTACATGACAGTAATTCTTCTGACAGGATGGATAAGCAATCTGTCTGTATTGTTCAGGATGAACCAGGAATTAGAGTATTGGATGCAGACAGGCTTCATCCTGTTTTTACTGTCCTTAAAAACAGGAAGCAGATTACCTTACACTTACAGTCAGGAGGTGGTAACCTCTGTCTGGAATTTTTACAATTCCATTCTGTAGTTATACAAGCTAATTTGTGTTCTAGGACTCTAGCAATACAACATCAAATATATGAGAGGCTTCTTTTACTTTTCTAACATATTTGGAAAGATTCAGTGCTCCTTATTTCAGAGGCAAGGAATTATTAAAAAGATTGAGCTTGTTTAGCAATGAGATAAAGTTCTTTTTAGCTGACCCAAATATGAACTGCAATTCCCAAATGATATAATTCAGATTTGTGATTTTTGAGTGGGGAAAACTGTATACACTGATTCAGAATTGCTCAGTAATGTATAGAGAAACAAACAAAATCCAACTCCTCAAGTTGTGACCCAATCTTGTTATACCAAAACACTGCTATCTTCCCTATTAATTTCACTGAGGTGTTGCAGCAAGACGTAGGCAGAAAGATCAAATGAAGTCTCTCAGCTCTGCTTGGTCTTGAGAAAAGGGGATCAATTTTACAGTTTTACATACATGCTTGTATAAAAGTAGTTGCTGAAAAACTGAAATCCAGAGGGCAGCCTGCAGAAGTATACACATATATGTATATAAAATATATGTATGTGTTGTCCTTCCTTTCAAAGAATAACATTCCCCTATTGGCAAATAAATTTGTGTTCCTGGGCAGATTGATAACATGCTATTATAATTTTGAAGAAAAGAGGAAAATATTCCAAAAGAGATTAAAAAAAAATGTTATCACACAGACAAATAAGCAGTCGTATAATAGTACAGCAATTGAATGTATTCTTTTCAGATTTGTGCTTTCTTACTAAAAGTAGCACCAAACCAAAAATGCTCTGTTTGTTACTCCAGCTTCATAATTAACTTGCAGTTTTATTAGGACTTGAAGAACACCATGACTGGAAAATAAGACTTGATAATGTATTTGAGGGTTAATCATAGAATCAACTTCTCTTAATTACTTCTCTTCATTAATTTCTGTTGGGTTTTTTTAATTATTTTTTTATTTAAATCAAATGCATTTACTTCTCAGTTTTATGCACCTTGGTGTGGCCACTGCAAGAAACTGGAGCCTGTGTGGAATGAAGTGGGTATAGAAATGAGAAACATGGGCTCTCCAGTAAAAGTTGGGAAGATGGATGCAACTTCCTTTTCTAGTAAGTATAGTTTGATTAGAGGTAGCTTCACGACAGCCATTGTTTTGAAACTGTTTTTAGTTTTTTTCATTACTCATTTGTCTGTGCTGTATCATATGTAGCAAATGTATGGAAACAGTCATTGGAGAACAATCTCCTGATCTTTTTTTTTCTAAGAGTGACAACATGCAGTAGTATGCATTTTTTATCACACTTCTTTCTGCTTGAGTAGTGAATTTTTCCTGAGAAACAGAAGGTAAAAGCTTTTCAAAGATAAACTTTTGATACTCTTCTTAGAGTACTGTTATACAAGCACGTATGCAATGTGTCTCTTGACGGCATCCAATTTTAAGTTCCTTATATTACTATTGGACAAGTGCTTGTGTTCTTGTGGTTATTCTTTTCAGGTAATCAGCCCTTAAGATGATTTGGTTCTGTTTAAAAATTCAGTTTTGCTTATTTAAAAATTAGTAAAAACTGCAAGGGTTCCTTTGTGCCCCGACTATGTTTTTTTTCTCAGATTTCTTACTGATTTTATGAAGAATAGAGTCTGAGAAATCTTTTGAAATAGTTCCATGCTTTTATTTTGAAAGTGAAAATTTTACAACATCTGGATATGAAAAGCTCAGTCAACTCTGCCTAATGTCTTCCCAATCTAAAGATTCTCTGAAATCAAAGTAATTCGGTCTTAAGAATATTAGAAGGAAACGCAGCTGGGCACACACGTGTGACTGGGAAGGAACATGAATGGTTGGCTCTGCATAGTTTGTGTTCCTAATAGACAGGTGAAATACCGTGAAAAACCTGAACTTTGGGTAGCTTGTCATCAGAGAGTTGCCATCACAGCTGAACATATAAAGCATCCAATAAGTGTTGCCTCTGGTAGCTGTGTGGAATGAAGATACAGCAGTTATATCAACAGAATAGTCACCGGGTGTGGTATCAGTTGAATTTTCATGGGGGTTAGCCTCAGAAGTCCACTGAACATGGTGAAAGTAGGGATGTGTCACACCTGGGGCTTGCATTATTGCTGCTGTTTGCCTATACTGCATTTTTCATATCAACAAGTGGAGGTGATGCTGTAAGTCAGTCAGTCACTTCCATGACGTTGGTAGTGTTTTAGTAATCTCCATTGCTGGGATATTTAAAAAAATATATTTAAAAGTGTCTATTTTGTAGTTCTCCTGACTGTGCTCAAGAGCTGTACAAGGAGAAATTAACTGCTTGTCGACAACTCTTGTGATTTAATGTTTTAATACACATTTTAGTGCATTCTAGTTCCATGAGAGAAAAGGACGAGAATGAAATTGATCCTAGTATGCGTATTTCTTAGCTCTGACTCCTGAGCTGCTAGTTCTATTTGTAGTTCTGTGCAGTTAGCATTTTGATCCGGGCAAAGAACCTTAGGGTCACAATTTCTAAACTGTTATTCAGAGCCCTGCACACAGGTCGTCCCACATCTGCTGCGTGGCATGTGATTGGTAGCTTCAGAATGTTTATGTTAAAAGGATTGAATCTTTGTGTGTTTTTGAGTGCAGGGGTTGCCTATTACAGCCTTATTTTAGCCTTTTTTGTAGACTACTTAGTTTAACTGTTGGAAAACACTGATTTGATTGGAAAGTGTAGCTTAAGGTGGCAGTTACCATGTTCTAAACTGAAAGGGTGGTTGCAAATTGTGCTCCTCTGATGGGAGCAAGATACAAAGTTTCAAACAAGTGCAAGGTGGGAGAAAAAGTTCTGTGATTTTCTTTTTACCACTTCAGTAAGCAGTAGGTAAGTAACTGATTGCTTAAAAAGTGTCTATTTCAGGTGAAGCTGCTGACAGTAGACATTTACCTCTGCAGAATATGGTTTAAAAATGGACTTTTTCTAACTACTAAAGCATGATACTGCAGTTTTATCATTACCCATTACTGTAGCACAAGTAGTAATTGTCTTATATTTCCTTTAAGCATTAGTATGTACAACTCTACATCCATGATGCTTAATTCCTGCCTCTTGTGTTTTCAGCCAATTGTATGTGCATATTAGATGCAGGCTATCTTGTGGTAAAAACTGACCAAGCCAGTCTATTTAGAGGATTTTCATGACATTTTACTTGTGGTGTATGAATTGAGAGCCTATGCTGGGACCCTTCAGTATGTCTAAAAGGGATCCAAAATGTAATAATGTAGCTTCATAACAGCAGCATATTGAAAGCAAATAAAATAATTCATATTGAAATAAGTGGTGGGTTTATGTTGCTTGAATGGTAAACTATTTTTAAAGTTTAAGGTAGGAGAGCAAGAAAGTCTTGGTTCACTTTGTCATCAACATATTTCTTTCAGGTATTGCATCTGAATTTGGAGTGCGAGGCTATCCAACAATTAAGCTGTAAGTTGATGCTTCCCATTGAATTTCTAGGAGTTACCTTTCCTACCACTGATTTCATGACAGTAAAAAAAAAAAAAAAAAATCACAAACAAATGACAAAAAAGCACCAAACCCAAAGACATAGAAATACTCCACCATTTCATTTCAACATTATCTTTGATTTCTACTGGACTGGTTTGCTTTGAAAATCAGTAATATCAAGCTTCTTTTTTAGAAACAGAACTCTTAATGGTAGGTTGGCAAATTTGGAGTTCTTTAATTGCTCTGTTTTAGGCAACTGGGTAAAATTATGTGTATACAAGTATATATTTCAAATATGTGTATATATATTTCATTATCATTATTAAAATTAATTTCACGCACCAATTAATTTGACACCCTAAGAGTGATTTAGGCAGTAAGTGCGTACCTGAGTCTTCCTGTTAAGTTTTGTAAGTTGCTGATTGCATTTTCTTATTTTTAATTGACTCTCTCTTCAGTGAAGAGCTGAAATAAGCTGAAAAGCTTATTTATGAAGCAGAATAAGCTGGAAAGCTTATATAAGTGACAGTAGTGGTTATTATATAGGGTGAAGTTTGAGAGCCGTTGTTTGACAAGAAAAGTATATGTAGATTTTTTTTCTTCGTGTACTTCAAAAAGAAAATCAATGGAGAACAACATTTATAGGAAAATACCAATCCATAATGGTATTATATGTACTTGCTTATAAAGTGTAGCATACAATCCAGGACAAGGTGATGTTAAATAAAGTAATCTTGAGTAGTTTTTACTATGAACGTAGTGGGTTTGTTAGCCAGTTATTGTTTAAGCAAATTATATTTGTAAGATATATATAATAAATCTAGTCAAGTTAGTTTTCTCACAGGGGGCAGAGACGTTTAGCTTATTAATCTTTAAGGATGAAAAACCTTATTGGCATATAGAGGTAAAATTGGTTTTATGATGGCTTTTTTTTTTTCCTGTGAGTTTTCTAACCCTATATGGATTCAAAGAAAACCAGTTAGAATTAATAAAACTTACTTGAATATTCTTATAATGCAAGCATGCTGCATCCCCTATCAGCAGAGTACAGTAAACTGAACAGTAAACCGAAATGGAATCTTAATTTAGTACGTAAATTTAGAAGGTTTTGCAGGTCATTTGATACTTTTCCATCATAAAAAAGTGTTGCAGAAGTTTATGTATTTGTCTTTCAGAAGGGCTAATCCCTAAGTGGTATATATATGCTGAATGTTTGGGGTTTGGCTTGAGTATGGGGGTTTTTTTGTGTCATCATAAGCAAATGTTCCAAATGGCCTGTATATTTACAGAGTGTGTGGCTGCTGTGGACTATAAAAAAATAATCATAAAAGAAAATAAATTATTTTTAAAAATCAGTAAACCAGATATTGTGTAAATAAGTTTTTGCTCTGTAGTTGCATTGTATTGCGTTACTGACTTTTACATATTCCTGACCACTTCTGTTATCTGAGTATTTGAAAAATTATCTTGCTTGTCACTTGTTTAAAGGTGACTGTAATAAACATGTGAAGATTGAGTAATTCCACGTGTTCAGATATAGTTTGATTGATTTTCATTCTGTTCTTTTCTTTGTCTTTCCTATTTATCTAGCTTGAAAGGTGACTTGGCATACAACTATAGAGGACCTAGAACTAAAGATGATATCGTTGAATTTGCTAATAGAGTAGCAGGGTGAGTATACTCTTCTGTGAGATCAGTTCTGGTGACTTAAAACTTCTGTAGGATTTTGAGGTGGGCCAAAAAATGAATCTATATAAAAAAAGAACAAGGAATTAACATGAAGTTAAAATATATATGTACTATGCCTGTGGATGCATGTGAGACTGGTAGTGAGTGAGTGGTGTGGAGAAGGCAGACAGAGACTGGCTAGTCACAATCCCCTTCTCTACAGGGCAAGAACTAAGGGCTTTTCAAAGTAGTGGAAGCTATAAGCAAATGAAACCCATAGAAGCCAGGAACAAGAATACCAACCTAAATTTTGGCTGATAGACATCATTACTAAGGCAGAATCTGTTTAATACTCAATGGTTATCAAAAACCATCAGTTTAATATAGGCTTATGCATCTGAAAAGTTACAATTGACAATGTAAGGAAATTGATTTTACAGAATTGTTCGTAACAATTTCTGTTGCCTTTTTCTTCTTTCCCTAAAGTGGCATGCATCCTCAAAATTTTATAGACAGTAATCTTTGGGGAGAAAAAAGGAATCATATATTTTTCCTTCTTTCTTAGATACAGTTAAGAAGCATTCATTGAATTCTGAATTCTAAGAATTCTGTAGTTTAGGAATATCAGTGATCTCTAGTAATTTACCAGAATTTTGTAAATTATTTATTTCTAAGACCACATTGCCTAATTGCTGTGCTTACATTCAGAATTTCTCTCTCAAATGACTGCAACCTTATTGTGCCTGGGGAGACCTTGTTGTGGCCTTTCTTACAAGCCCTCTTTTTATAGTGAAAGATGAAGAGAGACTTTTTACCAGAGCCTGTACTGACAGGAGGAGGGGCAATGATTTTAAACTGAAAGAAGGTAGATAAAAATTGCACATATGGAAAACGTTTTTTGCTATAAAGGTGGTGAGACACTGGAACAGGTTGCCCAGAGGTGTTGTGGATGCCTCATCCCTGAAAGTGTTCAAGGCCAGGTTGGATGGGGCTTTGAGCAACCTGGGGCTTTCAGCAACTACCTAGACTAGTGGAAAGTGTCTCTGTCCATGGCAGAGCGTTGGAATTCAATGATCTTTAAGGTCCCTTCCAATCCAATCTAGTCTGTGATCCTGTGCCCAGTAAATAGCATGTATGTTTACATCATAGCAGCCTTTTGTGCTGAGATATTAATTTCAGATTGAAGTGTGCTATTTGAAGAACATAATGAGTCTATTTGGGGGGATTTTTAGTGTTTTTTCTATTAGTTGAAACTGAAATAAATTGAAAAAAGTAAATGAATGTGCATTGGGGAATTTAGTTTAAAAAAAACAACCAAACAACAAACAAGCACACAAAACCATGTCGCATTTTCTTGTGTATTTTTATTTGTTTGGGTTTTGCAGCTTGCAGAAACTGAGTTTTTTCTTTCTTTTTTTTCCCATCTTCCCCCCAGACCGCTTATCAGGCCACTTCCTAGCCAGCATATGTTCGAGCACGTGCAAAAGAGACATCGTGTACTTTTTGTGTATGTTGGTGGTGAATCTCCTTTAAAGGTTTGAAGCTTGATTAAATAAAAGTTATTCTTTTGGCTATTGGCAGTTATACTTTAAAATATCTTATAAAAAACTGAACTCCATGCTTATAATAAATTCTCGTGTTTTTTACGTTTACTGAATTTTTTTTACGTTTTATGTCATAACTACATTCTCTAATTACTCTTTGAAGATAAGTTATGTCACAAAACTTTTGTTTGAAGCATACTTAAAATTCAGAAATTAAAAACCATCGTTTGTATTTTTGCAGGAAAAATACATTGAAGTTGCTTCAGAACTAATAGTTTATACATACTTTTTTTCTGCCTCAGAAGATGTGCTGCCTGAGGTAAGCTGTTTCAGTTCCTGCTATTTTCTCTGGAAATGGTATAGTTCTCCTTATATGTAATTTGGCTGTTTTGATGGCAAGAGATGGCTTCTTACCATATATTTGGCTTTGGTAAATGTCAAATTAATTACAATGAAACATTTAATTATTGAGTCTATATAGTTAAAGAATACAAACTAAGTTTCACCTGTCATTGCTTTGTATTGGCCAAATTACTTGTTCAGTCATGTTAATAAAGTTAAACAGAAAATATATAGAACTCAAAGTGGACCATACAACCTGCTTAAAAAGGTAGATAATTTGCATTTTAGCCAATTCAATCATGACAGTCCTTTCAATGACCACTTTCATAACTAGTTTGGGGGTCTGAGGCATGAAGTACCACTGGTACCATAATAATCAGAGAAGTGAAAAGGTAAGTTATTTTGTCCTTGTGCTGATCAAAACATTAGTCTGCCCAGGGATCAATCTATCCAGTCTACTGGCTGCAGAATTCTCATGTGGCTCTTTGGAGAATTCTGTAAGAAGGAAATAATTTGCAGTTAGTCACAAGGGTGGAAAAAATTGCTGTTGCTGTTACTGTTGTTAGCCTAACCATTTTTGCTTAGGTGTTGAAGCAAAATCAAGAGGCTTTTTCATTTATTGCCTGATAATGTGTGACTTCAAAAATCAGTTTGAGATTAACAGAGTAAGAACTAGCATAATTTAATTTTTTTTTAGGCACCTGTGTTTTCCAACATCATAAGTAGAACTGACCTCATTATAAATAGAGGCATAGAATCATAGAATGGTTAGAGTTGGAAGGGACCTTAAAGATCATCTAGTCCCAACCCCCCTGCCATGGGCAGGGACACCTCCCACTAGACCAGGTTGCTCAAAGCCCCATCCAGCCTGGTCTTAAACACTTCCAGGAATGGGGCATCCACAACTTCTCTGGGCAACCTGTATAGTGTATTCTTAGATTTCCAGAAAGCTTGTATGAAAAACTGTCTCAATTTGAATATTGCTATTTGCACTTCAGTCCCAGCTGAGCAGAAAAAGTACTGTTCACTTATGAAACCACTGGTTGCTAGTTATAAGGCTTTGCATGAGAGTATTCCCTGTTAGGCTTTGTTCTATCAGCTTAGGTAATCATGTTCCAAGCTTCAGGCATCTTTTGTAAGCCATAAGGTGTACATAAACTGATTTGTCCTTTTTAGATGCTCAACTTTGATTTGAGCAAATAAGAGAATAAAGCATCATCTCAAAATAACCACTGTCTTGCTCATTTGTATGAGCTGTGGCTTTATAAACCTCTGGCTTTTACGTTTATTTTCAAGGAAGGTTATGCAGAATGGTTACAGAAGGTATGTCATTTGGGGAAGCAGTCATGATACTGTTCGTATGTTTCACAAACATCTCAGTAGATTTGACAATTCAGCCAACTTCATCATCAAAACTAAGGTCATTATACAGTCCTTTCTTAACCACAAGTGCTATTAGAATTTCTTCTTAGAATGGCAGCAAGCAGTAGGGAGTAGATGCAGTATGTATTCTGTGGCAGCTTACTGAAAACATAATTTTAATAAAATTCTTTTAAGTTCCAAGGGAAAGGTTTCAATACCTTGTAGTTTTTTTTGAGTATGTTGTTGATCATCCTAAATACCATATTCAGGATGGTAATGCATGCATTCGTTGCTCTGTTTGCCTGAATTAGGGCTATTTGCAGTCCTATCTGCGGAAGCTGTGTCTTTATATTCCCATCAGCCCAAATGACAGGAAATAGCCCAGATTTAATGGGACATCTTTTCAATGTTACTGTTTTTCTATGCTATTATTGACTGGCCATTTAGTAGAAGTAATGGTATGACAAGTATGCTGACAACAGCACAGATTGAGAACAGAGAGCATCGTTGATAAAACCCTCAAGTTACCATCTTCTCTCTAAAGTTCATGTCCAACCAATAAAATATTCTTCATGCTGCTGCACATGCTAGTAAAAATCCTGCTTCATTTACATTTTATGAGACCTGCCTCTCAAAATGCAATGTTGTGTTACTTTTTAACACACGAGGGGCAACGGGCACAAGTTGGAACATAAGAGGTTCCACTCAAATATGAGGAGAAACTTCTTCACGGTGAGGGTGACGGAACCCTGGAACAGGCTGCCCAGGGAGGTTGTGGAGTCCCCTTCCTTGGAGATTTTCAAGACCCGCCTGGATGCAGTCCTGAGTAACATGCTCTGACAAGCTCTAGGCAATCCTGCTTCAGCAGGGGAGTTGGACTAGATGATCTCTATGGTCCCTTCCAACTCTAGAAATTCAGTGAAATTCAGTGAAATTCAGTGAAATTCAGTGAAATTCAGTGAAATTCAGTGAAATATGTGGAAGCTTATAAATTTATTTTAGTAAATGTATACAGAAAACACTAAAATGTACTCTGAGATTTTCCCCATTGACTACATTTCTAAGATTTTCTTTATTTGTTTAAAGATATTTTAATCTTCCATAGATTAATTGAAAACCACTTCTCTTTCAGTATGTGACGTTGCCTGAATTGCCAGCTGTTCTGGTCTTCAAAGATGGAACTTACTTTGTTTATGATGGTAAGACAAAATATTTAAAGTATGAAGAAACTGGAACAGGGGATTTTTTTGAAGGTTTAGTTGGTGTGCTGGGAAATGCCCTGGTTTTATGATAAATAACAGCTCCTTCGTGAAAGAGAAGGGAAAAAACTAATTAGTTCTTAGGGAACAAAATGCATTTGAGAAGGAAAGTGGTTTTAGGAATACTGAAGTAGAAGTAATGATGTTTGCTTTGTGTTATCAGTAAGATTTACCTTCTAGTATTCTTGCTTTGCTGGTATTAATGCACTTACAAAGCTAACCCATCACTCAATGTCCAAATTCATGATACACAAAGTAGAAGAAAATACTTGCTGAAGAGGAGTCACACATAAAATGACTTTTCAGTTTCAAACACTTAATCAGATTTTCTCTAAGTGCTCTTCCTGACAGTCAGATCTCTCTTGAAGTTAACTCGATATTTTTTTTTCAGCTGTTTACGCTGCTCAGAGATCATGTAAAAGGGTCTAGTTTGAGCCTTCTGTGCCTTGGCAATACAGACTGTACTTTCTTAGTGCAGCCAGCCTTCCTTCAAAAACTGTGAGGAAACTGATTCTGCCTTTATTCCCAATATTAAAATTTGGAGGGCCTTAACTGATAGCTTTGAGCATGTGTGACTTTGCAATTTGTGTTACTTGAATATTGGTAGTGGGAAAGGACCAGACAGCACAACCTCTCCTGATGTGGCTGACAGGGCATATACTACGCATACATAGGACAGTTGACCATTCAGTCTGTTTTTCCCCTTCCTGAGAGTGTCTCTCAAAAAGAGGCTAAGGAGACGTGGGCTTTTGTCACTGAAGCAGAGGATATGCAATTTTGGGCTTGACAAACTGCCTTGACTGTCTTTTTCAGTGAGTAGACTGTAGAATGGCCACCTGAGACTAGTAGTGTTTCTAGCAGTGACTACTAGTGTCAGTGTTTAACGTCACTTAACAGCAGTACACCTGCCATTTACATAAAAATGTATATCCCTATGTATGGATATCCAGATATAAATGCTGGATTATACTCAGGCTGTCCTGTAAAGGCAATGCTTTATAGTCTGTTAGATGCCTGCACACACATGTACTTACATATGCATATAATGGGTTGGCTTATAGGTTCACTGCTTATTTACAAAAACATCTACTCTTGATTTAAGTGCAAGTTTTCACGTTAAGTTGAAAACACATGACTCAGAAGATTACTCTGCTTTTTTAATTTCTGAGGATCAGTGGTGCCACAGCAAAATGCTCCAGATGGGCCATCAAGGATATTCTTTGTGATTTCATAGAATAGCTGTACTTGTCTCCCTCTTCAGTCTGTTGCTTTACTAATCATCCTCCAGATAAAAAGTCACTCTACAGCCTCCTTGATTTGCATTTGATTTATTTATTTTTAAACTGACTGGAGAAGGAGAAACACTTCTGAGTTGCTTATTGCCATGTGACCCAGTCGCTTTTTCCACATCTTTCAAATCAAACAGAAGAGTTGTAATAATCCAGGCTTCTAATTTATGTTGTAAATATTTTGCTCTTTGATAAGGTACTTGAAACATTATTGTAAATGAGACAAGTTATAAAGATATGGTGTAAGAGTCTGGATAAGCTTATGTGCAACTGTCATAATTGGGCAGAAATTTGAAGAGCTCACTGTAAGAAAAAGGTTAAGCAAAATCCATTTCAGTGCTCTGGCCTTGTCTGCTGTTTTGTTTTGGTGCTTTTTTTTCTTCCCCATAGCAGGGGAATGGGATGCAGATCTATGGAAAGCTTTACACTTGGAATTGCTTGCTACAATCTTCTGACTATTGCTAAACTGAAGCTAATGTTAATTCATTCAATTCAATAGGATTTAACAGAAATGTATTTATTTAATGTGCGTTTATATGTGTGTGTGTATACACATTGTATATCTGTTTATGTACATTCTTCTTTTTGACTTGTGATTAAGATCTAATTATAATGGTGACTCTGTACAGGTTAAAGCATCTAGCATCTGAAGCTAACCTTCAGTATAACTGATTTGGAATCACATATAAATATTTGTTCATTTACCTTCACAGTGCTGTTAATTCACCTACTTTGTCTTCGTTTCTTCTCTGTAGTACTGAAAGAAAGAAAGCTGATACCCATGTTACCAAAAAAATTAATAATTTTTAATGCATGATGTGTGTTTAACTTTCAGTATTTTTTTTCTGTTTGTTTTGTTAAGAGTATGAAGATGGTGATTTGTCATCCTGGATAAACAGAGAAAGATTTCAAGGTTATCTTACTGTGGATGGCTTTACGCTATATGAGCTTGGAGATACAGGTGAGATGGTGCTGTCACTGAACTGTTTGACATCTCTTGTACTTAACACCAAGAAAAATTAAAAAACACTAAGAATGTGGTCTTTTAACCTCAAAAATTAATTAATATCAGAATTGCAGTTGATAGTGCCAATCTTTTTTTGATGTTGGTGAGACCTGTTCTGTTGACTAGAAGCTTCATCCCAAGCCTACACTAGTCCTTTCCTCACAACATAAAAATTAGTGTGTCTAATCCTGTAGTATTCACAAAAAAAATTAGCAGAACTTTTAATTTAAGAGCAGCTTAGGTTTTGCATAAATTACATATTAACTCTTGGAATGCCTACAGGGAAATTCAGGACTGGATTTAGAAGTATCAAATATAGATGGGTTTATATGTCTTGCATCTAATGGATTCAGGTATCTTTAAAGTACGTATGATAAGGAAGGGAAGAGAGTGTGGACCTGTTCTGCAATACGTCAGCTTTTCTCTATTAAAATTTTTTGCAAGCCAAACAAAAACTTTGTAGCTGAGTGACTTCTGGAATAGGCAAATGACTTGTGCTGTTTTTGAGGTATTCATACTCTGAAATAGTGGAAGAAATGGTGTAAGTGTTGATTTTTCCAGCCCAGGATACCTTGTAGCCTACATTCCAGTTCCAAAAAAAGTTGCTTATATTCAATGCAACATTGAGTTCTTTTCAGGTTTTAAAAATTATGGAATGCCTAGCTTCTAACATGTTTGTCAAACTGATATAATTATACCTACCTTTTAAAAGGTTGTTTACAGAAGTGCTGTTGTAAATTGTTTAAATGTAGCATATTACTTCATGGTACATTTTTGTCTAAAAATTCTTCAAATTACCAAAAAAAAATTGAGTTACTAATACAATGGAGAAGCCACCACTTATTTTTAAAAGCTTTATGTATAAATACACTCTTAAAAGTAGTTGTCTTCTAGTGTCTTAGGTAGTGTCTTAGGGTGTGGAAAGAAATGGGAAAAGTGAGGATTGAGGTATGGAAGAAACTGGGGGGCGGGTTAGGGGGAAGCTACTGCTGTTTCACAAGAAGGCCTGGGAATGAATCATTGGTTTTGCCCGCCCTCAAAACTCTTCAGTATTACTTGAACAAGAGCAGGTTTCTTTTTCTGAGAAGATTTTTTCTTGTGACATGGTGATAGGTAGGAATTGAACAATAGATTGGTACGTTGGGAAGGGTTATGAGTGAATCATGGCATCCAGAGAGACTTAACAAGCTATTCTTCTGCACGCTTGAAGCTTTAGTTAATCCTCCTGATGACTCCACTGTTAACAGACCTGCTTTCCTAACAGGAAGCGCTTTGTCTGGAGAACATTTGGCCAGCTTTCTAAACATATTTTGGTCTGATTCAACTTAGGAGGCTTTGGCTTTTTTTCTTTTAATCAGAAAAACTTAACTAACTTGTTTTTCTGATGTAATGAATTCTGGGCTTTGCCAGTAAATTTTCCATGTTTTTTTTTTTTTTGCAGTAAGGATAATACTCCAAATTTTCAAGTGTTAAAAATAGTTGGTACTGAATCCATGCAATAGTGATTCCATCACTTAAAATCAGCTTGCAGTTGCCATTACAAAATAAAGTTTTTCATTGCCTCATATTTAGGTATATGTAAATAATGCAGCTTGGGTAGGGAATTAATTTTTATCTGTGTTTTTCTCCTTTTAACTTTTTTCTATAGATAGGCTTTTCATAGAACACTAATGGTATGGCATTAAGCTACATCCATGTTTGCTTTCAGTAGCTTTAAGAAAACTACAATTTGGTCAGCTGGAAGAGGCTATTTGGGTTGGTTTATACCTGAAAGTAATTCCTATCATAGAATCATCTAGGCTGGAAGGGACTTTCAAGATCATCTAGTCCAACCATCAACCTAGCTCTGACAAAAAAACCGTCACTAAACGGTCACCCAGCACCATGTCAGCCCATCTTTTGAACACCTCCAGGGATGGTGCCTCAACCACCTCCCTGGGCAGCCCATTCCAGTGTTTGGTAACTCTTTCAGTGTGAAAATTTTTCCTAATATCCAACTTTAACATCCCCTGGCACAACTTGAGGCCGTTTCCTCTAGTCCTGTCTCCTGTGACCTAGGAGAAGAGACCCACCTGCGCCTCTCTACAACCTTCTTTCAGGTAGTTGTAGAGAGCAGTAAGGTCTCCCCTCAGCCTCCTTCTGTCTAGGCTGAACAACCCTGTCCTGGAGAGTATCTAATCTTCTAGATTGGAGTGTTTGCCATCTGATATTTTGTATTTCTCTTTAACAGTTTCCCTTTTTTAAAAAAGTATTTTATTCCTTATTTTAGGAAAACTTGTGGCTATTGCAGTCATTGATGATAAAAACTCTTCAGTGGAACATACCAGGTACAGAATTGAGTATTGGTGACACAGTGGGAGGAATGTGCTGGTATGACAGAGAGAACTTTGGAAGTTTCTTAAATATTCAGAAATGCTAGGTTAAATCATAGAATCATCTAGGTTGGAAGGGACCTTCAGGATCATCCTAGTCCAACCATCAACCCAACTCTGACAAAAAAAAAGGTCATTAAACAATGTCTCCAACTTGTGGATGTTCTCTAATTTATGACTTGATTTAATATATAGCTCTGTTGAAGCACTGATGGGAATTCAGTAACACTCTTCTGCCATTTGTTAATGAGATCACAGGAACAGTGATCACAGCTGTTTAAAGCTATTGTGTCACTTTCTAAACATAGACAAGAGTACTTGAGTTCAAATGACTTTGAGATGAACTTAGTAAGTTTAAACAAATGACTGTTCTTCAGCTCAGTTGCATTAAAAATTAATTTAGTGGTGCTAATATATTAGTTGTCTGTGGAATTTATATTAAGAAGAGGCGTTTTCAGTTGGGTTTGAGCTTGCTGAAGAGACTCGGAGGAGCAGGCCCTCCTCCTGTCATTTTCTCATTGCCTACATAATTAGATTAAGAAAATCTCGTTCAAGTACTGTGTATGCTATTTTCCCAGACCTCTTTGGATTTTATTCAGAGCGCTGCATCTTCCAAAGGCAATAGGTGGAGTGACTGTGCTTTTCTTCTGTTGAGACTATGTGGTAGATAGACTTTCAACACTTAGAATGCAAGCGAGATGAGCGAGGTGTGTTTTTGTTAATAGAACAGGGAATCCTTATTGTTTAGGAGATGCTATTTGCTGCTTACTGAGGAAATCTCAGTGTTTATTGTTTGCATGTTGACAAAGTATATCCTAGTTTATCAATGCCACTGTTTTTTTCCCCGTCCAGACTAAAATCTATTATTCAGGAAGTTGCTAGAGATTATCGAGACCATTTTCACAGGTAGGCATTATATGGTACTATGGTATCTTAAGTGAACTTCTGCATTAACCTTTCTAAGACAGCAGTCATTCTTTTCTACATTAAAGATGTTGTAGTGCCTGCTTTTATATTCATATACTGATGTTTAGTAAGACCATTCCATAAACTGAATGCTGACTGTCCTGTAGATCATCAGTTTTTGAAGTATATCACTGCGCATGTGCTCTCATCTCCAGTTACAGGAAAAATATTTAAGGAAGAACTTTTGCTGAAACCCATTATTCTGTTTTCTTTTTCATCCATTCTGCTTTTCACTGCTTCTCGTACAGGGATTTCCAGTTTGGCCATATGGATGGAAATGATTACATTAATAGTTTACTAATGGAGTAAGTAAATTCTTATTTGAATATTATTTCTTGTCTTGTGTTTTCCATGGGTTAAAAAAAATAAATTGCTGTCCTGAGAATTCAACATGTAACATAGTATCAGTTGTTTGTTAAATTAAACTGCATAATTTAGTATTAGAAGTGTGGATTACTGATAATACTGATTGACAATGCTTATCTTTTAGGTCTATTTTGTTAAATTAATTACTCTGTTAGAACTGTGGGGTTTTTAATGAAGGAAAAAAAGGTAAAAGTTATGTCAACTTGTAACAAGAAATGTAAATAGTGGTTATGCATTATCTATGGTTTTCATTTCTGGAGAGTCACATTTCATTCTTGATCCATTTTTAGAACATAGATAGAAATATGCTTCTGCAGAGAAGGAGATTAAAATGCATGGAAGATGCTGTCTGCACTTGATATGTACCTGGTACATTTTGAAATATATATGTAGTTTAGCATGGTGCTTGGTATTTGCCCTTATTATGATCCTTTTCTAGAAATGCACAGTTAGAAAGTTAAGTTGCTGGCATTTACAAGTGAGTACTTGTTCTCACTGTTTGGGTGGGAGAGAGAAGCTGGGGTCAATATGCCAGCTCTGTAAGTTTTTTGAACCCCTTTCCTGGGGATCAAAGCGTGAATAAAGCAGGTGTTCCTGCCCCTACAAGTTCTGGGAGCTTCATGGGGATTCAAGACACACAAGGTCTCTATTTCTGTGGAATGCCCCTAGATTGACACCTGAGTACAATTAATTTAAAAACAACTGTCTTGCAATTGAAGTTAAGTGATGTGATTGATCTAGTGCTTTATGGCTGCCAAGAGTGAGACCTTCCTCAGTTCATTATCGCTTCTGCTGTGCAGGCTCTTTTGTCTGACTGGCTGTTGAGCTGTTTCAGCCTGTTTTCCTGGCAGAAAAGTGTTTGCTTTTTTGGCTAGGCGAGTTACTTTGCTGATCTAGCAAAACCCTTCAATGTCTTCCCATATATTCTACTGAGTACCAGAACTGATGTGCAAAGAAACAGGGGAGGGAGATCAGGTCCCTGGGAGGATGAAGAAGAAGGGAAAGAAGACAGAACTGCCGCTTACAGTGGCAGTGATTTAGTAGTGGCGGCAAGATTTGTAGAGCTGGATTGCTTAACTTACTCTGCAAAATGCCTGATCTTGTAATTTGTAGTATATGGGAAGTTGCTGTTGTAGTACTCACAGGCTTTTAATTGCTTTCTAAACCGAGTGTATACGTTTCCAGCATAAATGGAAATCAGCAAAAGAAAGCAGCAAAATATGTTCAGTGATACAAGAAGCTGCTCTTCATGTGGCTCCTTGAGTAATTCGAGTAAAACCGCATTGCAAGTGCTTCAGTTCTCCACTAGATGGCAGCAAGTGGAAACAGAAAAAGCCTGAATAGGGAGCAATCCTGCAGAATACTTTTTTACTCTGCACGTAGGAACAAATTCTCTTCCTTCACAAAGGACAAAGTGTTGTATACATTCGTTGGAATAGTAGCAGTCCCTGATAGAAGTACACTTATGAACTTGGCTGTAACGTCATTAGTAAACATTATAATTTGTCTATCTCTTCAGCAGTGGATGAACATGCTTTTGTTGCATTAAAAATGGTATAGCTAAAACCATGCACAAAAGAAGAAAACAGAATATTGTTTATTTTACTGAAAGCAAAACTACATCTTTGTGTAAGCTAAAATATATAGCATCATTGGAATGCCAACTACAGATGTATTTAGAGTACTAATTCTTCATCTCTTGGAAGAAACGTATTAAATATATTTTCATGAATTTCTGTATAGCATATAACATGATTATATGGAATTTATATTTTGGCTGTTCTACAACCAACACCAAAAACCTTAGTTACCAGACTTTTAATTGCAATAGAAGTACTTCTGGGGGTTTTTTTGAGGGGGGTGGGGGTTAGGGAGGTGTCTTTTCTGCAGCCAAGTAGTAAAACTTGTTCTGTTTTAGCTGGGATGAGGTATTTTCGCAGAGGTTGATAACTTGTACCAGGTACTTGCAAAAACACCTGATTTGGTTTGATTGTCTGCCACTTGCGCACAAAGAGTACAGGAGTTTTTGCACCTTATTTAATGTATTTTAAATCTTGATTGTTGAACAGTGCGCTTGTGCAGCATTAAATTTTCCTAAAACTCATCTAATTTTGAATTTAGGGCTCCTTTGAACAGTAGATTACACTGGTGTATCTCCAGAGATAATTTCTAATCTTTTTTTCTTTTTCTTTTTTTTTTTTCTTGCTTTCTGATTCTGTGATACTAAACAATGCTTACGTATGTGAAAGGTCAACTGCTGAGTAATAATTGTTTCAAAACTCCGTAGCTCATCTGCCATATCTAAAAGAGGTGTAGTAAAACTCTGGTTGGTATGGCTTATTCTTTCGACTTGACAGGCAGAGGTTGATTGATGGAGCTGGTCAGTTGGACCGTGGCTGTATGGAACTGAATTTTTGTACTATACTTTTGCTTTTGTGCACTAAACACTTAATGTGTTGTTCAAATAGTACATTTCGAATACAAGGCTATTGTCTGTGATCTCTTACTAATTGTTAAGTCATAAGGTACCTGTTTTGCAGTCACTCTGGGTATGTAAAATGCAGTAAGCTTCAATAGCATCCCTGACACAGACGTGAAGGAAAAATATTAATGAGAAATATGCTCGTACTGTTCTGGTGATTCTATTCCCCCTTTCGTCTTGCCTTTAAGGATCTGCTAAAAGGAACACACAAGAAGTGAAGATAAATGGATACCCTTTTAAATGGTGTAGGAATTACTTGAATTGAGTGTTTTACACAGTAGTTCTTTAAATGCCTAAACTATGTGTTTTATTTTTCCAGTGACTTGACAATCCCTACTATCGTTGTATTGAATACCTCCAATCAGCAGTATTTTCTACCAGATAGGCACATTGAGAACACAGAAGACATGGTTCAGTTTATTAACAATATCTTGGATGGTACAGCTGAAGTAAGTCTTCATTGTGACCTGGAATATGTTGGTTGGTGTTTATTTCCTTGATGCTAAAGTATGGGGGAAAAAAATTGGTTACTCTGATTGTTATGCCCAGTGTTGTATCTTCCTGTCTTGGGTGCTGTTGGAGAATAGATGATTCTGAATTCCTGAGATGTGCTGTTGCACACTCTTTTGACTGCAGAACCTTTTGTAGAAAGCAAGGGGTTTTTTATTTATAGCATAATGTTAGCTGACTTTTCTTTATATTCCTTTTGCAGGCGTCACTGGTAAATGGAGAGCTTTTTATTCATCTCCTGGTTTGCTTTAAATGCGTTTGTTTAAAATTTATCTTCTTTATGGTGCATAATGCAGCTCTGCCCTTTCTTTTGGGCAGTAAATTAATAAATCCAATAGGTTCAGATTAAAAAAATCAGTGGTGTACAGACACAACCTTACCCCTCTGCTCTAAAATGAGCTGTCTTTTGTTAAGACAGCAAAATGAATAAATCCATCTGGAATTGATAACTTGGACAGTTTTTTAATGTTGGCAAAACAAACTCAGGTTTGCTCGTTTCCCTCAGTGTACTGTAAGTTGGACAGAAGGCTGGGCTGTGTGGATGAGGAAAGAGATCGTGGATCAGAGCTTTCAGTTGCACGTATGGGGTACAAAGGCCACGCAACAAAGGGGGGCAGGGCTAACAAATAATTTGGCTGCCTCCTGGGAGAAGCCTATGTTGTTTTAAGCCCCAGTTCACAGTATATTGCATGTTTGCTGTGTTAGCTGAATCCCACTCCGTGTTACATCTGCAGTTCCAGGTCGTCAGGTGGTAACCACAAGTAACCCTGTAGATCGTTTCCTTCATACAGGGTACTTTGGTTTATTTAATCTGACAAATTGGTGCAGCAACATAATATAGGTGAATTTACTGGCTGTTCATGCTTTCAGTTGCAAGCTGAGAGGTATTCCTGTAATTTATTTGGTGGTTCTTTGTTCCTCAAGTCTTGCTTTTTTAATGCTTTGTAAATTGCATTGAATTATGTTAAAAACATCTGTTTAACTCTACTTAAATACATCCTTCTGGATGAAACAACAAATTAATTCTGTCTGTTTTTTAACTTTGAGGAAATTCATTTGTGAAGCCTTTTTTTTTTTTTTGCCGTGGTGCCACTTAGGTCTTTCTACCTTTTGTTTGCAGTATTTCAGTGAGAAGGATTAAAGGTCTGTCTAAATTCATGCCTCTATATGTATGTGAGAATGCTAACACAAGACAGACAATACAGGATGTGACTTCATTTAAGCTAAATAGTGTCTATAGACATAAGATGGCACTACTTGGGCTATGTTCAGGGACAAGAAATTATGCAGCAGTTGAGGAATGACAGTCTTTAAAGTACACTGATACACAAGATGCAGACTTTGTGAACCACAGTGGAATTTCTGAGAAGTATAACACTCCCCCACCTCCCTTCCTTGGGAAGTGTTGGGATTATTCACCTTGACTTTCTTGTTATTTTCTCTAGGGCCCTATAGGTAGCCACCTGTGAGTCTGTTTCATCTTTGTAGGCTTTTATGTAATTTGAGGGGTTTTGGTCACGGTCCAATGCCGATCATGTCCAAAATGTAGATTTTCTTCCCATTTGTTTCTCTGGCAACTCAAGGCGGGTGAAAACTGGTCCTGTTCAACAGACAAATTGCCTTTGGTTTCATTTAGTTTTTGTGAAGATTGCTAAATTAGGTGGCAGCGTAGGCATAGTATGTCATGGCTTCACACAAGTTTTCTTTATTATTTCTTCGTGTTACTTAGTTCTTAGATCTTTTCTAACTGCCTCTGTCATAATCCATAAAGAGGTATCTGTCAGCTTCACTGTTATAGTTTGCACTGATTGTTTAAACCAATTGTGAGTGGATTTTTCATGAGACTATTGAAATATTTATCCATGCTTAGAAGTTGGAGTATCTGGGCCTCATGAGATGCAAGAATAATTACTTTTCATTTCCTTCTAAAGGGACTTAAGATTGCAAGGTCTGAAGAATGAACTTTTGGATTCATAACTGAAAAGTGTCAGCAGTTTTGACATGGTTCCATTTGAAATTTCAGGCACAGGGTGGTGATGGACTTCTGCAACGAGTCAAGAGAATAATCTATGATGCCAAGTCTACTGTCGTGGTAAGTCTTATTTTTTGTTACATTAAATGGTACTGTCGTCAATCAAGATCCAAATCTTTTCAGAGGATTTAGAAATATTTTTATATGTTTGTTTATATTATATATATGTTGTGTACATATGTGCAAAGCCAAATGAACTGCTTGATTAAAGTTTTTAATAATATTTTCCAGTCTGCTAAATATTCAACATGCATTAGTTTCTTCATTTTTCACTTTTTTTCTGTATTAGTCTGACATGTATTTTAAGGGATAGAACAGGTGGAATTCAAAATCTCTTCCTTGACCCTTTTGACATCCTTTCACTGAATTTGATAACAATTTCACCTTCTGAGAAGTGTTATGATTTCAGTCTAATTAGGGCATAAAGGGATAAAATACTAAACTTGGTGTAGTTTTGAAGGGAATTTTTTTACTGTCTTTCTTTATAGGTTAGTTATGCTTAACTGAATTTCGTTGGGAAGATTTACACAAATCCATTTCTTTGCTTGTCCTACACAAGCAAAAAAACCTGTGCCTGTGAATTTAAATTGATACTCACCTGTTTCTGTGTGAGTGGCTTCCAAACTTCTGTGAATGTACAACGTTTAGCCACCAGTTTCTCAAACTGAGTCTTCCCTCCTGTGCCATTAAACTACTCTTCAACACGGAGCTGTTTCATAGCAGAATGTTTCTGCAGATCCCTTCTTGCTAAGACTGATTTTTGAGAATGAGACACAAATAAAAGATGAAACAGGTTGCCTCAGAGTGTTATTTTAACGCTGTTAAAACAGTTGTTTCTCAAGTTTCAGACAATGAATACGACATACAGTTGGCTTGTTAACGTTCATCTTCACAATGCAACATTGTAGTATCTGAAGTCCTAAGACTTCTTTTTAAATGAACTTAGAGTAGTAATGGGTAAAACGAGGACTACTCCTCCTTTCTGGGGGGAAAAAACCAACCAAAGTAAAAATCAATCGAACAAACCAAAAAAAAAGGCAAGACACCAAAACCCTGTCTGTCATTTTGGATGTTACTGAATAAATACCCAGAGTAATAAGAGAAGAAATGCAGTAATTTTGTATATTCACTGAAAGTATTTTTTACTTCAAATTTGTGTTTTAACAGTCTGTGTTCAAGAGTTCACCACTTCTGGGATGCTTTCTCTTTGGGTTGCCCCTGGGGGTCATCAGCATTATGTGTTATGGAATCTGCACAGCTGATACGGATGGAGGGATCGATGAACATGAGGCAGCTAAAAAGGAAAACGGTGACCAGGAGCTGACGGACGAAGGCAGTGAGGAGGAACAGGAGGAAAAGAACGGAAAATATACAGAACTTTCAGATGGAGAGCTTAAACAGAAAGACATAATGGAAAAGAAAAAAGACTAACTTGTTTAGCAAAAGAATTCTCTAGAATTTCCAAATAGACTTATTTATTGAAGGTAGTCATTTATTGATGATCTTCATGAAAGAGGACCTTTTTGTCTGCATTATGGTAGTTTTGACTTGCATGTATTCAAATTTTCTCAGAAATTGACAGAAAAAAGTATATGGATGTTCTCTTAATTGTCTTTAATAGATTAAAAAAGAGCAATTTAAACTGAAGGAATTTGCGGGTACAATTCTACACTGTTTTGGTTTTTTTTAATTTTTGAATTGCTCATTTCCAGAACAGTGAGATAAAGATGATATCTCACCTTGATGTATGTGATGAACTACTTCTATGAACTATTCATTCATATAAAATTAAAGCTGAAAAATAAGAAAGATTAAGAGATCTGTAAAGTCTTTCAGACCCTGATAGCTAAAGACAACTTAGAGTTTTCCAAGAAGTCACGTGCCCTACCTGTTACACACTATTTTGGAAAAAAAACCCAACTTTTCTGTTTTCTCAAGTTAAATGTAAGTTATTAAGAATTAGAGGACTGTTTTACCATGTAATAATATAATTATTGGCAGTCAGAAATGTTTACTTGATATAGGATGCGGGAGATATATGCAAAATTAAGTCTTCATTAGTGCTTTAGCAGCTGAAAATACTGAAAAACTACGTTATAAACATTTTAGAACATGGTTACCTGTTAAATTGTTTTGTATGTGTGCTTACACAAACTTGTAGTGCAGACGATCTTTGTTTTCTGAATCCAAAGTAAAACTGATAAAGGAAGACACAAATATAAGCACCCTCTGACTACACTTAACTCTCCAATGACAAGCTTTTTGAATGGTGTACATTTGCTTCACGGTATTTGGTTCAGATTGTTATATATCTTTGAGCTAGTTGGTGTTGATACTTTTGTTTGAGACTGTTACTTGCTCTGAAGGTGGGAGTTAATGGAGCATAAGGTTAACATTCATAGAGATTGGTCAGAATAATTCCTCTTTTTCTTTTACCTATTTATTCATAAAAGTCCCTTTTAATACAACTCTGTGACTGTGCAAAGGACTAATTTTTTCTAGGGTTAAAATCTCCAAGGATAAGCTATAAAATAGCCTTTGGCATTGATGTCATGGAGAATACCACAGAAATAAAACTTACATTGCTCTTCCTCTTAGTATTCATGCTGGGTTTCTCCTATTTTTTTTTTTTTTAATATTTTAAAGGCTGCATTACTGTATAATACAGGTTATGACATCCTCCTTATAAGGCAGCTTGATCACATAAGAAATTACTATGTTATAGCACTAAATCCAGGAATTTTAAATAAAAAACCACGGGTAAGCCTAAGTAGAAAAGTTCTATGTTTGAGTTAACCTGGTGATGATAGAAGTCATAACCAGGGAAAATGTATTGCATCCTTTTTGCCTCTAGGAAAGAAACTTCTTTCTTCTGTTTAAGTAGCTTGGTAATAGCTGGCTTCATGTTGCAGTACAGAGTACAGTAAGTAGATGCCTGACATCATAGATTTTTATCATGCAGTATAAACAATATCTAAGGAGATTAGGTTGGTTTGGTTTTTTGTTATTTTATTTTCTTTTTTTCAGAAAAATTCCACCCCTGATTTTGTGTCCAACCTTTTCCCTTTTGGGAGGAGAGGAAAAAAATGAGTTTGTAAAATACTGAGTAGCAAGTGTCTTACATGGATTTTTTTCCATTTTTGTTCTTTTTCCTGTTATGAATTGCCTTTTTTCATTTTTTTTTAATTATTATTATAGCTAGTTATATGTAGTGACTTGAGTTTTCTTGCTTTTCAATTTTTGGCAGAATCTTTTAGGTGTAGTTTTAGTATATTTGAAGAGTGAGATGTTTAAAAATGTGTTTAGAACTTTTTTTAACATGGTGTAGAATCTTGTGTTGTTTAAAAAATAATAAAAATCCCTTAATAACCAGCCTGCAGATTTCTTTGGACTTTAGCACGACTCAGTGCTGATAATCAAAATGTAGGACTCCAAAGGCAGTAATTTGATTTCTTGATTCGTCCCTTTTGTTAAGATTTCAAATACAGATCCATTACATAGTTAATTTTGGCTCGGGCAGGAAACCTGCAGTTTTTGACTTAAGGAAAAAAACCTGAAGTGGTCATTGAAACACTGCTGTTCCTTCCAGGGTATGCAGTTAAAAAAAAATATATATATAAAAAATTCTGAATCCTGCTGCACTGTTTCAACTATGAGCCTTTGGTTTTGTGGATATTTTTGTGTTTATAACGAGTAGAAGCCAAATAACTTGCTGAGAAATCTGAGGTACGGACATGAATATGATAAATACTGTGTGAGGAACAGATCGCACCAGGATCTGCTAAAACTGTGACATTTAACTGCTCGAGTTGGGAGGAAAGCGTGCGTCAGTCACTTCTGAACTGTCATATCTATCAGATGTGTACTCAACTGTTGAAAGTTAAACTTGAAATGTACTGCCATTTTCACCAAGTCCTTCTCCCAGATATATTCAAGAAGACCCAGGGAGAAGAAAATCATACAAGTCATATACCAGGTGCCAGCAGTGATGTGAAATTCAGGGCTTTGCTGTGGCCACTCAGTCTGGAATGCTGGCTGACAAGAGGATCTGGCATTTTATTTTGTTTTTCTTTAGTCTTTAAAGGTTTCTTAAAGCAACTTCACTGTAGTAACTTCAAATTAATGAAATAATGCTGCTTTTTTAAGTCAAGTGTAAGCCTTTTGGTTTTTTTCTGTAATAAAAATATTTAAAAGAGCTTTTTTCCTTGTCTTCATTTACACTGTGTTAAGGTAGATACGACATGTTGTGTAGGAGGCAGTTTTTCCATGGACAGTGGTAAGCTATTTTAGGCACTGAGTAAGGCAGGACAGAAATGCAGCTGGGAGCTTTTAAAAAGAAAAATTACTTCATCCTGTGTAGTACCTTCTTGTCAATATTTTGAAACTACTGTCTAGAGGTAGTAGTTAATATTTACTTGTCTTTTGTTTAGTGAGCATCCTGGTAGTATAAAATGAATGCCTTTCTGAAAAAGACATTTTAAAATACGGGTTCATTCTGGTAGCATGCTCTCAAACTCTTACAAGGGTTTCAGCAGGAAGGGACATGAGGCAGACTGTTCTACAATAGATCTCCTTCTTGAAGGACTTGAGTCGTCTTGGCACTCGGACTCGTGTGGTCTCTTACTGCTTCACTAATTGCCTAGGCTGGTTTGACACATCCTGTCCACACCGGGGTGCTCGCTGCTTAAAGGATGGATTGATTACACTCTGGTACATCTGATGTGCTGGAGACTACACAGGAGTGCTTAATTTTCATGAGTTGTTTAAGTGAAAGGTTTAGCTGGCTCTGTTCTGGCTCAGAGTTAATTTACCTGTTCCCTGTTTGTCAGCGTGTCTGCAGGAGCGGTTGTACCTGGCGGAGCGGGAGGGTGGAGGGTTGTTCTGGTGACAGGCAAAAGCTCAAGTCAGTGAGAAGGGCAAAAAGCCAGAGTGTACTTCCCTGGAGTTGTTAAAATCTTGTGAAACTCCAGATGTTTCAGGTTGTGTTGTGCTGTGCCGGGGTGGGTCTGGCCCTCAGATCTTCCCAGGGAACAAGGCAGGTTTCTGCTGTTCTGCTCCCGTCCCTGGGTGCGCTGCCAACAGACTCAGTCACGTGAAGCCCTTGCACGTTGTAGTGCTGGAACAAAGACAATTTTCACAATAATGTGTTAAATGCTTTGTTGAACTCTTAAGTTGCAAGGTATTCTTAGTCTGCCTAGGCGCTGCAGGCATCCCCAAAACAGTTCTCTGATTTCTAAAATTTTAACTATTTCCGAGGGTTACTGCTACTATCCTATATCTCAATTTACTGACGTAAAGCCCCGTTTAGCAGCTGATGTGAGCTCTTCTGTTGCTAGCAAACTGCCTTCTGCTTATACACCAAGTAGTATAGAAATGTGTGGGGTTGTTTAGCCAGGATAAATAGCATTTTACATAAAACATATTTGAATGGAATGTTGGGGCTTTTAACAACAAAACCTGAGAGATCTAGAAGGTCCTTTGAAGAGGAGCAAGGAAATCTTTAGACATTTACTAATGAGAGGAATTGCTTTGTAGCTGAGTTTCCTTATAAATTTAGATTAGAGAGAAAACAGCACTGAATGAGTGTATAACTTGACAGCTTGTTTGTACTGAAAATGGGTTTGCTTTTTTAGTGTGTGCTTCTGTCGCTTCACTTACATTGCAGCAGTTTTAGTGCTCAGCATCCTCCCGTGCGAGGTTGGTGTAGTCTTCAGCTGGGTTAATGAGTGTCCTGGCCAAAATGGTGGCTGGTTTTAACGGTGGCTGCCTTAAGTTAAGAGATTGAAACTTTGGTAAGTGCTGGGGTTGACACATGAAGAGGATGAAAATGCATAGACGGGAGAAATGGGCGTGGGAGAAAGGAACGAAGCAAGGAAGTAAGAAATCTTTTACATGAAGTGGAAGAAAGCTAAGGCTTCTTTCTTTTCAGTCCCCATGAGAATTAAATTTGAGGGCATTTCCTGGTATACAAAAGATGGGAAAAATAGTGTGGGCCCAGACAAGTCCTTGACAATGCATTGGTTGCTCCCGAGCTAGAGAAAGAGATTAATTGCTCTCAGCAGATTTATCATTTAATAGCTCTGTCCAAGCCTCAGTGGAGAAAATCATTATAAATTATGCTGTGCCTTCATGCAAAATTACACTTTATGCATATAAAAAACACTTGAGAATTGGGTTAAACCTTGACATGGCAATACCGTGGTCCCTTTTTCTTCTCCGTCTTTTAAAAATACATACTTTAAAAAAAAAAGGCAGAAGGAAGGCATATTTTTATTCTTTGTGGCTCACTTATGAAATTACAAAATGCTTCAGTCACACCCCAAATGCAACAGGTTGCAGGAGATGATGTGATATATTGTGGTGTTTAAGATTTATCTGATCCTACTGTGACGTAGGAAGTATGACAAGGTGTTAAAAGTGGGTAGAAGGAAAAGAGGAAGTGTTTTCTAAAAGGTAAACAGAAGTGTTGTTCTGTGTTGAGTGCCTCTGACAGACAGATGTACCATAATATGAAAAATACTTTCTGGAATGGAGCTGTAAGTAGCTGGGAGCTTCTTGTATCACATTGTTATGGTTTAAAATAGAAGGATTTCTAGCAGAGTAAGAGTAACACTTCATTTTTTAGAACAGGATTCAAATGCAGATACAAATCTTGACCAGAACATAGCATATTTATATTTTTACACTTTGTATTGTGTGTTGTTATAATTTGTGGCATGTCTTAAACAGGAAAGCCATCAGCGCATTCATGTGAGTCTGGGTTGAGTTTTAGTTTGGGGAGAGCACCTGAAATGCAAGCATAACTCTGAAGCTCAGGGTTCTTTCAGTGGGCTGTAACTCTGCCTCAGCTTTAGTTGTGAGAAACGTAAATGCTAAGACAGGCTAGAAATAAGACCTCAAGTTCCTCACTTAGTTCTGTAAAGTCTCAAGCCATGCATGGAAAATTAATCAAGTGCAGCCATTGTGTGTTAGCTAATGGAGAATGATTATCTGGGGTTTAAACAACCCCAAGAAAGAAGTTGCAAGCCTTCTTTTATTGTTGTAAATAATGTTTATGAGGTAGGAGGAATTTTTCGTACTGACATCCTTAGCGGTTGCATGCAAAAGGTGTGATCTTGTCTAGAAACGTGCAGCAAGGCTCATATGGGAATGAAGTTTGCAATGAGGGCTAAAGGCATAATGATCTTAAAATAAAACTATTCCTCATATTAAGGTGGAATGGAGGCTGGGAGGGAGTTACAGTGGAAGTGCATAATAAAATAGTGAAGCCTGCAATACTCGCATTTAAATAATATGCTACTGCATCATGCCAGACTTCTTAAAAGAGTGTTTATAAGTTTGGGGTTTTATCAGGATATGATGCACCATGTTGGTCAGAAAAAGTGAAAAATTTCCATAGCACTGTGAGGTCTTTTCACTTCTTCTCTTTAGAATAAAAAATGTCTTGCTGCAGACCCCTGCTGTGAACTAGCACGGCTGAGCTCCAACACCAGTTTCTTTTCCCGTGTTATTTCCCAGAAGCAGGAGCTTGACTGCACTGAGCAGTGGCTCTGGTGAGTAAGTGGCCCCGGTAGTCTCTGTCACACATGGATGAGTTAGCCCCAGTGGTTTTCAGAAAGAGTTGGAAGTTGGCCACAATGAACATGAGCCTGAAACGTGGCAGCAGCAGAAACTTCAGGAGTCTCAGCTTTGACATGCAGGATGTGTGCTGCTGTGGATAGTTTTAATGACCGTCTGAAGACATAGGGAAAAGGACTCTCTTTAGACACTTCAAAAAGTCATTACTGCATTGCTGTGATGATGTATCATAAGGCGAGGAAGAAGAATACATAAGGTATGGAGGTGAGCAGACACAAAAGCCTGTGGGGTATTTCATCTGCTCAGGCCCGTACAACCTTGTTTGAAGGTAAGACAAGGCCACTTCATGTTGGGGACAGTGAGTTCATGTTCACAGATGTAGGTTGCCCCATGCCTGTTGGTCCTTGGGCAGTGAACTTGCCCTGTCATGTTTAAATTAGAGTGTAGACATACCATGGAGCATTAAATTCAGTGTCTGGCCATCTTCCTTTGACGTGGAGTGCTGTTTTAGGCAAGTTACTTAGGCCATAGTTTCGTTATACTGCAACTTTAATAACCCTGCTGGCTTAAGGAGTTTCTATCCTCATACTTTTGTATGCTGCCCTTCAAATTATGGCCACACAAGCAGCTGGAAAAGCAGTGCCGTACGTGGGTAAATCAACTCATCCAGGTGAAAGCAACTCTTTGGACAGAAGAGCATGCCAGGGTATGAGACAGCAATGAGGGTTTGGAGGCAACAGCAGAGTGGGAAACATTTTTAAGGATGCTGCCTTAGGTATTTGTTTTGTCCTTTGCTTGCTTCACCCAGAAAACAAGGTGATTTGACTGGATTCTTACAGTAAAGAAACAGTGGGTTGCTATCCCATTATCCCTCTTTCAGTAATGCAGTAATATTATTTGCAATGTATCTTAACCTCTCCTTGCTAGGAGACAGTTAACATGGAAGAGATACAATCTCGAGTCTTGTCATGTTAGGCAAAATGCATCTTGCACAGAGTATAACTAGGTAAGAGTGGGAAGGAAGCACTTCTCAGAGTGTAACTGTGGGGGATCGCTGTCATAGTGATAGAATGACTCACGAGGTTATACATTTGTAGATAAATTCTGCTTTAGAGTTCTGCATGTACTTGTAAAACCACAGAAAGCTTGAACTCTGAGTCCAGACTCAGCAATCCTTTTCATCTGTGCCTGACTGTCTCTGCAAATAACTAAGAGAAACAGGAGCTACATTATAAAGAAGGACAGGGTTTTCAGACATGTGTTTTAGGAGAGAAATTTATTTTATTTATAGAGAGAGATAACTACATGAATTTGAGTAATCTGTCTGCCATGCAGCAGTTGCGATTTTTTTGGTAGAATTTTTTGTATCAGAATCTAAGAGCTTTGTGAGGTGGGTAGATTTAGGAACTGTTGCAAGAGAAGAACAAATTAACATCTCAGATGTCTGCAATGCTTTATTTTGGAAGCACTTTTCCCAAGTTAGATGAGAACGTTGTGGTTTTAACCTTGGAGAAACGGAGGATACAGTACCAAATGCTATATATATTATGATCCTAGTAATTTGACAGAAAAACAAAAAACACCTTTAACCAGCAGTGAAGAGAGATATATGCTGATAACTTAGTGTCAGCCTTGATCGCTCCTCCTGGCTGAAAAGATGACTTTCTTCAACCACTTGGTCACTTTTCTATTATATCTATTAATTAATTCTTCTTTGTTTCCCCTTTTCCCCTTTCCACTAATTTTCATTGTCTCTCTTCTTTTTGCAATGTACCATCTAACTCTTTTACCATCTTGGTTTCTCCCTCCTTTTTCTGAGCTTTTTTTTGTTTCTCATTTCTTTCCCTCCCTATAAATTAGCAGTCACAAATATACAGAAAATATCAGATAACGATGAACCAATCTGTAATTTAAAATCTTTTTTCAGGCTACTGCATGATCTCTCAGGCTGTTTCATAATGAAGTTTCCTTAGTGGCCCAACATGCTCTGTATTCCGGTATTTTGCATAGGTTTGTTCATTCATTTTGTCTGGCAGAGTTGAAATTAATAGAATATTTTATTATTAAAATAAGGGGAAAGCTTGTTACAGGTAACTTACAGATTTGAGATTTAACAGATTTACATGCAGTACATAAAACACCTTATCTTTGAGTCTTCCTCCTGGGAGTTGTAACATTTCACTCCTTTATTTAGAAAATAGGCGAATTTTAATTTTCCCTCTCTTGAATTTTTACTATATTTAATGAAGAGATTAAGGCTTTCTTTCAATGAAGACCATACAGATAAGCCTTTACTGATTAATTTTTTCTTGACCTCAGATGATAAACATGGTCTTGCAAATTACTTCTTTCCCTCTAGCCAATTATTAATTTCTGTGATTAAAATACTGTAGATAAAAACCTATCTGCTAGTCCTGTTGTTTATATAGTTAATCTTTGGATCAGCAATTGATGTCTAATTAATTTGAATATGGATGCAGAGCATACATTTTTCATATTGAAAAAAACAATAATTTCTTTCAGAGGGCTTTTCTTTCCTCCCTGACTCCTGTTTTTATAGTTTTGAGGGAAATCTAAAGAATGCAAATGATAACATGATCTAGAAGTGAGTCATTTTAATTCAATAACACAACATATGTGAAAAACACAATAGTTTCTTTTGAAGAGCACTTGATATGTTTGTTCTCTTGGCAAAACTCTTTTAAGTGAGCATAGCCAATGCTCTTTGTTTTTTCAGAGTGCTGTAATGGCGCTCTGGTTCTCATCCAGCCTAGATGTACTCATGGAGACATCTTTCTGCTTCTTTTTTCTTAACATAAATATCAACATCAAAACAAACTACTGGGACCTGTGCAGCTGATAAGCTGTGTGGGTAGTTCTCATAATGAAAATATCTCATTTTGCTTGCCTTAGACATGACCAGTGCTTCTGCAATATTCGCAAGGTTAATTCCCTGTTAGTCCAAATAGTTTATGCTTGAGCACAACTCTTAAGACCTCTATGGATTCTTCAAAGCTTTCTACCACAATAGTTTATTACCTTTTTGCAAGGTAATTTTTTAATGAATTGCTTGTTTTTCAATGGCATTATGTTAGCAAACTTCTAGTTGTACAAGTTTTAAATTTCTTTGCGGCCTACGGAAATGGAACAGGAAAAATGATGATTCGGAGAACTCTCTCTCTAGTACGATGCAACCCCCAAACATTAAAAATTAAAAGTTAATTTGCCTGTCATTATTAAAGCCTAGGAATTAAGGTTGTTAGTGTAATTGTTGCTAGTTAGTAAAAGTTGCTAGTTAGTGCAATTTCTGGTATGTGCAATTTCTGGTATCTGCAATTGTCTTTTGCAGTGAGCTGAAATGTTTCATTTTTATATGATGCTGTTTAGGCTGTGCCACAGCTTAGGACTCCCAGAAAAAATTGTGTTAGTCCAGTCCTGCAGCATTATATTTGAGGTCTGGTAAACTGTGGTTCATTGAAGTATTTGGACCGTGGTCTTTGGAGATGAAAGAGTAAGGTAGTACAGAAGGGCACTTACAGATTGTTCAAAGCTAAATAACCTCTCCCTGTCAACTCTCTGAAACGCAGCTGTAAGAAACAGAATTTTAAGGTAATTTATTTCTGTCTGAATGCTTTTGCATTCCATTGACTAACAGGTTGTTCAGGACCTTTCTGCTGTTCTAGAGTAACTTGCTGCATAAAGGTAAAAAATCTAAATTTATAATTGTATAGACTCCATGTATCTACACAGTCAGTATGAAAATTCTTTAAATGTGGACCGTGTAAGTACAGAAAGAGTTGATCTGTCTCTAAATCTGAGAATCTCAATGAGACAAGATAAAACTCTAAAATAAATTTATCATTAATAAAATAAAAATTCATACCTAGATCAGAAAGCTATTACTAGATCACACAGGTAACAGTGATAATATGGTTATTAAATTAATATTTTTGTCTTTTCAGTTTCATATATTCACACAAGGGCAATATTAAAGAATTGTTTAATTATCCATTCTTTAAGTCTTGTGAGATTCAGGAAAAAATCACACTGATGAATAAAAAGAGAAAAAAATTATAACTGCCAATCATTTGTATAATTCAATTTTTTTTATCAGCATGTGACTCAATTACTGGGGAGGTTAATAGTGAAAATAAAGATTTTCTTCCCTGAAAAATAGATTTTGAATACCATGGCTGTCTGTTCCACAGAAAATTAAAAGAACATCGCTGTAGCTAACACTATGCATTTTTCAACAAAAATTAAGACAGTTCTGGATGGTTGCTCGAGAAAACAGACCATGGAATTTATTGGGATTTCAAGTCTAATCTTCCAGCAGTGCTTCTCTGCTAATATGGTAATATTAGTAAATGCCAAGTCCCTGAATCTAACTCTGTGTGTTAATGTGGGATCTTAATAATTAACAGCCTAATCCAGTCCTCCTAGAGCAAGACCACTGGAAGCCTCTGAAATATAATCACATGTTTAGAAATAATTCAATGAAAAAAAAGCATAGCATTTTTCAAAAGAATTCTCAAAAAAATAATGCTTTCATGGCTTTTCCTTTAATGTTTTCTCTTTGCAGATATTCCAACATTTTCCCCTCTTGATCCCCGCCACTCAGAAAGTGCTTTGTCACTCCTCAGTTACAACTGATTAATAAAACCCAGAAGTGGATCTTAATGCTTTATATTTGAAAATAATTGATCAACACAGTTTAAAAATCTAACATGTACATTTGAGAGAAAGATGATTGTCAGTAAACAAACCCTACTAATCAAAAGAGACTACATTGCTACAATGAATCATGGGTTTAGTTCAGCTCTAAAATAATTTGGAACATTCTGTGTTTAAGTTACAGGCTTAAGTTAAAATTGTACTATTAGGTGTAGAGCTAAGTTATCTGCTACAATAGATTTGTTTGATTTTTATGAACAAGTTCTCTAAACTGGAAAAATATTTTGGTGAGGCATAAAAGCATAATTTAAAGAATGAGCTGGATTTAATTAAAAGATCTAATAAATCTGTCTTTTTTAATGTGGAAAATCTATTGTGACTTTTTTATTCAAAAGGAAAAAAAGAGGCAGTGGGGCAGCTAGGCATATATTCAGTATTAGAAAAGACTGGTAAATTGTATATCTATCCTGGTATAACATGTAGTATTTAATATATGATACCTCTTTGTCCTTAAAAAGAAAAATGGTTACAGAAAAATACTGTCATAATGACAAACCAGTTCTTGGATCCGGATCTGCCTTGATGTTTTCCTAGATTTGGAAGTTCTTTGATGTCATAATGAAGGCAGTGGAATTGCAGTACAAATGTGTAACCTGTTCTGCAGGAGTGGTTTGTTGACCATGGTGAATGACAACTGTTAGATAGACGTGCTCTTTGAGGTGCTGCTAGGCCTGTTCTTTCTGTGTGTGAGGCTTCTATAAAGTGTTTGCTATTACTTACGCACAGCTAAATGGGAATATCCCTATAATTACAGTTTTGTATGTCAAACATCAAACATTTAAAAAAATATATATCTCTGGTTATTGTGTTGGGATTAAACCATGAGCTGTGTGTTATTAGCTTGCTTGTAGTGCTTTACGCAGGTTGTAACTAAGGTGTTTGTAAATCTTGCATAATGCCCTAACACATTGTTGTTCTAATCTTGTGTCCTATCTTCTATAATATTTTACTTGGGTTTTGTTTAAATTATATTGCTGTGGAGCATTATCAGTTTTAAAAATTTCTATATCCTGAGTGTGAGTAGCAGCCAACACACCTTTGGAATTTCTTCAAAGTGAGCAATAACGTGCTTCAGGAATATGTACGAACCTGCTTCAACACAGTGAGGTTGATGAAAAGTAATGTGTTGCTTTGTGTCTTAACATGCCTGTGGTTTGTATGCAGTATATTGGTTAACAAATGCAAAACCTGAAATGCATTATTGCTTGGAGGAAGAAAAAAAAGAAAACTTGGAAGGGGAATAATTTTGAATAGATTTGACAACACTCACTTGTTCTAAAAAAAAATATTATTTTTTTTTAAATTGTCCAAGTATTTGGAAAAGAGGGGAGCATTTTTTAACTAAGCAATAGTCTCTCAGTCCTGCTTTGCTGTCTCCTTCACAATTGTTATCGAATTTTCTTTCAGTGCTGACATATCCTGTTTCCTAAAAAATATTTTTTGGAAAAGTTCAAAGTTAGCAGTAGATGAACAAAAAAATGGTTTTCGTTGGAATGTGCTGACTCTTTTAGGGGGGAAAGTCACAAAAATTTGCTGTACTTAAGATAATAAAAATAAAGGGGGGTGGGTGGGAAGAGGTGCTTATTTAATTAATACTATGATTTTTCACCTACATTGTGGAGTGGAGAAAAGTTTGCTGTAAGGTCTTTAGGATTAGAACACATACAATTTGGGAGATAAGAATAAAAGTCACACTGATACTGTTTGGTTTGAAGTATCTCTGCAAGCTGGCTCTCCTAACTCCCAAAGAAATGTTATTGTTATTGGCACATCAGTCATATAACAGATTGGCATGTATCACTTGAAAAACTGTGAAGAAGGTAACAGTTACCCTTGTAGTGTTAATTGAAAAATAATAAAAAACAGTACTGAGACTTGGTAGTAGTTACTCCGATTAAGTGTTTATTTGACATTGGGGCATTAGGTACTTGTTACCCATGCATGTTACAGGAATGATTCCTGTTTCCAGAGCAATGGAACAATGATACAGCCCAGGAGAGCTTTTTCATTCCTCTTGACAATCTGTTCACACTGGTATGTGAGTATTAAAGCTTGTTCTGATTAGGAAAAGGAAAGCTAGTGATGATTCTAAGGCTTCAGACAGAAAGGTACTTACATGCCTGTGCTCTTAGGTGTTGATTTAAATTATTATAGTAGTTATAGAAACATGGCTACTTGTTGTATGAGATAGTCTTTCACTCTCTTTGTCCGACATAACGATAGCCTAATATATAGATGTTTTCCAGATCAATAAAGAGAGAGAAACATGGGACATTTGTCTTGTAAGTATTACCAATAGTAAATAACAAGATTAATTACCTCTACTTGTTTTCTTTTCCATAAAGAATTTTAACTTTTACATCATTATGCTTTCTCTTCCAAAGGAAGATGACAAAGTTTGGAGCTAGTGCACAAGGCTGATGACAGCCACTCTCCACACCCTTTGCCATTTTCCTTTTAATGATTTACTATTTGGATGATCATTAACTGGAAAGAAAAAATGATTCCATAAGCACACAAGACATCCAGGCTCATATCCTTAATTACTCTCCTTTGGAAAGATGACAGCATGTTTCACTGTAATTATTGCTCAGCTGGATGCCGTGCTTATGAAAAAAAGAACTCATGTCAGATTATTGTATAGGATGTTAGAATTGCACTCCAATGTGTGGTGTTTGAAACCAGCAAAGAATAGACTTGATATTCTAATTGATTTCTAAGCATAGCAAAATTGTTTGCATTTAATCTTGTGAATATTCCGTTTCTTTGCACAGAAACCAAGAAACTTGATTTAAAAAAAAAAAAAAAAGATTTTCAAACAATTGAAAGCAGGATTACACAAAGACATTATGAAGACAGCTGGATTAGTTTGAAAGAAAGCAAACCAAGGTTATAACACCATAACTTCAGTGTGCAGAGAATCCATGCCTGTATGTAGTATACTAGCTCAAAGCATTTTGGTATGTCCTTAGAGTATAGCCCTATTTAAAAGCTGACTAGAAAAACCGGAAGGTGCTGCTTGAAATATGTGATACCTGGGTGTGTAGATGTCTCCCTGTTTATTTTTATGATGCAATGAAGTTGTCATTCCACTTCTTTTTTTTTACTAGGCTAATGCAGTATTTTTCACTGTTCTGATAGTGAAATGTCAACAGAAAGGTGTGAGCTGGATTTTCATATTAAAACAACTATAAAAATAACTGAAAGCAGAATCTTACTTTGGATTTTCTATTGAAAATGTTTCCATATGCAAAAATTCAGCATCATGGATTTTTGCTCAGATGTGTTAAGAAGTTGCCTATGTATAATGTGGAACAGTACTTAGCCAATCATATCTGAATTAGTGGTCATCCTGGTATAAAAGGATGCATATTCAGTCCTATGCAATTTCTTTCTACATGAGATGGAATTTTATTAAGAGTTGTGAAAACAAGTTGTCCATGCCAATTTTCAGGACAAAACAAAGCACGGCTAAATGAAACTAGCACCTTACACTTGTCTTAACTTAGATTATTAACTTAAAATTCAGTCCAGTGAGCACAATTACATTATATACTGCATCCTGCTAAAACAAAACATCAAACGTCCAGGACAGATATCTTCCTTTGAACTCTGTAATATCTTTTGATAGTATAAATTGATGCTGAATCAGGAATAGATGCACAATGTTTTGCTAAAACTTTTGTACTATATGTACCAGTTTTTCTCTGTCTAATGTTTAATGAATAAAAGCTGTATAATGAATCTAAGTTAAGCTAAGGTAGCACTTCTTGTTACAATGTCTTTTCATTTTGAAAATGGTAGCACTTATAATATTATGAAATAGTCTTGTGAAAAGTCTGATCATGGCCACTATATATTAAGGCGATAAATGACACATCAAGGATCATCTTGCCAAAAGGCAGAGATCGCAAAGCAAGCCAAGAATTTTTGTTGAAGTAAAGAAAGCCAACTGACTCAGGAACTTCTAGTAAAGGGAGACAAGGGCCTTCAAAGAAAGGTGTTGGCATTCGTACCTCTGTTTGTACAGCTGTGTTTATAAAAGAGTTGGAAATATTTGCTGTATCTTTCTAATATTATGTTTGTACACGATGCTTATACAAGAGCTGGAAATATTTACTGCTTCATATTGAGAGACATGAGCTGTCTTTATGCTAGTCCTGACTTATGTTTTGAGCTTTCATAGATTGCCATGAGCATTATGAGTTGAGCTGCCTGTCCCTTATGACAGACTAATGAACTAGAGCTAAAACTCCGTTGAAGGAACAGTTTGAGTTGGATGAGGAATCAGAAATGGAGACTGCAAGAGAGTTACTATGCTATTTCTCATTAAAGAAAGAGTAGGTCTGTATATATATTTTAAGAAGAATAAAAATTGGGGTTTGCATCTCTGATACATGGGGTCTTCCTTACAAGTTACTGATTATAGAGATTTGAAACAGCCAAGAATTTTAGGAATCTGTTCCTTGTTAATTTTAACTTACGATTCTTCTAGTCCCAACAGTTTAAAATAAAAGAAGTACATATTTTTAAACTTCAAAATAAACACTGTACAGGAAATTTTAGAAATCTTGAAAAAAAATTTGTCAGGCAGGCATTGAAATCAGTTCATCAGAACCAAAATATTTCCTTGTCTGTTAGTTCTAAGGTAAAAGCAAGAGTTCTTGCTATTGTAAATATCAGTAAATGAGACTCTTAGTTTTTTGCTGGATTGGAGATCTATATTTTAGATCTTCATCTGCCTCAGGATTCTGAGCTCTAGTTTTATATAAAGAAATTGTAAATTAACATCCCCCAAAAAAGCACTAGAGGAGAAAATGAATTTTTTTTTTTTTTTTTTAAATGACAAGCAGGCTTCATTAAAAGGTGAAGCTTTAAATTAAGGAACAGAATAGGATCCAACTTGTGTTCTTCCAGAAGGTCTCAGATCTGTGATCCAACCCAGTAAATGTCCGTCCTTGTTTTATTCTTTCAACTCTCACTGCTCAGACTGAATCTTTTCCAATTAGCTTTGCCGGGCCAGGCAAAAGATCAGTGGTATCTACTCTATTGTTTGGGGAGTTAGACTGGTGGGTTGTAATCACAGGCCTAGTGATTTATAGGTTTCCCTGTGTGGAAAAGTTAATACTCAGTAAGCTGAGGTTTGAATTTACAGTACTGCTAACTTATTCCACTTCCGTTTTTAAATGCAGTTGTGAACAAGCTCATTTGAAAGTGAATTTAAAGTACTCAGAGTAGGTTACCTGGCAAATTAGTCAGCTATAAATTCTAGCTTCACTTTGTGAAAAGAGGTTGGTTTGGTTTGGGTTTTTTTTTGGTAGAAAATAAATTTTTCCTTTTTATTGAAACTTATTAACTGCAACGTATGCAATGTTTATAGTTTTATTCCATTAAGTTAACCCGGTCACCATTGTTACTATTATTAAGGTACATGAAAAAAAGAGCCAATTAAAAAAAAATAATGATGGTGCTATAGAATAAAGGTGAAGTACAGAAGTAAGGCCTACAATACGTATGACTCAGGTTAGCATTTTACCTGGGTTCTGTTCTAAGTATGATGACAATATGCCTTAAGCACAAATGATGTTTCTGCTTGCTCTTATGAGGCACACATCCTATAATTGTTTGATCTTTCTGCATTCTGCATATACTGCAACTTTATAGGTATGTGTCTTTCTCTTTGGCCCTGTGGATATTGGGAAAAAAACATCCTATTAAATGGAGAAAAAAAGTGGCTTTTACAGTTAATGTAAACCCACTAAAAGGCTAAGAGACAAGAGAGCAACTGGCTCCATCAGAATGCAAAGTTGAGTCCTATGGACCAGCTTGGTTGGAAGCTGCCTTGGAGGAGTTTTTGGTTTCTTTGTATGAAGACTGGTGGTTTTGTTGTGTCAGAAACCACCTATAATTATTTAATGCTACTAATTTCCTCCAGCTTCTAGAAAGACAAAGCTGCTATGTACTTTTTAAAACACACAGGCTTCTCGTTTAAGATTTTATTTGAAGAATTTCTTTGTCCTAATTCATCTGTAAATAGGGTGTTGTAATACTTGCTTGCACTCAACAGAGTAGTTGCCAGTGCTTTCAGGTTCTTTAATGAAAGGCACCCTCATAGCAAATTGATTTATGAATTTTAAGAAACTTCTGGGTGTGTTCTGTGACAGAGTTCATGTTGGTTTGCCAGCCTATTGCCCTTGTAATATGAAGCTTCTAAATATCAGATGGGGATTCCTAACGAACATGTGCTTATTTTAGAGTTAACCTATGGCATCCTTTTTTTTTTTTTTTTTTCCTCATCTCTATTCCCTTTCCTTGTTAGACATGAATATTCCTGAACTCTTGGGAGCTGATAGTGATCACAGTTAATGACCTCAAATATCCCAACTTGACAGGTAACTTTTTACTCCATAACTCATTGTTATTTCTAAAAAATTGTAATTTCCTTAATAAGGTGAATTCCAGGTCCAGTGATCAAAGGAATACAATTATACAATCAACTGTAAAAATCTAATCTTAGGGCTGCCTATTGACACGTACTTCAATTGAATAGCTAAAATGTTTTTTAAGCACTGCAGCTACCCCAGTTTTCCACTAGATGACACTTTCACCCAAACCACTTTCATCACAATTCACATATTTTCTGATTCTTTCCTTTATCCCCTGATGAGCTGACATTTCGTGTTCCATTTTCTTGAAGGGATTCCTTGGATGCTTGATTATTGCCACTTCTTTATTGTTCCCGAATATATTAGTGATGCTGTGGAACTGCATCTGTGCTGTTCGCAGGTGTTCTTTCTGTGACTGCAATGCCCTGTTCTTCAAACCTTGCCCTTTCCTAGTGGCATAACAGGCAATAGAAAGCTATGAAGATTTCAGAGCCTTAGCAGATGCACCACTTGACTTCGTCAATGCTCATCATACATCAGTCTATTGCAATGCAAGTAATATTTTTTAAAAAAAAAAAAACTGTTGTAAAAGGTAAATGTAGTCTGTACTAGTGTAAGTACCGACTACTCCAGAAAGTAATAAATCCTCTCTACGCTATTTTTGCTTAGATGCTTGTGCGGTAAGAGCCAAAGTCCAGGTCTTTAAAGAAGCTTAAGAACCTAACTGGCTTAAATTCTGGAAGTGCCTAAACCCTCATAAATGTGCTGTCCTGCAGAATTTTCAGGCCTGCATCAGGCATATCAGCTTCTTCGTACATCTCAGGGAATGTTGGCTGTGTAAGTAAGATAACGTAGTAATGTGGAGAGGACAGCTTGAGAGAATGATGAGTGAAGTGTTAGGGGAAAAAGATGGAGGCAGTGGGGAAAAAAACACCCATCTTGGACTAAGGGACTATCAGCCTTAGCTTGGTGTACCTTGCTGTCAGGCAGGGAGGGGACCTGTTTCTACCCAGGAGACGACTCCTCGGACAGAGGGCAGCAACCTACCTTGGAAGTCAGCAATCAGGACACATCAGTTGTTTAGACAGGACACAAGCTGAGAGGCAAAACCTTTCTTTGAACCATACCTCTGTTTCCTCATTGTACTCAGTCTCCCACACCCCCTTCTCTAGGGTGGCAGCCCTGTTACATGGACTACTTGAGACTAACACATATGATGCAGGGGTTAGAAGGCAAGAGGGGTAAGAATAGACTGGGTGCACCTAAAGAGCTAGTATGCTATGATTTTATACCTTGTTAAAGATTCTTACTTTAGGCACTTGGGACTTGAGCTTGAGTGAGAAGACTAACCAGTCTGATAGCTGTGAGCTGGCAACAGCAATTGGATGGCTTTGCAAACACTGATAGGCAGAAACTTGGGTATTTGGGAGACTTTGCTTTGGGGCTGGGTATCTATATAGTTATCCTGCAGAGACAGATAGGCACCAAAGCAGCTTCAAGGATCTAAGCAAGCATACTTGCTGAAGTCAGTGACTCATATCCATACAGAAAGTTTTCCTCTCCTGATTCAGGTCTTTATTATTTTAAACTCTTAATTAAGTCTCTTTGAACCCACAGGTGTAGCCACTTACTGATGCTTATTTGTTTTCTTTTATTTGTCACAGGCTTTCATTTACCAAAAATATTTTAGGCAGGTCACTGAATTAGGGGTATTTGAAAGGATTTTAATCTATTCTTGGAAACTGTGGCCACCTTCGGTACTTTTCGGTTCTGTTCTCTGGGCACTAGTACGGGTGTAAGTTTGTAAGCAGGTCTCCAATGGGATGTGTTTATGGATGCTGAATTATTTCTCATGGAATAGTATTGGTTTCAATTTTTCATTTTTCAATGAGTTGAAGTTTAATTGTCAAATGATGAGTATTAAGATATATAAGAAATGAATGACATAATTAGGATTCACAGTTTTTTTAATGTCTGCTTGTCACAGTTTTTTTAATGACTTGCCAAATATTTACAATTGTCAAATATGAACACATTGAACATTGTGGACATTTTCATATGTATCAGTCATACAACTATTTTAACCACTCTATTCCAAACCCACTGTTGATGTGCTGATTTTTTTCTTTGCTTTAATTCCTGTGAAGTTATTTCACAATACCTGAGTTGTTAAAGTTGTGCTTACTAAGTTATTTCATTCTTAGTTAAGCTGTTTGATTTTGTGATTTCTTAAAGCACTGTCTAGAATCCAGGCAGTTATGCAAATCACTGAACTTCAGTCATTTTTTTTTATATCAATGAATGATTTTTTGGGTTTGTCTTTTTATTTTTTTGGCGGGCATTATAAGGGATTTTTTTTTAGTTTTAGGAGGGTTTTTAATCTGTAAAATAACTTGCATAGGTTCAAAAGATATCTTATGGAGTAAAGCTTGGCATAGAGGCATAATAAGGACAGGAGGCAACTGTAGGAAATGTTCATTCTGACTTTGGCAGACGAAATTTAAATCCATCTCTCCTACTTGCAGGCCAATGTCCTCATCACAGTGTGCAGAGAAAACACTGTTATACTTGTTTTGTTTTATTTCATTAAATATACCTGGAACATAAATTATAAAAACTGATTTTTGTGTCAAAATATTTAAATATTTTATGTCCACAGAAATTGTTGGACAAATATGGAATTGTTTTCAAAATTTTAGGGGAAGAGAGGTGAAGTAAGCTAAGAAGCTACAAAACTGGTTGTGTGCTAGAACATAAATACACACAAAGTATAAATAAATTCTGTATTTTTTAGATTAAATTTTACTATCAACTTCAAAAATATTTAATGCATCTCCTTTGCTTTTTACAGTTTAGCTGGAAAAGTTTGTAAGTGTTTATCTTACTCTGACTTCCACTTGGAGGAGTGCTACACAAGCTTTCTGGAAGCTGGGATTTCTGCTTATATTATAATGAAAATATCTACTGGTGATCATATCCAGAAAGTCTAAATTCAGTTTAATTTCTAGTGTTCTTTATTGTTTCTCTATAGGTGAAGATGTCTAGTCAGAAGGGAGCAGTAGGTTCTGGGATTTATGGAAACTTTAAATGGCTAAAAATAATGGCTTGCACTGAAATGTATTTAGATTCATCCTGGTCTTAAAATATTTCTGAGACATGGCAAGTTGTGGGACACTGAGAATACTGTGATACAGGTGAGGTACCAAGACCTCTCCCTCCCTTCAGCCGCAGGACTCTCCCTAATAATGCTGGAAGTTAAAATGAATCATTTATGAGCATCAGTAGACACATGGGTGGGGCCTCTTTGTAAACTGGTATTTTGTTGATGCAATATGTGTGACAGCCTTTTAGTTCTGAATATAAATGTTACTGAGAGGAAATTAGGTTGGTTTGCAGAGGAGATCAGCCAGACCTTGCAGTGCTTCTTGCTGAGGAGCAAGTACCTCCACCAGTACTGTACTTCAGATACTAGTACATGTAGAAGAAAAATGGAAGGTGAGTGTCTCAAAACTTTACTATCACTTGAGTCAGTACTGAAAGCAGAAATAATTAAGTGGTCAGGTGTAAGGACCCAAAAAATTTGTACATATTGCTGTGTGGAATCAGGTCCAGGGACTACTTTTATGATTTATATTTTATTTGCAGACTTAGTGAGAAAGGAAAAAAATAAAAAAACCTACTTTAGAAATAAGTTTTTACTTCTATAAGAAAAAAGAAAGCTATGGAGAATTGGTGAAACAACAGCCAATTCTGAGAATAAGAAAGAACATGGAAAAGAATAAGTTTTATTTACAGCATAAACGATGAAGTATTAGTTTTCAGTATTGTCATGCTGGAAGCAATATTTCATAATGGGTATCTAAAGTATTCTCTCTGTAATGAAGGCAAAATGTGTATTGATAGAGAAAACCCAGTGACTGGTATTGGAGGTCGAGTTTCTGAGAGAAAAATCAGTAAGAGATGTGAAATTGATTAGCCTTTAGTATTTTCTCTGAGCTACATTTGCTGAAGAAGCAGTTGTTACCTCCTTTGTGATCCAGTTTTGATAATTAACTCTGATAAGCAAACTGTGGGCTGACTTTAGAGAACTTCCCTGGGAAACATGTAATATCTCAACTCCCTGATGTTCCGGTTCAGCTGGATTAATGAGTGGATGAAGTGTAGTTGTATAAACGCCTCCAGAGATGGGCGAGGATCTCAGGTTCTTCCAGTGTTCTTGACCACAGGTATTTGTCATGTGTGCTACAAGCGCTTCTAATCCTTTCTGTTCAACCAGAACACTTTGTGTCATGGTTGACAACTGTCTTTAAGATAGGAGATTTTTCAGTTCAATTCTGGTACTCTTTCTGTCAGCAGATATGATGAATTCATGAGCAATAATGATGTGATGCATTGCCATATTTTTTGCCTTTGTTAATAGTGTGCATGTTTGTAACATGGTTAACACCCAGGTCTGCATCTGTCTGTTGATCTTTGCTGAAGAGCTGAATAATCAATTAATTATTGAATTTAAATAGTTAGATGAAAAATGAAATTATTTTGGTCCAAGGAAACAAATCACAAAAAACAGCCTTTTTTTTTTTTTTCTTCCCCTACTCATCGCCTTTGCAATTAATTTCAATTACGATTTATTTCAGAATGTGATCCTGGAAAACTTCATTGGTTTGTTCTAAGTGTCCCAGTCCCATGGTCTTAGTTATGAGTCTCCTTTTATATGGATATACCCTTGGTTCTGGATGGGAAAAATTAGTTTCCTCTAAATGTGAACCCTGTATTCGACTTAGTGCCAATATAGTTAAAGAAGTTGCATTGTTTCATTGTTCTGCCGGCTTAGCAGGACCAAACTTAACCCTTTAGAATTAAAATAATATGCAAGACTTTGTAGTTCAGTAAGCCCAATTTCCAAAACTGCTGAGAATCTGCGGCTCCCATTGTCTTCAATTAGAGTGAAGCAATTCTGAAAATAAAAAGTTGTATGCAAATAAGTAAAAATTAGTGTTGCCACCCATCCTTCTGGCACCAGGATCGTAATTACCTCTATGAAATGGCTGATATCCAGACAGGATGCCTAAGGGGGGGGACAGCCAAGATTTTTGTCAAGCTAATCATAGCACTTGGTATAGATTGTCAGCATCTTTTTTGAATGTCACAATTTGTGAATATTTCCTTCTCCATTAAGTTCCTCAAGGATGTCTGCAAAACTTTTATGACTTTGGGAAATGCAGATGGAGACATTTGCATGCATATTTAACAGTATTTACAATTTGGGGGGTATTAATTCATATCTTTTTTTTTTTCATTACTCATTTGGACTGCCATTTAAGCTTTCAAACACCTACATTTGTTATCAAATATTTTATTTATTGGAATTACTTTATTATCTTATAACTTGCAAAAAAATCCACAACTATCAACTGATAGGATGTGCAAAATGTTTTCCATCTAGCTGTGTTTGAAAAGTAACTGTAGATAGCATGTTGTAATGTGGAGAGAATATTACAACACAAAATCAACTTTTCAAGTAGAGATACTAATATCGTCCTGCAGCATTAGGTATCTATAAAGCAAGAAGACACTATAAAAGACATGAAACTTGTAACACAGCTTTATAAATCAAAACATTATACAAGTTTCCACCTGCAAGTTAGGAAAGTGGTGAGTTTGTAAGGATACTTTTATGGATGTATGTCTCAATCTCAGTGTTGCTGAATCTTGAACGAACTCCTGAACGAATTTTTTTTGAAACGATTATCTCTGTCATCATTATCTTATCTTTCATGTAATCTTGACCTCAGCCGACGATGGGCATTCAATTATCTGTGTTTTCCTTTGTTTTCCTTTCTCCAACCTGCAGTCATTGAACTGGGAGAAGTTGACCTGAACTGTCCTTCCAACTGCCAAATTCATAACACCCATTTCTTCGGAACTGACAGACAGATAATAAGGAGAGGGCAAGCCTTCAGCTTTTACGCTCGCTTCCAAAATCGGGAATGGGATGACTCTGTGGACCAGGCCATTTTCACCGTGGAGACAGGTAATCACTCCCAAACACTGTGCAGTCTTTCCCAGTCCTTTGCCAGTAATATTTCCCATAGTCTTCAGTGACAAATAGTATCCACTCATTCATCTTCTGTGTGAAGAGACTACCTTCCCCTAAGTGAGGCAGTTCTGCCAGCATGTAAAGTTTTCTCACTCTGCTACAGAAGTATTCGGTGAAATAGAAATCCACCTGTGGGAGCTTTGCATTGCAAATGATGGCTAAGAAAATTACTTGCCTTTTACATGTGCTTTGTTTAGTCTGATTGAAGTTGTGTTTATTCTCCTGTAAAGGCCTCAGACCCTGTGAATCAAATGAGACGAAATGTACTTTCCCAATGGGCAGATGTCTAGATCAAACCTGCTGGAGTGCTTCCTACAAAATTCATCAGCCAAAATGCATCAATATCAGTGTGTTTCCTCCCTCCAATGCCTGCATTGGCCGTTATATTCTCAATATGCAAATTACATCTTGTGGTCACACATATCAGCGATGTCTTGGAGATTTTTATGTCCTTTTTAACCCTTGGTGTGCAGGTAAGAACACTAGTGATGATCAGAGAGTTTTAAGAAAAATGCTAGTGATGAGTAAAGATGTTGAATGTATTTCTTATTTAGCTGACAAAGTAAGGGATGGAGTCACAGAAATAATGAGAAACAGGGAGGGATTTAATTTTGGTGGTTTTTAAATTTAATTTTATTTTTTCTTTCAAGTTCAAGATTTCCTCAAGGCAATGTTTTGATTTGGTTTCTTAACAGTAATAGGGATGTAGTGTAATTTCCTTCCCCCCCCGCCCAAGCTGTCCCCCCCGACTTTTATAATGGCTTGACAGGACAGGAAGCAGTGGGCACAAACTGAAATACAAGGAGTTTCCTCTGGACATCAAGAAACACTTTTTCACTGTGAGGATAAATGAGCATGGGCACAGATTACCCAGAGAAGTTGTGGAGTCTCCATCCTTGGAGATATTTGAAAGGCATTTAAACAAGGTTTTGGGCAATTAGAACCAGGTGTTCTTGCTTGAAGAGAGGGGTTGGGCCGGATGACCTCCAGAAGTCCCTTCCAACCTCAACCATTCTGTGATCCTGTGGCGTCACCATGAAATAATACAGTATAGATAGAAATGAAATTCTGTAGATCTGGTTCTAGTAGCAAGCAGTTCTGGAGTCTGTAGGACCTTGCCAAAATCATTACATGGTAAATATTCACACTGTCTGTGCGTATGATTTGGTCAAAATCAGATGCCAAACTCTATATGAACAGTGTTTGACTCCTATAACAGCTTAGTGTGAAGATAATTGCAGCTCTGCAATTCAGGTATACTACAGCAAGGAGAGACTTGATAAAGATATGATCTGGCTGTAAGTAGAAATGAATTGTCTGTGAATTTTTAAAAAGCCTACACCTTTGAACATGTTTAAAAGTATAAATTAAAAAAAATGGGGAAAGAAAGAGGGATCCAGTGAAGTAGAAGATACAAAAGTGCTAGAAATGTACATGTTGTCTGACTGATAGCTCTGCATCTTTTCCAGATGACCCTGTATATATGGACAATCAGGCCCATAGAGAAGAATATGTTCTGAATGAACATGGGATACTGTATGAGGGAGTTCACAAGCATATTACCTCTCGACCGTGGCACTTTGGACAGGTACCTTTTGAAGAAGACTTTTTCAGAAGTAGATGGCATCTATATACAGATAAATGAAGTGTTATCCATGTTTTTTCAGAAATGCATGTTATGTTAGAGAGTGTGAAAGGTTTTTAAGACCATTCTAGACTGCGCATGCACAAAAAATTTTTGACAATCTCACTACAGGGTAGGAGACAGGGCAGCTCATGTACATGAAAAGGACTGTATTATTGCAAGAAAGGCACTTTATCAATGTAAGAATAACATGATGCCTTCTTTTTCCTCAGTTTGAAGACGGGATTCTGGATATCTGCTTGAAGATCCTAGACATGGGTGCAAATTATCATCATGGCTCTGATCGTGACCATTGTTGGCGCAATGATCCTGTGCATGTCAGCATGGTGGTAAATCATATGGTAAGACCTCTGGTGGTGTGTGACCTTGAATAGATTGGGTCACACTTCATTATATTATAGAAAGACAAATTACACTATAATATAACACAGTACTGAGTAGCAGGGAAAATCCTTTCTGTGCCCAGATACACAGGAAAAACTAACTTGTAACACTAATCTCTGATGATTTTGTGATGTACTCAAGATGTGAAGACAAGGTGAGCTATTTGAAAAGGTTGTTTTTCTTTTCTCTTTCTAGATAAGCAGCCATACCACTAACAGTATAATGAAGATTCCAGAAAACAATGATTACCTGAAAGGAACAAAACCATTTTCCTGGAATGGAAGTGTCCCAATTCTTCAGCAATGGTACAGTGGCAGATGCAGGCCAGTCAGATACGGGTACTGTGGGTCTCTTGCTTCAGTAATGTGCACAGGTATGATATTTCAGTCTGCCTTACCTAGTTATCCAAAAAGGACACAAGAAAACCAGGATCAAAACCCTCTGACCCTAATAACTATTGGAAGAATATTACTCATAAGCATTTTCCTATACAGTGTGGAGGGGAAGAAGAAAAGCAGTACTGTCTCTTCTGTGACCTTTATACCACACAGCTATCAATACTGAAGCTTTTATTAAAACACAGAGCAAGTACAGCATTGTGGAGCCAAAATTCATCCTTTGGGTGAGGTTTGAAGGATAAGAAAAACCACTAACTTCTTTTACTGCAAAGGATGAGATAATAGTGGACTAAATTCTACAAACAAAAAAATTGAGTTCTAACTCTATACCATTTATTTACTGAACTTGCTTCTACTTTGATGAAAATTAAATTTATATCCAATATATGAATCTATATGTACTACACTCTGTTTACAAAAAAAAAAAAAGATAATCTGGTGTTTTATTAATTCAGGATCAGGCTAATTATTTATGAGCTTAAAACAGATCTGGCTTTGTTGCTGGAAGAGTAACAAGCTATTCCTTTATGCTCGGCTGTTTCAACAGCCTAGAGTACTTTTCAACCACTAAAAAGTTTTGAAAAAAAAGTCACTGCATCCCAAATATTGCCTCCTATCCATTCTATTTATATAATTGCAAAGTAGAATATAGTAGAATTATTTATAAAATAAGTGAAATATTTGTTTGATTGATTACCATTTGTAATAGCTCATGAATATTTTTTTCCTTGCAGTGATGAGGTGTTTGGGAATTCCAAGCCGCGTTGTCACAAACTTCTGTTTTCCGAGTTCAATTGAGAATCCCCTTGGTATCAATGAGATTTTTGACTGTACTGGAAAAAACCTTTGTGGTAAAGACAAGCTATGGTAAATAAGAAATAAACAGGATCTTTTAGATTTGTCAAAAATTAAATGATAGAAAAACCGGTATAAATCTAGCAGATCAGTGTATCTCTTCCTTTGGTGTGGCAAGGCTGTTCAGTTTCCTAATGATGCATTTCAAAAACATGAATTTACTGGAGGCAATCTGCTCAATATGCATTTTGAAAAAAAACCAACAACATCCCACTTGTGAGAATTGATGCTACCAGTTTATCTTTCTCAATTGAAAGAATAAGGCTATCAATCTATTAGCTGTAAAAATATGAAGTAGATCATGAAGCGAAAGAGAAAATTTGTCACAAATTCAGACTGTTATCTTCAGTCATGATCCCTTGGTTGATAATTGCGTTGTCTTCCTGAGGTTTCTTATCATGGATTGCTTCATTCTTGTAAACCTTTCAATTTATGTTCATTTAACTATGACATTATCACTCATTATAGCAGAATTTCATGTTTTCACCCTTGGCCTGTATGTACATAGTTTCACTGCACCAGAATTTTGTTTGTATCCAAGTCTCATCTGTGAGAGTTTTTAATGAATTTTCTGCCCTTTCATGTGTCAAAAAGATGAGGTTGAACTGAAATACTAAGGGAATGGGGACTTAAGGATTTATTCTTTGTTAAGCCATTGAAAAGAATACTAAGACAGTATGTGATTTTCCTCTAAAGAACCAGGAGTAGAATATTAGGAAAACGAACTACTTAAAAGAACTGTGTTGGCACATTATCAACTGAAATATAGGGGGCTATATGCAAGATGTTTTACAATCAGGTCTGCAAGGTCCTGGAACATATTTCCAGAGGGATATAAAGCAAAACAAACAATTCCTGTCCCCAGACATCATTAACAATATTAAGACATAAAGAGTCTTCAGTTGATTAAAAGGTTATCTCTGACCTGGTTTTCCTCCACCATAAGGCATTGAACTTGATGATCCAAGAGATGTCTTTTATCCTATATTCCTGCATCCTACAGGCGATATCACTGCTGGAATGAATCCTGGATGGCTCGCAGAGACCTAAATCAATGCTGTGGTGACTGGCAATGTCTGGATCCGACACCTTTGGAAACGGGCAGAGGTAGCTGTTTACTGTAACTGTAATTGTTTTCCTCAGCTTATGTTGTTCAGTTTCTCTACTACTCAGGTTACAGCCTAATATAACATTTTTGTTTTCTGGCTTAGGTTCAGCTTGCAGCGGTCCTACATGGGTTCGAAGCATCAGAGAAGGGGAACTGGACTTGGACTATGATGGGCATCATATGTTTTCTCGAGTAAATTCAAACTATGTTGGCTGGCTTTCCCAAAACAATGCCAAAAAAACAAAATTTTTCTGCGACGCTTGGCCATGTGGGCAGCATCTAATCACCAAGAGTGTTGGCAGTGAGCAATTTGAAGATATCACTGGAGCTTACAAATATGAACTAGGTATGATGAAAAGTCACTTAATGAGTTTGAGTTAGAGGAAATTTTAAATAATAATCATAAAAAATTGTCACTGTGTTCTGTTTCTTTATTAACATGAAAAGAACAATCTGAAGTTGTTCTTTGTTGAGAAAGACGGTGATAGCTTTCTGCCCTTAAAGTTCTAAACATATTTAGATTATTCAAATGAAACACAAAGAAATTACATACATTTAGGATAGGATCAGATATGATATTTTGGTTGGAAGGGACCTACAATGGTCCAACTGCCAGGGCACTTCAGGGCTGACTAAAAGTTAAAGCCTATTCTTAAGGTCATTGTACAAATGCCTCTTTATAAGGCACTGACAGGCTTGACTAACTCTCTAGGAAGCCTGTTCCAGTGTTTTACCACGCTCTCGGTAAAGAAATGTTTCCTAATGTCAAGTCTAAACCTCCCCTGATGCAGCTGTGAACCATTCCCATGTGTCCTATCACTAGATCCCAGGGAGAAGAGATCAGCACCTCCCTCTCCACTTTTCTTCTGCAGGAAGCTGTAGAGAGGAATGAGGTCACCTCTCAGCCTCCTTTTCCTAAACTAGATGAACTCAAAGTCCTTAGCCAGTCCTCACAGGACGTGCCTTCCAGCTCTTTTAGTACCAAACGTTCATATGTACAGGTCTCACCTGTACAGTAGTTTAAAATATTAGCAGTTGTCAGACAATCTAAAAACCCTAAATTCTTTTAAACCCAGGATTAACTTCTTACTTGTTGCTTCTTGTACCAGATCTGTCAGAGAACATGTTTACTTACTAAATTAATGTATTAGGATATTCTGTTGTTCTTACTTTGGGCTACTGATTACTGATTTGTGTCTTCCTGTAGTAGGGAGGAGTTCAACCAGTAAAATTGCCTAAAGGAGTGAAGAGTGGATTGCAGTTGATTGTAAACTTGCAAGCTCTGGTTTTTGGGGTTTTTTGAACAGGAACAACAAAGAAAACAATTGATAGTTTCTTTGTTTGAAAGGTTTATTTTGCCTTTTGAAAGCCATGGCAGCATTTAATCTTCACCCTAACCCTTATAAAGACTTACATTTTGAGTTTTGCACTAACTATACATTTTGCGAGTTAAGCGACCATTTTTAAATTTAACTAATAAAAGTAAAACAATTTTTGCATGTTTTTCTGAGACATGTATTTTCTTTTCTGCATTCAGATTACTGTATCTTGTGTTTCATTATCTGATAGATTTATTCTACACCAAGCCAGTACGTTAAGTTTCAGGAAGGAGAAGGAAGACATTTAATTATCTTTATTATTTAAGTAGATATGACTTGTTGTGCTTCCAACAGATTCATTATCATGTGTCTTCTTTAACAGGTTCTGTGAAAAACAAAGAAGCCTATTACCGAGCTTACAGAAGAATTCACCCAGGGTACTGCAATGCTTCCAACTGTCATATTGACAGAGAGTTATCATCTCTGAAAAACCCATTTTTGAGTGATTCTGGTATTAACATGAGGCTAAAGATGGCTAACTGCCCAATGTACGGTGAAGATGTCCAACTGCACTGGCTGCTGGAAAATTTGCGTAGTGAAAACAAAACCCTGAAATTTAATTTGTCTGCCCAAATAATAACCTACAGTGGTTGCCCAATGGATCAGTTTTGGAAAGACAGTGTGAATATCACATTGGGTCCAAGGGAAGGTAAGAAGGTGAATTTGTCTAATACCTTTTTGTCTACTTTTCTTTTCAGGAGATAGTTTGTTTTTTAGGATTATTGGAGACCTTCTGATAGTGTTGGGAAGTGAATACAATGTTAAATATTGAGAGCTGAATTCACTTTAGGCTGATCATTCAAAAATCAACACAATGTCAATACTACATGAACAGTGACAGGAAAATTGTAGTCTTTCCTTAATTTCTCAAGGCTTAGAGATTCTTATGATAATTTAAAAACTTGTTTCTGCTAAAACTAAAATTCTGAATTCTACATTCAATACGAAGATAAAGTTGCAGCTGTCTATCAGAAAAAAAATTTATTTCTTTTGGCCAGAAGATATTAGCCAGTGTAAAACACTTGTTTTGAGCACTAAAATTATTATTTCTAGATATGCCATGTACTGGGAAGTGTAAAGGCGTATCAGAAAATAAACACTTATTTTCATCGTTAATATATTTTTCTGGAAGAAAAATGATCCTTTAATTAAAACACATCATTATAAGACAAAATTTCATACTTGATTATAACATTCTGTTTTACCAAGCTTTAATTTGCCTACATTTGAATTATTGCTTTAAGAATTACAGTGGAATGAAATAATAATAAACCAACGTCCTTGAAAATGCACTGATATATTAACTGAAAACTGTGAAGCTGGTTGTTGAAGGTAGCTGTGCAATTCTAAGCCAAGAAAAATCATGTCTGTTTCCAAAGATGCTGTGCTAACTTAATATTTAATTAAACCATTATAAGTGCAAGGTAAACTTTAGGATGAAGGACAGTGGAAATATTAACCCAAAACTCAGAAAAAATAATCGAAATGAATTTGTTTTACAGTGAAAAAAATTCCACTGTGTATATCATATAGTCAATATGGACCTTATCTCTGTGATCACAACATTATGAAAGTAGTTGCTGTCTCAGACCCAGAGTGCGGAGAAGTTCTGATGGTGAGCAGGGATATTGTGATCAACAGGCCACCTGTTATTGTAAAGGTAAAGAACTTTAATTATGGGATTTGCAATCTAAGGAACAGATTTGGGGCTCTTATTGGCCACTTTCTAGGTAAAATGTAAATAAAGTTGAAATCCTTTCTTTTTTTTTTTCCTTTTCTTTTATTGTATTTTTTATTTTGGAAAGATCAGTGATTTTAAAAGTATAACAGTGGACTTAGAGTGATATATAGAAATCACAGAAGTAAGTCAAAGAAACATGTGTCTGAATAATTCTTTTTTTTTTTCCCTCACATTTGGTTTTTCATTGTTAATTTTGTAGGGGTTATAAAACATAAAATGTGTTTATTTTCTGACTAGTTACTGAGCCAGCCTAGACTGAAAGTACCATGTACTGCAGAGATCTCCTTCTGCAATCCTCTCCAGGAAGATATGAAGAACTGCGTAATGACATTAGAAGGCTGTGGTTTATTCAAAGAGCCGATGACCATTGAGTAAGATCATCAATTATTAAATGGGGATTTACTGGGGGGTGACTAAGGTATGCTAGCTCAGAGCAGGTTTTAAGGCAAATAGTTTCTGATATTTCTTGGTGTTTAGGACCTGAACAGGAATTTTTGCCCCTTATTATTTTGAGACTCCACTAAAAAACTTCACTCCTCCTGAAACTGATGGATCATTTAGAGCTGGCAAGATATGCTGCTGCTTCATTTTTCTCAAGATCCAATTCAAGTGTGCATTTCAAATTTTTGTCTGAAAGGAATGTACTCTTTTCTTTACAAGAAATCTAGCTGGTTCCCCCATACCCTTATAATCCAATTGAATTTATAATAGAATTCTTCTAAATATTTATGAACTGGCACCACACACATGAACAATTAGAAAATAACAGTGAGAAATAGCAATATGCATTCTGAGCTCATAACTCGTTAATCACAGGAAGCTGGAAACTTCCAGGATGTTATAACAACCCAGGAAAAGTAGCTGTTCATTAATATGCATTGCTGTTCTTCATGGCAAGGAGAACTGACAGAAGTATGACTAGTTTTGAGGGGAAGAAATTAGGAATTGTTCTTGCTGAATAATAAGGGACTCAATTCCACAAAGCTTCCTGATCCAACTTAGAGTACTGGAAATGGGAAGCAATAAATAGATCTTTCAGGCAGAAGGGTGCTACAATTTTGAACAATTCAAGGGGGTATCATCAATGAGTTTCCATTTGTGATTACAGAAGGGAGTATGGAAGTTTTCCAAATCTTCTTTTTGGACAGAAGTTGTTAACGTGCCTTTCACAACACAGAATGTATTTTTTTGGAGGAAGGAAAGAACAACAAAATTGTCAGAACAGTTTGCCTCTGAAAACACACTGTAGCAAATCAAACTTGATCGAGTGCTTCAGGTCTCTGAGCTACCCAGGGTTCTAATTCTTTTCCTTCTTTCTATCCAGTTTGGGAACGCTGGCAGCAAATCAACAGGCACGGACCATCGTGGAGTTCACGCCTTACAGGCTTGGCAGGCACCGGCTCCTGGCCAACTTCGGATGCCACAAGTTTGCCTACTGCAAGGGATGTGCCAAGACCGAAGTGTGTTGCCCTGCAGGCCAGAATGGCACCCTGCCTGTCAACCAGAACGGGTCGCTCCCTGTGTGTGAGAATGGATCCATCCCTATGAACAACTCTGGGCCTGTCCCTGTGGCAGATCCTGCATTCAACTCCATGTGTGAATATATATGTATCCCAGTGTGCAACCCAAACTGCAGTGCAGGGGGCCAGCCTGTGTATGACTTCGTGTACCTCCCTGCTGGCCATCCCTTGTGCAACACCATCTGCAACCAAGGCTTCAATCCCAGCATCAGTCCTGGTTTTGACCTGGGTTGTGATCCTGGCTTCCGTGTCATATGTGAGACCGTACCTCCTGCTACATGTGCCCCGATGCCTCCGTCCATGTACGGCTCCATGCCTGCCCCAGCATCCAACCCAGTGTGTGCCCCTATGCCTCATGTGATGTTTGAGACAGGTCCTGCTCCTGCACATCAACCTGGAGGTGGAACGGGGCCGATGTCCTACTCTGTCTCTGTCCCCGCGAATAATGCGGTGAGTGCCCTGCTGACCCACTTCATGGCTGGCTCAGGTCCCACTGCAGCAACTCAGGCAGTCCCTACCCATATGTCTGTTCCACAATCCCACCCTGTGTGCACTCCAGTAGCCCACACCATCGGCACTCCCATGCCACCACCAACTCCCCATTCAGTGCCTGCTGCCTCCATTTCACATGTCGTCTGCGGCTCCGCACCCTCTCCTACTGCCCAGCCTCCGTGTGGCCCAATGGCCACCCTGCCCTCCCAACCCCTGAGTGCGCCAGTAGCCCAAGGCATGTGCTCTCCAGGCCCTTGCTCAGCAGCTTCCCCGGCGCCCCGCTCTGCTGCCCGTAGTGCCACCCCAGCAGGGCTGCAGATGGGGAGCACCCCAGCCTCCCGCCCCGTGGGACCCCCAGCGGCCCACTCCCTGTGCTCTCCAGCCCCCCGCCCGGTGGGGCCCCCCGCGGCCCACTCGCTGTGCTCCCCCACCTCTGTCTCACTGGGCACCGCAGCGGCCCGTCCTGCCAGCTCACCCACAGCTTGCCCTGAGGACTCGCCGGCAGCCTGCCTCCCTTGCCCACCAACCCCACGCCCCTTGGCAGCTGCCACCGCCCGCTCCCTCTGTGCCCCTGCCTCCCGCTCGGTCTCCCGGGCTGTGGGCACCCCAGGGTCTCGCTCGGTGTGCGGCACTCAGTGGGGCCCCTCCTGCGACACCACTGCTCGCTTGGGCTCCACCTGGGCTCCTGCCTCCCGCTCGTTGTGGAGCTCCACAGGGCGCTTGGGCTACTCCCCCTTGTCCCGCACCGCCTATGGCACCCTCACACGCCCTCCATACAGCTCCTTGTCCCGCTCTTCCTACAACACCTTGTCCCGCTCTGCCTACACCACCCTACCCCGCTCCACCTCTCCCTCTGCCTATGCCACTTTGCCCCGCTCCGGGTCACGTCCCTCCAGCAGCACCCTGGCCCAAGCCGGGTCCCGCACGGCCTGGAGCCCCAGCAGGAGCACTCTTACCTACTTCAAACGCAAATACCTGTAATGGAAAGTAATGTGGAGAAAAGCCAAAGCCAGAGATTTAAAGCCCGTGCACAGATGCTTTAAAAGAGATTAGAAATATGGTGATGTAGAGCAGCGTGCGTAGCCCTGAGTATTTATCCACGCATTCGAGATGTGCCAGAAAGCAGGCTGATAGCTGACCACTGAGGGATGCATTTGATGTAATGCTCGTATGTCTTGAGATATGGTATGGTGGAAGTCACAAATGAACGTGCTCCCCGAGGAGCCGTCATGGCAATAGTTGCACAGTGCAAGTAATCAGACTTACTTGCTCAGTCAAGCTGCTTTATAAATGATGTGCTTTCCCTCTCTCTTCTCTTGATTTCTTGCAATGAGTATTTCTGAGATCTCCCTGGCCTACAGCAGTTGTAGCAAATCTCTCTCCCTCCATGCAATGTGCCGTCCTTGGGACGCTGCAGAAAGGTGGCAGCAGACCTGCCTTACATCTCGCCTAACAGACGTGGGGCCCCCGAGCCCCGGTATTGTTGTGGCTCAGGTCAGTTCTGCATGCATTCATGTTGTCTTAGTTATGCGGCAATGAAAACTGTGGAGGTCATGGAGTAACTAAATCATTAAAATTCAACTGAAGAGTTTAAAAAAGGGGGAAAATAAAAAGCAGTTGTAATAAATTTGGTATTACTACTCTTGTTGTATTACAGTTCCAGTATCAGGAATCCAAAGGTCAGATTAGAAAGGCTGTAAAACTCAATGAACGATTAATACCAATTTATTTGCTTTCACAATCAAATGTTTTTTATGTAACTTATTCCAAAAAATTTCTCATATATATTACACGTGTTTAGGTTCATGGGAAAAGCTCTAATTCCAAGGCTGTGTCTTTTTGATTCAATATAGCTAGGAAATTTCTGTCACCAGACCTGAACTAGAGAATGAAGTATGATGTTATCCTTTCTTTCCAACACTGGGACCTCCCAACCGAAAGGTTAAGAACGTGAATGAAAATGTATTGTGTCTTCTACAGATAATTGGTACTGTTTCAATGCTACCCTTCTCCCAGTGTCTTAGGAATCAAAAACCTATGTTGTCATAATGGAATTGTCCCCAGATTTTGGATTTGCTCACAAGTATTTTGGATTTACTGAAAATACCTCCCATCCCTCCATTATTTTCCTCTAGTGCTCCGTTATTTTTAGTAGCAACTGTTAGTGGGGTTTTGTGGTAAGATAATTTTGCTGGTGCTGCAGAATCTTCAGTCATGTAGCAATAGTATTTCAGTAGTATCACTGTAGTTCACAACCCTATGGTCTGCACTGAGATTGAGTAACCTTCCAGGGATTTTGAAAAGGTGTGGTGTCAGATGATAGCTATGATCATGTCAACACTATCAACTACATAGTAATTCTGAGTAGTACGGTAAAAGAAATATTTGCCTGGATATTGTAGTAGAGGGATCATAACTCACTGACTTATTTTTTATGCAGTTTTAATAGTCTCTGTTAAGTATTTGCTGAGAATTTCTTTCCTGACTGACAATAAAAATAGAAATTTAAAGCCACCTGTAATTCTGTTGGTTTGGTTTCTTTTTTTTTGGTAATACTTCTTCAAAAGTAGGGAATAAATCTCTCCAGATATAATGAAACGTGAAAGCTTCCTTCAACTCCATTTCTGTAATATTTCCTCTTCCTTTCCCTGAAGTCTGAAACCAAGGATTCAAAAGATCTGAAGTTAGGGGAAATCTATGGATTTTCTACTATACCTGAAATACTCCATTTGGTATTAGAGACAAAAAATCAGCCATCCTTTTTTCTTTCCACTTGCAGATACTACCTGGGTTTTTCGTTTGCACAGTCTGCAAAACTTGCAATCCACAGAAATGCCAAAATGAACAAATGCTTGTGTGGCAGAGGAAGAGATACAAAAGATACTAACGCTATCTACTTAAGAAATAATGTGATTTTTTTTTTGAGAAAGTGTTAATAGGACATGGCACCTACTTCACTACGGAATAACATTTCAGGTTTCTTTTCCCAATAATGGTTTGACTTCTCTGATTTTCCTCATTTCTGGGAATGAACCTGATTCCATCTTTCAAAAACTCCAAAGATGTTGTCCCAATGTATTAATTCACTGGAGTTTTTGAGAGTATGTGCAAACTTTACACTCTTCTTGCCATCTATGTTGAATACACATTACTTTTGAAAATTATAGCAAGTTCATTATAAGTAGAGCCATAGAGGATAACAGAAATCCTTCACAGTTCAAAATGTTTGTAATAATACAGAAATTATCTTGACTGTGTTGTTGTCACATACAGATTAGAAATAATAAAAGGTAGTTTGCAGTCTCATAGCAAAGTTCATTTTGCGGCCTCATATTCATTCGTAGGTGACTGGGGGAAAACTCTAAACAAAAAAAACCTCAAACCAGTAACAGCAAAAAATCCACCAAACAACAGTAATTAAATGATCTCCTTCTTAAATGTTTATGAGTGAAAAGCTCCAACCTATGTTTTATAAGGCATCCCTACCACAGGAGGCACGGTTTATATTTCCACAAAATTTCTGTTCTGTTTTGTTTTGTTGTGGGTTGGTTTGTTTGTGTTTTTTTCCCCAAAACTGACATATTTGGCTGTCTAAAAGGCAGATTCTTGAAGTAGAATCCACAAGAAATTAAATATTATTTCTTTTTTGCCTAGTGTATTTAACATATTAAAGATTAGTAGTATTCTGTAATGAAGTATGATACATAAACAAGTCTAGAAAACATGCTAGAGAATGGAAAGCCAATTCAAGCACAACAGTTACAGTCATCAGGTGTTGAATACAGTGTTATCATACTTACGTGTTCAGGAATACATTGTTAATTTTAATCTCAGTTCAAACATGTATTTTATTTAAGCGAGGTAAAATCTATTTGCTTGTTTCTAGGTCAGTGAAGGTGAAAAAAAGCAATTTTTCAGGCATTATTATAGTTAACTTTTCTATGATTTAACATAATAAATGGGAGTACTGGAATTTATTTTTTGTGTGCAACTGAAACAAGGTTTTATTTCTTTTAAATATGAGGAAGAACCTAGTACATGATAATTTTCAATTCTCATCCCTAACAGTTCATTAGACCTTAACAAATCTTTTTTTAGCTGAGAAGTTATGAAGATTTAGCTGCAAGTTAACTGTTTCAAACTTTAAATGCTTAAGGTTTGTGCCTCTTTGGACATTTGCTGGTAACATATTATAAAATGCCTGAGTAAGATGTGATTTATTTCTATATATTCCATTACCCACAAGAAAAATAGTGAAATGTATAACTCAATGAACCAATTTCCTACCAAGCATTAGTTATAGAGGTAAATTCAATTTGATATATTGCATCAGACAAGAAGATTAAATTAGGGAAACACTATATTCATTTTACTTAGTGTTAAAAACAAACAAAATATTTTGGTACATGTACTATGAAGTGTATAAAATAAAGAAATGAAATATGCTGACCAGGAAAACATGAAAATATTCAAAATGAAAAAGATGATAAGGATTTCTTTTTTTTTTTTTTATGCAACAATTTTATGTCATGATGTACATTTCCATTATACCTGAATGTTTGAAATTTGTGGTTTTTTCATACTGCATTTGCACAATTTTTTTATAAGGGAAGGTCTTTATTTGTAGAAGAAAATCCTATTCAAATGTTCTACAGGCATCCCAGCTCTTTCTTTCTTTTGATGTCATAGATGGGAGGAATTTCTACCATGCCATTGCATATTCTTCCTGGCGGATCTTGTTCAAGGTTTTAAATTCTTTTTCATTGAACTGCAAGGTATGTTATGTAATGCACACGGATGCTCATTTGTACTGGGTAATTTTCTGACTCTGTGACTAACACTGGAATAAAAGTTTTGTGCAGGAGACTAGCGTGGGACTGGAGACAGAAATTGCTCCCAGCCCAAGGATCAAATATAGTATTCATGCAGAACTGAGTCCTCATTACTATTCTGTTGCTTGTTTGTAGTAATAATTAAGTCTGCTATGACATTAATTTAGATTTTAAATCTATTTGTTTCAGATATACTAATTGGCCACACCTGTCTAACCTTTGAACTAACCATAGTTTGTTTTTCTTGTTCTCTCCTGAGAAAAGTTGCTATTGATGGTGCTCCGTAGACTATTTGAACAACCTGTGCTTTTTTGAATGTTCACTTCCAGCCATCATACATCACACTGCATATGTATTTTCTGCCATAAGGTATGTTTAGTGCAGGCTATCTGTCAGTGCTAGAAGGTCTGAATAAAGAGCATTCATTGATATACATGAATCAGTTGCAAAAATTAATAAAATTGAATAATACCTAGAAAACCAGGAGGTACGTGTAAAGAAGGGTAAATCTTTACGGTGTAAAGAGATGTCACCACTATATGCTATTTCTGTTTACAAAATCTCTTTTTTGATTCTGGTGTTCTCAGATTCCTTTTTCTGAATATCAAACCTCAAAGTTTATGAAATCAATGACAATATGTCAAATTAGTTTTAGAGTAACTACAAATAGAGAAATCTTGAGGTGGTCAGAATATATATAGCATAAACTGATTCATAAAATTTAGAAATTGCCTTCATAATTTTTATTCTGTCTACTGTTTAATATTAATCTGTAGTTTAGTGTAAAATGCAAGTGGAATTCTAAGCTAGACTCAAAATCTAGGAGTTATATACAAAGCTAAGTGCCTTATCAACATGCCAAAGGACTTACTTTCATTCTGTTTTTTCCCCACTATATAATTTTTTTTCACAGCTGTAGCAGAAAGATGCTATATTTCTCTTGCCCATTACAAAATAGACAGTCAGACTATCAGTAACTATCTGCCTTGGGAGGGCATTTCTGGAGACAAAGGACACATTCAATTCCAGTACGCAAAGAATCGAATGGGAGACTACTTATTCATATAAATGTTTCAGGGGCTCAATGCTGGTTGTACTTTAAAGAAGAAGTTTAGCCTTGTTCTGCTGATTCCCACAGGGATGGATGTGGCTGTTGCTCTGGGTGAGGTATAAAATCCCCATAGAATGAAATTTTTCCACATGCTTCTCTGCTAGATCTTTTCTTTTTGGCTTTCTTTACAGGTGTAAAGGCAAACTGTTCTGGCTACCTGCCAGCATTCACTGGTTCATTTTCTGGGCCACTAACAATCTCGCCATCCACATAGCATCATGTTATTGATTGATTTTGGAGGGAAATGAGTGGAAGAGGGGGAAAATTCCTAAACATTACTTATAGTGATTATGTAGAAAAGGCATTGCCTGAGCAGTAGAAGCTTCCTCTTCAGTTCTCATACCTACTGAATTGGAATCTGCTTCCTTAATCCCAAGAAAATGCATTCTCCAGAAGGGCATAAAGTAAGTTTGTATGATATTTGGGGTGGGAAAAAGAAAGAGGTTAGTTTTTTGTTGATCCAAGCCTTGTAGTATGAGAAAACACAACTTTTCACACTCTACTGAATTAAGTTCACAGTTGCAGGTTGTCCAAATCTGTCATCGTGGATAGGCTTCATTACTGAACTTTTTCCTTATAAGCCATGTCTACCTTGAAATGGTGAAGCTATCACCTATCTTTTCATGAAAAAGACAATCAATTTGATGTCTGAAATGGATTTTATATAAATGAATTATGAAAGGAGTGGGGACTTACAAACAAATGGAAGTGTTCATGCAAGTAAAAATAATAAATAAATAAATGTAAAGGCTCTTCTGTCGTAAATACATTCATCTCTTAGCTGCTTTCTCTCAAAGCTTGGACTATATGCTGCTTTTTAGCAAGAGACTGTCTAGTAGAAGATTGTTTTTGAAGATGTAAATTCTTTGAGTTGCTTTTAGAGATGCCATATTTAATTTCTCTAACTTGGCTGATAGAGCTCTAGAAATGATGGAGGAAAACCATTGTGATAAACTTCTGGCAGATACTGTCTTTCAGAATGAAATAATTTTTATAGTACAAATATATATATACATATTTTTCCATCTGCATAGGATGTAAAATTCAGTAGAAAAATGTTAATATTGTAGCTCCATGGGTCGTGCTACTGCAACGGCTAAAGGATGGACATGCAGACATTCTGGACAGAGGTGCTATATTTAAAGAAAAGGCAAATTTGGGGGAAAATTATTTGAAACTAATTGGGAAGCTGTAGTTTACATTCATATAATTATGGTTATTTATAAGAGCTGAGCAGCTTTAACTTATTTCTCCTCTTTTGTTTTGTTTTGTGGTTTTTTTCAGTGGAACAACTAGTAGTACTAAAAGTAGTAGTAAATAATTTTAATAGTACTAATAAAAGCAACATAAAACAACTGCTGAATATGTGGATGATATTTTTCTGTTAATTTCAAAGCTTGTGATTTATCGATGAAATTTTTATTAAAAAGTTTAGTTCTACTCAATTTGATCTTGAGTTTGAAAATAAACTATAATGGGGCTAAGGCACTGATCTTCCTTTTGCAGCTATAGACATACACGTATACTGGTGTATTGGAGCTAAAATCTCTTGCACATGAATTTTTAAAAGTGAAAAGATTATAATCTTTCTTGTAGCATAAGGTATTATTTGACATATCTGCATTGGAGTAAAGCCTCAACAGTTAATCTCATCTTAAAATTGCAAAGAATATTTTAAATTGCAGAATTATCTGGGGGTTTTTTTGTGAATCAGCAAATGTCTGAAAATAAAAATGAAAAATATCAAATATTTTTATTATAATATAAAAGCAGATAATGGAAAGGAGAGTGTACTTTTTTTGTTGTTATCATCAGTTCCTTTTAAGGCACTTCAGAGCTAAGAACATGGAAATTTCCAGCAATACATATTGGATACAGTGCAAATTGTCATCTTAGGACTCAGGTAGGAATAAGACAAAATTTGACAACCTATACTTAACACAGCTAGACTTTTCTGTATTAATCAAAAAATTGAAGAGGCAAACTTAATTTGGATTGCAAATTTTCAGATGCTTCTGCCAAGCTTTTATGCGAGCACAATAATTTTGTCAGAAACTATTAAAAGTGCAAATTGTAGCTGAGAAAACCCTAATATTATTATTAGGAAAAAAAAAAAAGAACTCTGCCTTAATGAGAGGTATGAGCTCTGCCTTATTACTTGGCACATTATTATGTTTGATCAAAAGACAATGACATTAGGCAAATAACTATTTGAATTTGAGTTGCTATTACAAATCAGGATACCTGTCTTATAAATCTGTGTTAACTACACTTATGTAAGACAATATTTAAGTAAGATAGTAAGCATTATCATCAGCTGTCTCACTGGGACTGAAAATACAACAACTGTTTAATTGTTTGATTGAGTCCAATGTGATGTAATGTACAGCTTAATAAACTTTATTTACTAAATAAAGCGTATCAGGCAGGACCAGGATGTGTATTTTAGTCTTGAAAAACATTTTGAGGGATAGCACTACAATTTTAAAGTATTTAGAGCCTGAATGTAAAATACCTGAAAATAAGCCTCATGAAAACATTGAAGTTAGCTATTATGGAGGAAATAATTGACATCCAGTCATGGATGTTCCTAGTTTCTGAGACTGGAATATAATAATAGCCTCTTTAATGAAGAAATTTTTACATCTACTTTTCATTAGCCAATAAATTGTAGGTACTCTCCAAGGAGTAAAGATTTGGGTTGAAAATACTTGATTTACTTTGAGAAAATCTGCTTGAGCTTTTTTGTGAATGGAGAGTCCTACTCCAATTTTTGACCTTGGCTAACCTCTGTCAATGTTAAAATTCATGGGTTTAAGTTTGCTGGATTAAGGATTTTGCACTGAAAGTGAATCTTACTTCATTTTATGTTGTTTATTTCCAAGATTATTGAGCTGAGTTTCAAATTCTTCCTTTGACAGATGTTTACTGGGAATATTCTTCTTTTTTAAGATTCTAAGAAATTTTTATTTGTGCAATATATAAGTGATGATGTTTATTTTCTGGCCTTTTGTCATTGTTTTGGTATCTGGTCTTTCACTCTGGAAATGTTATTTTATAGTTTATGGACATATGACTAAAACCCCAAGAAGTAATAGCATAACATTTCAAAGCTTTCCTGCATGCAGATCTCCCCCTTCCCACACACCCACCCACTTGTAAGGGTTTGGCCTGGGCTGGGGCCCAGCCTGGTGCAGCTGTGTAGCCATGAAGCGGAGCTGTGAGCAAGTTGCTGAGAGAAGTGAGGTCCTCACTGGATTCGCTTGGGACCTTCTTTGAAGGTGCAGCTCTCACCTTTGGTCTTGTCTGAACTAGATGACAGGTAATCCTGAACCTCCTACCTCCCTGTTCCTGACCCCAACCACCACCCATGGGCTGACGTCCCAGCCTGGCTTCAGTCCATTGCTGTCCCCACATCCCTAACTGGCCATCCCAAGGTTGTGTCTGACCCCTGCTCTGGCGCTGCTCTTCCCCATTTACTTGGAAGTTGTGGGATCAGCTCCCACGCTGGTGAGGTCCATACCCTGCTGGCAGTGCCACCACATTTGGCTCCTAGCCCAGTTCCCATGCAGCTACATGACAAGCACACTAACCTCCATTCAGAATTTTGATTCCTCCCATTTTCTCCTAGAAGCAATTTTGCCAAATATTCCTTGGACAATCTGCTTTTATTTCAGGCCTGGCATGATGTGGAATAAACCACTGACCTATAAAATCATGTTAGATGTCCTTCTTCTTCTACTAATTCACAGCTTGATGTGGCTCCTACAGTGTCCAAAGTATTGCTGGATTCAGTGGAGCAGGAAGAAACCTGTGGAACTGTAGAGAATAAGCTCGGTGTGTATGAATGGGGTATGGAATCTAATAATAATGTTTTAGCACCTGAAAATTTGTATTCTAAGTGTAATATTCATTACCTATATTTCAGCAAGGCTTTCACAATTCATCATTTTATTTTTTTTTTCATTAGCAGTATATCATGTACTTAATAAGTATTTATTACAGTCTCTCTCTGGGCCGAAATTATCTTTCAGAATGAGAATACAAATGATTTATTGACACAGAAATATACTAATTACTGACAAAATCCCTGGAAAATTGGGATAACATAGAGCTTTGGCAATGAAATGTTAGCATCCCTACCTCCAATAAATTTTCAAACTTGGTCTGTGCCTGTAAAGAATAATTATCCGTCACAGCCTTACTCATAATAAATACTGGGATGGAAAATGTGCCTCAAACTAAAAATATTTGTAGTAGAACTTTTGAAAGAAAGGACTTGAGATAAAATCAGCAGCTGATTTTATACTTGTCTAACAAATATTTTCTTTTGATAAAGTTATCTGCTTGAAAGGCAGAAGTACTTAAAGAAATCTTTTTTTCTCTCCTTCCAGAACTTTATTTTATAATAATAATTAGGCTTTTAAATTGTGAATCTCTTACTGCTTTTATTATTATTACTATAGTGATACTTATTATTAATTATTAATTCTATTAATTAGTAGGATTTGGCAGCTTAGGCACCCCAATGTACAGTATAGATAATTTACAGAAACATGCAAGAATAAGGACAGATCCTTCTCAGGAAGACTGACTGCCTCAGTCATGACTTTTTATTGACCTAATTCCCCAAATGGAACCAAACACCCAAAACAGTAATGATGTCAGTTCCCACACAACAAACAATGGAAATTGCTTGTCTCAAAATTATCCCATCAAATTCAGAACACCAAATGACTCTGGAACTATCTAGTAGGAAATACTGAATTAAAGACCAAATAATGGGGGACTGCAGATGACTCAGCCTGAGACACACTATGATTTTACAGTGCAGAGGTTAAGGTGGACAGGGCATCTGATCCTCAGCACCACCTCTGTATTTTATCCAGTAGCCACTAAAGCATATAAGAAAAGCAAAAAGAGAAGAGGGTTTTGGTGAGGGGACAGGAAAACATGGCTTCTCTGTTTTCAGGTTATTATCCTAAATGTTTGGTTACCGAGACATGCTCATTGCCACTTTATAGCTCAGAGATTTCATAGTTCCTGAATATTTCTCAGTTCAGCAGCAGAGTTTCAAATTAGGAAGTGAAAGGTAGACCACACACAATAGCCTATGATGAAGTGCTATATCATTCTGCTGGTTAAGGATATTTCCCCGATAATCTATGGAATAAAAGAGCTGACATCATGCCCTCCTCCTTAAAGGAAAACAGTAGCTGCACTTCATAGGAAGATCAACCCTACCAGCGCCAAGTGTGCAAAAGAACACTTAGCTTGCAGATCTTGGCCTGGTTTTGCCACAAGCCAGCTGCTTATGCTCTCAGATAGACAGCAGGACTGAGGCGTGCTCAGAAATGGGACTCCAAGATTTGGCAAACGTAAAGGAGCAAACTAGGCATGTATGGAATTACAGTGCCTCCAAGATAAATTCCTCACGGGCATGTAGGGGCTTGCATTTGTCAACGTCTCACTTAGAGAGTTTAAAACCATTGTGAAATTCACCTTATTTCAGGAAAAAATAATCAATGGTAAGGAAAATTCTTGTGAGACATGACTGTTTCCTGACTTACACAGGAAACAGAAGTTGGACTGCAAAATCACACAGCTGATTTGTTTCATATATTTCATATATGAAATCTTTACAGATTTCCAGCTGATCTGCTGCTTTTTAAAACCATCTGTATATATGCTGGCATTGCATTTTACCACTCTTATACGGCAAGCAGTCTATGTGATACATTCTTTTTTACTTCAGATTTTGTTGGTTTACTTTAAGCCAGGTTATTTTCTCTTTGTTTTGAGTAGCATTGTACTCATTTTAGTTAATAGCTCTTTGGAGTGCACAGAATAGGCTGAATGATGATGTCATCATTTTATATTAGTTTAAATTTGCATGAGGTGGCACTGCTACCTGAAATTCTTAGCAGTTTTTTCAAGCCCAAAATGTTTTCCCCTGTGCAGTCAAAAACATAAAAAAAAGAAACAAAAAAACCAAAACAAAACAGACAGCTGAAGAGCGTTCCTTGGAAAAGCACCCAGCTGGGAGAGGAAGGCTTAAATGTCTTTTTTGTTGGTTTTGGTTTTTTTTTTTTTTTAGGTTAATTGTCTCTGATGACTTCCCTGAGGTAGTTCATTGCACAGCTGTATGACTGCATGTGCCTGCAGTTATGGGTGGAGAAATAAGCACACAGGAATGAGGAGGTGGTGGGATAACTCTTTGATGATTGAGCTGGCTTAAGTCATATTAAACTGGTTATGAAACTGCAGCGTAAAACTACTCCATTTAAACCTGATAGTCAGGGTCTGTTTCTACAATTTATAGACTTCTATAAATTCTATAATTTATACAACAGCAATGAACAAAACCAGGAACAGTAGAGGAATGCAGTTAGATAAATATAGTTACCACTAAAATGATCCTACTATTATTTAGCTTTGAATGGATTTTTGTCAATAGACACATATACCTGAGAAGATGCATGAAATGAAGCTCAGCAGACATATAATTGTACTCTTCTGTTTTCTCAGAATATCTGTGACTTTAATAGAACTTCTGATTCAAACTTAGAGCTTTAATTTTTTTTTCCAGCAGAATACCTATGGAGTTAGTATTCTCTTCATGAAGACCATCTTGCTGGTGATGCCTGCTCTGTGCTTTGGAGAGTTTAACAGGAGTGTTTACCACCATAAGATCTATTTGAATATTTCTCTTAGTCTGACTCACTTTCTTGGCTTTCATCTGAATAGTACAGGAGATTTATTTACAAAAAATAAGAAAATCAAAGCCCTACTCTCCCTCAAGGAGGTAAAAGCAAGAGTTTTCATTGCAAATATGAGTATGTAATTATAAATTTATATGTCTTCTTTACTGTGTAGAATACATAAAAACATCAAAGAATGTTCCTTAGAAAAGCTTAGTTTTTCTGTGTGCAGGCAAGTAGTCAGAATAATCTGAATGCCTTCTCTAATAAAATGTGTAGGGCAAGCGAGAGCAGGAAGTATTTGTAAATGTTTATTTGAATAAGTGAGTCTCAGTCACTTGGGTAACACTTGCAATCATTTTTCTTAAAAAAATATAGAAAATAGCAACAGTACAGGCAATTTTTATCCTCAGAATATTTAAGAGAGAATTTGTTTGTCAATGCCCATACCATTAAGAACTTTTTCCAGATGTCCCTGTGTCCATCTTTGAACCTTTCCAGGGTTATAAAAATTGCAGTCATCCAGTACAGGAAAAATGCTGTTAATTAATTAAGACAAATGAAGAGTACACATAACAATAAGTCAAAAATGATTCATAAAATGAGCTATTCTACTGAAATATGTTCACACAATTCTGAATTTAAAAAAAAAAAAAAAAATAAAGCAATATGTGCTTTCCATTCTTCCTGTTCCAGATAGACCTGTACTGTGGTGTAAGGAAATAGGAGCTGCCTTTGAAGGAGAACAATAACCTCCCTGGCTACTGATGAAGTTTCGCTGACTACAATCTATGTAGATCATTGTTTGTGCCCACTACTTTTCCCCTTGGCAGCATAGTATGTCTATGCAGCAATGCAAGTGAATAGAAGTGAACTTGTAAATCAGAAGAGTTAATACTGACAATCCAATATCCCAAGAATACGTGCTCTTCGAGCACATATCAGTGGGTGGAGCTGATCTACCAGGTCAGTTCATGTGTCCCAAGATGACTTTGAAAAATAAACCACTGCTCAAAATGGAGATTTGAGGGATTAGCTTTAAAATAACATCTCTGTCCCATAATTCTAGAGCAAATGCACTCAAAATACTGTGAATGTGTGTATGTATCACACAGTGATCTTGCACTACTGGCTTTGTATTCACTATCATGCAATGCATTCCCTAAGGCCTCTGCTTATAGTCAGTCAGGCACTTCTCTATCCGTACCTGGTTTCACTGCTGCCTTCATGTCATGTTAAAATATTAATGAAATAGAAATGAAATAGAAATAGAAATATAATGAAATAGAATCACAGAATCACAGAATTGTCTAGGTTGGGAGGGACCTTTAAGATCATCTAGTCCACATATATATCTTTCCATAAATACTATCTAGGTTCTTCCTTTGTGATTGCAGAACCAATTGTTTGCAGCTGCTTGAGTAGGCATGATTTTTCCTTATCAATTCTTGACATAGCAGAAAATTTCATGCTGCGTCATGTCAGCATACCATTGAGAAATGCTACAAACATATTCGTTCACCAGCTGGAAACACTGCACATGCCAGGCGTTGAACTCACACTCCAGTAAGAGAAGATGACTTCAGTTGAGTTAGGGTCTATCAGTCACAATAATTCCTAAGTCACACAAACCTGCATGATTTTTGTCAGGATTAATTCCTTATTCTAACTGCTTTTTAAGAGAAAGAACCTGAAATAACCTAAGTATTTAATTTACACCCCATTTTGCTGCAAACCAGGAAAAAAACCATATGGCTTACATTTCTGAACTGTTTAAATATACACAATTAGGTCAAGAAACTAGTAAGTGTCAAGATTGGATATCTAAGCCACCGGGAATTCTCTGCCAACTCATAAAAAAGCCATGCCAGAACAACCTCCTTGCTTTACCAGCAAGGCACAGCTGAAGTTAACATTACTTTCCCAGGCAAGTTTATAAGCATCAGGAAGTACAGGGCGTAGCATCACCCTAAATATTGCCATTTTATGGACATGACATACATTAAGAGTATTCTAGTTTGGAATGTAAATACCACTGAGAAGAGACTGAGTTGAGTCATCACGCAGGAGGTCAGCAACAGCTGCAGATAAACTGAACTTGCTGCATGTCCTTTTTTGAGTGTGATGTACTGCCAAGAGAAGGCAAAGGTGGAAACATGGTGGAAAGAACAAAGTGGTGAACAAGCTATTGCATCCTTCTTTGCCTATCTATGTATGTAGGCAAAATCTATACCCTATCCTTTCAAAATGGTCTCCATATTTATCACATTGATCCCTGATTTTTTATATATTTCAGCCTAATAGCAACTTAAGATTTTCAGGCACATCTACACAGCGTATTTTGGACAGATGTGAAATTATATGAAAACATATTTTGCAGTTAATGGAGTAAAATGTGTTTGATATACCTAAAAAATTGTGTAATTTACCACATTTTTTAATCTTCCAGTTAAAAGTATTTTTTCTCCATGAAATCGGTGATTGAGTAAAAAGGTGTGGAGGCAACAAATGGATATTAATCCCAATGCACCCAGTGAAACCGAACGGGGGTTGGCATAATAGTTATTAAACTATGAAAGAGGGGAGAGCTAGTTGCAGCCAAGGTGCTTAGCAGAGCATGAAGAGAGGGTGAAAGGAGAGCCATAAAACATAAAGCACCAGGGAAGAACTGAGACAGGATGACATGACAGCAGCTAATGACTGGGAAGGAGAAGGAAAACAACGAAACCAACGACGTGTTCAAAGCATAAAATGAAGACAAGCAATGTTTCACATTCCCAGCTGATGGACAATTGGTCTTTAGTTAGAATACCTGGTATTTATCAGAGAGAGAGGGACTAGAGAGCATGGGGTGAGGGACTGAGTCAGCAGGGAGGCTGCTAACAAGGTCGCCTGAGGGACCAGGGACCCAGATGGGGCAGCTGGAATTGCCTTCTCTCTTGCAGCGCATGAGAAATGGGGTTTACGTAGTGCATGAGCCACATGCAATCTGTACGTGTCTATTTTGTGGTGCTATAAATTGGTCTCATGTTTATCCTACACACTACTGTTGAAAAGCAACTCCACCTAGTACACACATAGAATTTAATCTTTTGTTTTACCCAATAATGAAGAAGTGTAAATCTGATTTTAACATAAGGTTAGCCGAGTCTGTTAGCTGAGATCAAAAAAACTTATTGAGTTCTGCAAAAGTCAGTGTATAAAGATACAGCTTTTAACTATGGAAACTTCCAGCCCTCCTTCTTATAATTTTACTCCTTAAAATTTCCATTTTCTCTGAGGGAAGAACAGATCAAACTTGCTTCTGCAGCCCTCTTCCTCTGTATACTTTATCTTGGCATGCTGACAAATGCTGCTACTTGTACAGAAAGAAAAAGAGAGGTTGGGCTGGGACAAGAAGTACGTAAGGCATCAGGACAGACATTTGCCTACCATCTGTTTCATTTTCGTATGTCTAACTGTACAACAGGGTGGGAGGACACACTCCTTGTGACATTAGACAGGAAATTTTTGCTGAATATTGGCTTATATTAGCTTAAACACCAAACAGGTTAGGTGATGTGACATCATGCTTTCCTCTATAATGTCCATCTACTTTCTATCCTGCAGGATTAGTACTGGAGTTTTTCCATTCTTTTAGCCATAGCTGCCATGCCATTCTTGGCCAAAAAAATTGTACAATTGGTCAAATGTAGGACATTGGACATGAACTTTTTGTCAAATTGTTGGAGACGAGGAAAATAAAAAAGGTTCTGAGAAATACTGAAAGTTCTATTTTTGTATTCTGAAAACATGTAATTAGGACCAAGACACACCAAAAAAAAAAAAAAATCCCACAGAAGGTCTTCACAGCTTCCCAAATTCTGACAGCAGATCTGCAGTTCAGGTTCTGATTGCTATAGCTCATGCCAGCTGGCAGCTTCTGAGAGGGGTTGCTCATCAGCTAGAGGGAACCTGAATTCAGCGTGTGCATTCTCTGATACACTTGCAGCATCCCCCATGCATACTTGTAATCAGGTCGTCAGATGGGTTATTCTGTATCTGCTAAGATTTTCTCTCTTGCTGGGGTACTCACAGCTGCATTAATGAACTGATTTCTAGCCTCTTGCAGCTTTATACCAGTGAAATACTGCAAAATAAGCAAGAACATCTGTTGAGTTGTTTATTCAATGTTTAGTTAAGTTTTTCAAAGAAACGTAGCCCCAGTATTCACTGTACTGGGATTTCTGCACATTTAATGTGAGCGGGATGTTTTGGTAGAACACTATAGCTACAAATGGAATTTAAATGGCTGGTGTAGCATATATGACACAGTGATTCTATGATACTGTGGTTTGTGGAAGTCTTAATAGATCCTTAGAGTTAGAATTTCTGATTCAGTTGACTATATAGTGTAGTATGGTGAGCAAGTGTTTTTGTTTTATACTGAATAAAACTATTGTTTAAGCTACTGTTTGATATAGGATCCTGAAGTTGGAATATTTGATCCTTTGCTATTCTGTCTTTTCTGTGTACTTTAGCAATCAGCTTAAGTGAGGTGGGGAAGTTAATTCACAGTTAAGAGTATAATTGAAAGTCAAAGTAAACTGGATTTTCAAACCTTTTGAGCTGCTTAGGTATTTTTTTATTACTTTCTATAATAGGTTACCACATTCTCAAGCTTCCTGTCTTTAAGAAAGGATGAGAATTGCCTATTCCTGTCACCTGATTCATCATTCATTGCAGAGCTATTTTTTATATTTTTTTATTTTACATTCCTATTTGAGATCACATTTTAGTCATATATGTAAGTATATCTATAAGTAATTCACCTTTTCTGTGTTTACCACTACGATTTTGCTGAAAGACTGAGAAGTGGATAAGATGTACCATTGAAAGCTTATGATAAGCCAGGGCAGAAAATTTTACCTTTGTGTATCTATATGATTAGATGCAGGTCCTTTCTGCCTTGCAAAAAGTAGAAAAACATTGCCTTTTTATACAGTTTTTGAAGATCTCTGGCATTTCTTTTATTGCTGCCTTCATTGGCTCTTTAGGGTATTTTTTAAGGTGTTGGGTTTGGTTTTTTTCCAGGCAATAGAGATGAAATTTAAATAGAAAGTCTAGATAAATCATCTGTAATTCATGATATTCTCTTAGCTTTTCAAAAGTGGAAGGAAAGCTTTCCTATTGTCAGCACAAGTAGGTGGCAGTAGAGACACATACATATAATGACACAGATGGGGGAGCATATAGCAATATTGTTTAAGTAGTAAGGTTGTATATTTAGGCATCACAAAATGACTTTTGATAAATCAATATAGAACAGCAAATGCCACACCACTTTGCAGATAAAAAACACTGCTAGTATTAGTTAGCATTAATTGTTTTTTTTATTTATCATAGGTGTATGAAAGCTTAGCTGTTTCTAAACTTTGCCCATTTTAGAACTTCCCTTGTGCTTATTGCGGAGTGTGAACTGTGTGTAAGAAGACACATATATCACTTCTGCTTAAAAAAATAAACAGGATGTCTGAATTCAGACCAATGTCTACACATAAGTAAATGCATGTTAATGGAGGAATTCACTGTAATCGCAATAGTGTTACAGAAACACAGTTTTTTTTATTTTATTCTATTCTTCTATTTTTATTTTTATCATTTCCCTAAAAGTAATGAAATACTTCTATAGAACAGAAAAGTTACATGAACAGTCGTTAGTTTTCTAGAATGAAGTTGTATCAAGAAAAAACCCCAAGAATATGGCAGTAAAAGGAATAGTGGGAGAAGCAAAGGCAAAACCATCTGCCAGCTGAGTTTGCCAAAGTGCCAGATGCTGCCTCTAGTACTCTATATTCCATTGCTTTGGCATCTGGATGGTCCTTTGTAATAAGCCAAAACTTTGACAGTTACTGAATTTTGTGAATGTATGTGCATTTGGTTTAACTCTGATGCTTTTTGCAGAAATCAAGCTTCAGCAGAAGCCACCACATGCAAAATAGATAGGTACAAACCTTTGAAAAATAAAAGACCAAGAGATAACAAAAGCATTTCCTGTACATTATTTGTAATTCATCTGAAAAGGAAGTTTATATAATTTTTGTCTCTTTATAGTAAGTCTTTATGGATGATATGTGTAAACTGCTGCAGTTGTTTAAAGAACTGTGTTAAGATAAATAAAATAAAGCATACATTTAAGTAGGCATGCAGAGAACAAAATTAAAGAAATTTTGTTATTCTATTTATGTGATTTATAGAACAAATGAGAAGAACAGAGTTTGGGAAATTGTCTGCCTGGGTTGAACAAGAAAAGCCTTAGAAAAAAACCAGTATAAAAATACATATATAGTTTCACTCAGAATATTTTTTAAAGCTAATCAACATACAGTATGTTAAGCAGAATTTTTTTACTTTAAAAAAAGGAGAAAATTCTAAGTTCCATGAGTTCCTCTCAGAACTCCATTATTCCTGTCAATACATGTGCTTAGAGGATATTCATACCATGATAACAGAGAGTATTTCATCATTTTGATATAGAAAGATATATTATAGCAGAAAAAATAATGCTGAAATATAATATTGTGTAATGCCATACAAAATTTTGGAGCTTAAATTTTTGTAAGCCCATCTAGAGCTCCAAACAGTTGACTGCTTATCTTTAAATAGCTTTATGTAACTTTGAATGACTTTAAGCAACTGTTTTTAAGTCAGAAATGTAAAAATATATTTCCTGATTCTCAAGTTAATAATCGTAAATAAGAGGAATTATTTGTCTGAAAATCTAGATTTTAGTGTTTATCACGAATGTAAATGCACCAAGTCTTCCTACCATTAAATGTGCTTGTGCTGAAAACCTGAGCTGAAAAAAAAAAAAAAATATTAAAAAGTCTCCAGTTCTTTCTGAAAGTAATACAATAACTTTAAACTTCGTCAGAATTGAGTATACTGTACTGAAGGCACCTCAGTGGGCAGACCTAGAACACAGTATTGCTTTGCGTTATCTTTTTTTAATGGTTGAAATTTCAGAAATATACCATGCTTTGTGAAAGCCGGGCATGCAAGTACTCAGGAAGCCTGAGAAGAGAGTGGTGAATCTCCCTACTGCCATAAGGACAAGGAATCAGAGCACAGATTGTTGTAGTTGTCTCTTAAAACACGTACAAAAGCTCTCTGAAAACTGCACTACAAACTCTGAAAGCCTTTCAAATGTTCTTTCCACTTTCATTTTGCAAGACCTTCTATGCCAAAGGAAAACAACTTTATTATTTCTTCCTCAGAATGACTTAAGATGGACAGTCAATGTTGTGCATTAAAAAAAGCCAGGGGCAATGGGTGGGGACAGGAGGCAGCTGCTATTAAAACTGGGTGTGATTGTGTCTGTCTGTGTGTATGTATGTGTGATGTTTTATATTTGTTTCCAGCTTTGTTGTTCATAAGTTTTTGAGTAATAAAGAGTCAGAACAGAATGTATCTTCCCTCCCCCCCAAAAAAAATTATATTTAAGAGCACCTCTTCTAATTTTTCTCCTTTTTGCCCTGTTTATCAACACTGAAGAGTAAGCATTTAGCTTTGTTAATCATGCTCTGTGTACAAAGGGAAGGCTTTAACTCATGCAGAAGGGGACATGTTATTATAAATAAGTTGCTACATATAAATATGCAGAATTTGGACTCTTTTTAAGGTATTCAAAGTGTAAAGGTATTGAAAGGTATTCAAGCTGTAAATGGAGAATTGGAGGACTGGAGCAAACTGCAAGAATGAGGGACTTAATGGGGGCTGTGAGGAATTTCACTACTGGGTGGCTGCTTATGTTTAAACAAGGTAATGTTAACTTACATATGTCTCAGGAGACACAGTATACATTTGTGGAATGAATCTGTAGTGTGGGCCAGCCAAGGGGAAGGACAGCTGTTGAGAAATTTGTAATTAAAACATCTGCAATTTGTGTAAAGTTAATTAAAGGGCAACAGTTGCATGTCTGATTTTAAAGCAAAATTAAAACTAATTCCATCACCTGGTCATTCAGCAAATAACCTGGTCATTTAGCAAGTAAGGATGACTTGTACTGTTTGTCAGCAGGACATCAGGAACATTTTATAAGCAATTTTTTTATTTTTAACTTTATATTCTGTCTGTGGATTAACGTGCCTTTTCAAAACAGTGCATGAAGGAGTAATTCTGGTGCTAAAAGACTACTAATATTAGAACTAATATACCAAAAAACAATACTAATATGGTTCTACAACTGAGGTTATGTTTTGTATTGGTTATATCCGGAGAATGTCTGGCTGCACTCTTAACAGGCTATGTACTTCAGTCAGTTCTTTCATGTTCAGTGTGTAATGTGAACAAACTGGTTAAACAGCAATAGTTTGGCAAACAGGAGTTTTAAGTGCATCTATACTGTGCTTTAAATTAAAAGCACACCTTGTCCCTTTAAAGCTCAAATGTTAGTACAATAGCACTTTTCTCCTAAGTAGCTCAAAGTAAATTCAGTAAGGGGTAGCTTGCTTCAGACAAACAAAAGATAAGACAGCCCTGAAGTTACTCAGCTCTGATAGTCCTTCTTCTTCACCTCCTTTGCTCTGGTTTCTGTAGAATTCCTTCCCACTCACATCAGATACTTGTTTCCAAGGAAGCTCATCAACAGTAAAGAGAGAGAAGTTAATCTAATTCAGTGAAATGCAACATTTCAAGTGAAATTTGGAGAGCACAGCACCTGAACCTCTACTTACATTAGCTGTCCTGTGGTCCTGTGGTTGAGGCTGTTTTGAAGGCAGTATGTCACCTGCTTAGGCAACATTTTGTTCCTTTAAAGGCTTTCATGCTCCTGTACACTATCAAAAACATCTCTTCATTTCTCCTCAGGTGAAATGCTGTCGTGGGCATTGTATTAGCTTCTTCTCTTCAATTATTTAGTAAGTGCATAAAGTCAGTAGTTCGGATATTGGTTTCTGAAGTATATATCTTAGATAAACCTCTAGTTTCTCATTACTTCAGCAACTGGTCCTAAAATTCTGAGAATTAAATGCTGAGTGAGAAATCTAAACTACTAAACTTTGATGCTGTTTCTGCCAAGTGGAGTTAAATAATGGTGTCTAAATCCCCCAAAACAACACCTCTGATATTGACCCATCTGGGCATAAGTATAGCGTTATGTTTAAAAAAATGGTACAGGGAATCCCCTTCTTCACCATCAAGACAGATACATGTAAGCAAACAGGGGAATATTTTAAAGCATACTGGGAATGTTATTCACTAAGGAGCATAGAGTAGAAGGATTGATTCTAGTTGTAGAGGAAAGGTAGGTGCCAAAATCAATCATAATTACTACAGTTAATTGGCAGGTTAAACATAGGACAGAGGTAGGTTGAAACTGCAATGATATGTATTTACTGTTTATGCTGCAAAGCCTGCAATTTAGTCTTTATTTATTGTTGAAATGAATGAGTCTTTTCACCGATAACAACTTTAGGCCTGTAATTAACAGCAGACTACGTATGGGAATATAAAAGGCTTCTTGATTTCAAACTTGACTGTGAAAAGTAGGTATTTTTTGCAATGACTGCTGGTTTGGGGGAACTCGGCTCTCCTTTGATTGTATTTCTCAGGAATATAGACTCTTGTTTACAAACATCTTCAGAGACCAGCCGAGTTGTATGTGAATGCTTCTTAATGCTAGGCGAGGTCTGCCCTTGACCCAGTATCTTAGTTATTCTGTGTGCTGATCTATGCCAGTTCTTGTGCAGCCAGCTGTGCTGGGCACACCTGGCAGGGCTTGGGCAGGGGGCTGCAGAGTGCCCTGCCTGTGGGGAGCCATGAGCTCCCTGTGCCAGTCATAAATGGCTCTACCACCAGTTCCTCTCTCTCTTATCTGCAGAAATTACAGAAATTATGCTCCTACTTTTTTTTTTTTTTCTTTCTGTGAAATTACCATCATTCTCAATCCTTTCATCTTCTCAGACACCTCAAATACTCCTTAGCTGAAAACAGGACAGGTACACACCATCAGGAGCCATTCAAAAGTCATCCATTCATTGCTGAATCTGTTCTTAGTAATTTGTCTTGCTTTGCTCTCTCTCTTCTTTCTCCTTACTTCCAGAGGAACCTCTAGGATTTCTAAAGAAGTAAAAACAGAAATCACACTCTTTCACCTTTATTGCCTTGTTGGGCTTGACCAGGGTCTTAATATGTAAAATACCTGTTGACCAGTGACATCAGATAGAAAAAAAACATGCAGTACAGATCAAGAGGAGGTTCTGCATGGAAAAAATAAGCATTTTGCTCTTGATTATTTACTTGGCTTGAAAACGTGTCTTCTTGGCTGAACTTTTGTTGCTGTGGCCAGTTCATGGAACTCACTGAGTTGCCTCAGGCAGGGGCAGTACGTGAAGCATAATACTCTCCAAACAGCAGAACATAGTTCCTGTCTGCCTGCTAATTACCTAGCTGCATCTACAGAGTTTCATTTTGTATTTCCTTAATGGTCAGAGTTCAAATTCCTGGTCTTCCCTTCTTCTGAGGAGGAATAATAGCCCTGTAAGTACTTTTTTAATTGAATGACATGATTTTTGTCTCTCCTTACTGTATTTTATTTTTTTTCTGATCGGACACATTCAACAATAAGATCTTGGATTTTCTCAACCTGAATTTTCCATACATCCTAGAGGGGGGGGGGAAACCCCACAGAAATATGGCACTGCTGTCATTGCAAGTAATTGTTTCACAAGACAGTAAGAACTGTAAAAACCCTCATCTGCTGTGCGCTAGTAAAACAAATTAAGCCAGAGAAGCATGCTTCCTCACAGAAAACAACAGTGTCAGGGTGAAGGAAACAAGTGAAAACAAGAGTCTTCCATGAGTCTGTTCTCATAAAGCAGCTGCTAAAAAAACCTGATTAAGCACTGGGATATAAGTCTTGCTTTGCACCAAGTCAGTAAGAGCATTTTGGTGTGAAGGTCCTGAGCTGCCACCTGATGTTGATTTAAAGAGACAGGTGATTACCAACAAAGTGAAAAATAATGTGACATTATTCCCTAAGGTATGAACTCTGACAGCAATCAGAAAAGAGAGACAGAATAGAAGGCTAATGTATAAAGCAGGGAGTGCAGTGCTGACAGCAGTGGAGATGAAATGAAGGTGACAGGAGTTGCATTTCGGAGTTGGCTACACTGATGTGGCTTGGGCAGTCCCTGGTCTACACCTCAGCTGTTAGTATCACCAGTTGGTCCTGAGCCTGTGTTTCTTCTTCATCCTCTCCTCTGCTTCAAGCCCCAATTTACAATTAATATTTTAAATTAGCCCACTAATGCTTACTGTGCCTTGTTTCAAAATGTCAGCAAATGGGCTACAAGAACCATCATTATTTCATGGACAAGTTTTTTCCATTAGTTTAAGAAAAATGTCTCTTATTGCAGGCTACTGTTCATTTTTGCATTCTTCTCTTCTCTTCTCTTCTCTTCTCTTCTCTTCTCTTCTCTTCTCTTCTCTTCTCTTCTCTTCTCTTCTCTTCTCTTCTCTTCTCTTCTCTTCTCTTCTCTTCTCTTCTCTTCTCTTCTCTTCTCTTCTCTTCTCTTCTCTTCTCTTCTCTTCTCTTCTCTTCTCTTCTCTTCTCTTCTCTTCTCTTCTCTTCTCTTCTCTTCTCTTCTCTTCTCTTCTCTTCTCTTCTCTTCTCTTCTCTTCTCTTCTCTTCTCTTCTCTTCTCTTCTCTTCTCTTCTCTTCTCTTCTCTTCTCTCTGTGTCTTTCAGTGTCAATACTTTATAAATTATGAACAAAATTCCTGTTGCAAGAAACCTAGTTACTACTTATTTTCTGGGCTGGCGTCAAGAAAAATTATACAAAGAAATGAACTTGAAGGAAGGAAAAACAGAGGATGAAATACTGTTAGAAAAAGAGGAAGTTGTAAAAATAGGTGCCTTAAAAATATTTCTGTCTCTGCTTTCTTCCTTACCGCCGCTTTGTTACAAGTATACTCTCACTTGTATTCACTAATGAGTAAATTTTTCTCTGAAATACTCTAGACATAACAGGAATTTTTTGAATTCATTACAGTTATATTTAACTATAGACCTTTGTGTCCATATTTTAATAAAAAATTACTCAAGAGTTCCATGAGATTCTATCAGCTGTAGTAATCTCATATTTTGTCATTACCATACATACTTGCCAGTCTTTCTTTTTGCCAGCTAAAACTGGCCATTCTTTTACACATCAAAGGTAATTTAAATAGAGAAAGGTTGTTATTCTTACCTTTAATTCCGGATCTTTGTGTACCATCATCATTGCAGCTTTTTGCACAGGTCCATGTAAGATCTCATAGATTAATTCTGTAGATTTGTACTCTCGAGTATACGAGAAAGAAGGAATAATATTCCAATTATTTCAAATGTCATTCCTATAGACATGAACTTCAGTGCTAAAAAGAAGCAGCTTTCTTATCATCCTGCTGGCAAACACTCATTTTACTTTAATTTTATTAAATGAGATGCAATACTATTATTTGATCAGGTCAAGCGAGGATAAAGTAAACTGTCTTTAAAACTGGGACCATAAGCACACAGGATTCTGATGAGGCTGGCTGGAGCTACTACCTGTCTCAAAGTTTCATGTAGACAATTTATACGTTTTCTCTTTTTATTTTGGAGTTTTTTAGCCTGCAAGTGTCATTCAAGTATACAGCCGAGTTAATGGTCTGGCATATTTTCTGCCGTCAGTCATAAAGGACTGTTACACAAAGGCTAGTAGTAATAACAATTTTGGCTTTCAGTAGTTCTACGCCCTTGAAGGAGTTTAGATTTCCCCTGGCATTCTTAGTGCTTGAGTTCTGTTGAGACAGCGCGCAACGAAGGATTATTGTTATTAGCAGCTATAACTTTTATTGCCTTGGTTTTGTGTCTTTGGTAGGAAAACTTTTTTAACCCGTGTTGCCAATGAGTAAATTTTTCACCCATCATAGGCAGAATTCTCATTAAGTGCCTGATATTTTTATTCCTGAAGAATCTTCATGCTGCTGGAAGCATATCAATTGATAACAAAACACCTTTGAAAAAATTCAATATTAAATAAACACCTGTTCATTAAATCTCTAGCGCTCTCTATGCAGTTTGGTAGCAGATGCTGCTGATGATAATGATACAGACTGTCAGGCAAGTTAGATACTAATGGACTGTACTACAGATGAATCTGGATGCTCTAGAAGATTACATGGCAAAATAAACTGTCTATTTATCTCTGATATAAAAGAAACCATATCTACATGGAGGACTGAAAAAAATGTCTTTGGTTTAAAATAATGTTAAGATCCAAACCATTATCTGATATTTGAACCAGGTCCAAGGATTCTCCAAGGATTTTCTTTTCCTGAGTCTTTTATTTTGAAATGTATACTCTTGCATAAAACAATATCTGGTTAAGGTAAATGAAATTTCAGAAACACAGGTAGGAAATGCAGTTTGTTGTGATAATACTGAGCTGTTGAGATAAACCAAGAGATGCTGCTAGTCTTTTGGAAAAGGCTGATATGAAATGTCTAGAGAAGTAAGTTTATACAAATGCCCGAAGTGAACCTAGAGTCAGTTTTTCTTTTTTTTTCCCATGGACACAGGAGTAGCTTGAAAGTCATAGGAAGGGTGAGTAAAATAAAATTTTTCGACTGCAGAATTAGGCCTCGGTGCTTTGTCACATTGCCAAAAATATGAGTGGTGTGGTCACTAAGGCTGAATAGACTAGACTAGACTAGACTAGATGAGAATATTTCAGTGTTCAAAGTAAGAAAACGCCTGTGAGAAACTGTCAAAGGGCTAGCTGAGCCAGCTGGGGACAAAATGGCAGAAGCAAGTCAACGTAGATGAATGTGAAATGATATACAGAGAACTCCTATCCCAAAACCTAACATTACCTATGCAGTGATATAGCTTAACCAATTCAGGAATGAGATTTTGGAACTGTAATAAATAGCGTGTGAAAAAATTATACGAACTCCATGCCCAGCAACAGGCAGAAGCAATCAGGATATTAGAAATTATTAGGTAGAGAAACATGATAGAAATACCCCTATATCTAAAATCATGGTGCACTAACACCTGTTATACTCTGTGCCATTCTTGGTTTTTTCCCCTCAAAAATATTACACCTTCAAAGTGTCCAGGACAGGACATAAAGAGGAATCAAAGGTATGAAATAGCTTCAAATAAGTGAAGAACTAGTATTTTTCTGTCCTATAATTTATACTCTTCTGAAGGCATTTCCTATAGGCTTTTGTTGGGGACAGGATGTTGGGCTATGTGGACTTTTGATGTGGCCTAATGTGGCAGTGCTTTGGCTCTGCTGTGTCTGTTGTGGAGGGAGGAGTACGGCACCAGGGCAAACCAGCAGAATTAAATTCCACTGAAACACAGTATCCACCACTGCTTCCCTTTGAAGAAGTGCTACTCTCCTTTTATTAGAAAGGTGTAAGAGTGCATAAGGCTGTAAAGGAATTCAGATTACGCACTGCCTCATCCTGAGGAGTTCAAACACACACTTTCCATCTCTAAGGGAATTTCCTCCCTAACAGGCTTGAATTAAACCTCTTCTCCAAATAAATATTTAATCTGACTTTTGAGTTACATTTGGATATGTCTTCATTAGCAAGCTACACAGCAGAACAGGAGCAGATCTGTAGAGAGAGGCAAAAGGAACACAGTTCATGTGCCAGAGATGGCTCCAGAACATGAACAATAGCATGGTAAGGGAGACAATGGAGAGTTTCACTTCAGAGCCATAACCCTGATACAAGACTTGATGCAAATATGGGTATACTCTACTGGAATCTAGTTCTCAGCCCTGTGAGTGAGCAGACTAGACATTAATAGGAGATTGACAATCCTTATGTTCCTTTTCCCCAATACAATAGCTCTTTAGAGGTTTTCTTTGCAGTATAGAAAAATGTGAACAAAAGGAGGGGTACAGAATCATCTATAACTAAGTGTCTACGAGAGTCACCAGAGGATGACTGTGTGGGTTTGAATGGCTTCAGAATGAGAATAGTGCTGATCAGCAGAGTGCCTGTGAGGTATTGCACTGTTACCATCAACCTCTCCTCTCAACCTCCTTTAGAACAAGTGTGTAATCCTCCCATCTCTACTGCCAAAAAAGATGTTTTAGGCAACAATGACTAGGTGTTTACAAATCCTAAAGGGATGCATGAAGTCCTCTCACCTTCATCCTAAAAGAGGATAGAATTGCAAAACATTTCTGTGTCTTCAGTGTTTTTATGTCTAGTTCTAATGCCTGCTAAATCCTTCTCTGACGTGCATAACTTTTCCAAAAATTACATATGGAGTTCATACAATGAGCATAAGAAACTGAATTTTGAATTTCACCTTGGAGTTGTAGAATAGAACCTTTTTTTGCCTTTAACAAACAGGACATAATAATAAAAAAATCAAGTTCTGTTCAGGCCTTTCTGTCATATTTGACATCTTAAGGTCGTCCAAACCCTTGCATTATGTTTTATATTTATTTTTCAGTTTTATTAAACACTTAAATGAATTGCTAGAAAGAGCTTTTCCTCAACTATGTGTAAGCAGCAACCTGCTTTACAGTCTTCACTTGTATCTGGCCTAGATCATCTTGAACTCAAGGCTGACAGAAGCTACATTTTTGGGACCAAGAGCCATTTCAGATAGCAGCAGCCAGAACATCATCACTTTACACTTTCTTCACTGACTTGAATTTTGTAGCAAGATGTGAACCGTAAACCCCATTTTCACCCCAGTGAAAATGTTATTCCTTCTTCTGTTATTATTTTTGCAATGCTTAGACTGTGGTTTAAAGACTCATTTGGGGTTAAGGCCCTATTGCCTTTAGATACTGGACAAATACCTCTGAACAGTAACCCCTGCCACATTTACAGACATTTACAGACATAGGCTTTGTCTAAATTGGTAGCCGTTTCCTGACAAGGACAGCTCTTACAAGGAATTTCTCAGCTCCTTATGTTTTGGGTTTTTCTGGTTGGTTAAACCCAGTTGGGTTTTTTTTTTAACTCACAGCAATTTTCGACTATCTTTAATGATACAGTTCATTAACTAGCTCCTTTAAAAATATCACTTGAGAGTAGTATAAAATATATTTTGGATTAGTTGTTTTGCTGCCAGGAAGTAGGATGGTTTAAGTGCAACCAGAGCATGCCCCAAGTTCCTAACCTATACACAGGAGTAATGAAGGCCTGGTGCACAACACAATGCTCATTGCATTAAGTGAGTAATGCCTCTAAACTTTTCTGAAGGCTTCCCATGCTAAGCAGCCATCTATCCTGTGTTATTACCAACTTATACACTACAAATTTTTCCTTTGGGAGAGGAAGTTGTCTGGCTGACAAAACAATGCAGTCCTTTTGCTTTTGATTTCAGTGGAGAAATGAGCTGGCTAAAATATTTTCCCATTAATATGTGCTTGAAATAACTCAAAGAATTTGCTTCTAATTGCTCTCTCATAATGGTTTTGTATGACCTGTAGCTGAAAACACTTTTCTCTCAGGTTTCTCCTTAATTGCAGCATTAGCTTTTTAGCTTTTTCTGCACCGTATAACTGCATAAAACAAGGACAAATGCTGGATTCTGCACCTGGGACAGCATAATCCTGGATGCCTGGATGTACATCGAGAGCGGGAGACAAGAGGCTGGAGTGCAGCCCTGCAGAAAGGAATCCAGGGATTTTGATTGATGGTAAATTCGATATGAGCCAACAATGCGCCCTGGCAGCCAGAAGGGCCATCTGTATCCTGGAGTGCATTAAGCACAGTATAACCAACCAGTCAAAAAAGTTTTTGTCCCACAATACCCTTAGCGCTGGTGCAGCCTCAACTGGAGTACTCTGTGCAGTTTGGGGCTCCACAATATAAACAGCATATAAAAATAGAAAGTGTCCAAAGGTGGTCAACAAAGATGGTAAAAGGAGTAGAGGGCATGACTTAAGAAGAGTGGATGAGGGTACTGGGGTTTTTCAGTTTAGAGGAGACTGAGGGGTGGCCTCACAGCTGTTTACAACTTCCTCATGATGGGGAGCAGAGGTGGAAGTGCTGATCTCTCTGGTGTCTGGTGATAGGAGATGACGGAATGGCTGGAAGCTGCACTGGGGAAGTTGAAATTGGGTGTTAGAAAAAAGTATTTTACTGAGAGGATGGACAACACTGGAACGAGCTTCCCAGGGAAGTGGTCTTAGCCCCAAGCCTGTCAGTGTTCAAGAAGTGTTGGGCAATTCTCTTAGACATATAGTTTAACTTTTAGGTTGCCATGTGTGGAGTCAGAAGCTGAATTTGATGATCCTTGTGGGTCCCTTCTAGCTCAGACTATTCTGTGGCTCTGTGATTCTAATGCAATCGTAAATCTGTCCATTAAACTTTCCTAAAGGAACTTCACCCTATTATGAGTATTTTTCTTACACCTTTGCTTCATTATATAGTTAAGATAGAAATTGTAATTGAATTAAATGTTAATTAGCTACAATTTTTTTAGTCTTTCTAAAAATGACAACAATGCTCAGGAAAATTTTTAATTCTAAATCTATTTTAACTACTTTTAATTCGAAAGTGCTTTACCTTCCAAGAGACATAAATTCATAGGTCAGTTGTCTGAAGATAGCTTAATATTGTTGCTTTATACAAATAATATAGCTTAATATTACAATATTAATAAAATTATATTATTAGTTTATATCACTAATATTTACAGGCTTTTGTGTATTTGTCTCTAAATAGTACAGTTACTGTTTTCTGCAAACTACTCTGTGCAGTCTCAGGGTATATAAAAGTCTTTCTCAAGAGTATAATATCCTATGACAAGTTACAGCAACCTCATGGACAAGTAGAAACAACTCATTGATACTAATTACTGAGTTACCCCCTGATTTACAGAATTTTGGAAACTGATAAGTAAATGCATACTGCAAAACCTCTGAAAATGAAAATGACAATAAAGCTATACAAAATATACTTTTTAAACTTTTTGTTTATTTATAAGAAATAACTTTTGTGTTTATTATTGCTTATAGCATTTCCAACTAAGCTTAATTTACAGTGAAGTTTGTTCTAGTAATTAGCATAAACTTTAAACACACGGAAGAACAAAGTAATGCAATTCAAGTTGGAATATAAAAACCTATATAAATGTTAAGACAAATATTTTATAATTTATAACATATTTTGCAAATTAAATCATCTCTACCCATTTTAGTAAGAGCTTTTAACTCTTAACACTTTAACTTTCAAAACGATATGTAAAATATCTAACTCTACTTCAGAAAGAGACTTGTGTGAAATATAAATTTTATTATATATATAGCTATAACCACAGCCCTTCAAAATTTGCATAGTTCCATGGAAATCCTTTTAACATTGGGAAGATGAGAAACTGGGCCCTTGAAGTACCTTAAAATTAGTCTAAAATGAATGAAAATATCACCAATTACATTAATCTAAAGCAGCTCCTTTTCCATTTCAAAAACAGCTGTTTGTATAACAAAAGATAAGGAAACACAAATCCTAGAAGTTCACTAGGAAGCAAGTGTTGAGATACATTAATAGTTTATGGATAAAACTAACATTTACATTACAAGTCAGCATGTGAAGTCCTTTGAAGTCAAGAAATTGAATCTTTGTATTATCAAAGTCAAACTACGTTTGCAAAGAAAAGATATTTATGTGAAAGATTTTTAATTAGAAATGAAAGGACAGAGAAAGAGAGGGAAGAGGGACAAGTCAATTCTTTTTCCAACTTGCTTTAATTCAGGCAGCTGGTCGTGTACCTTTAGCTATGTCCAGATTCTCTTTCAAGTGAGTCTCCAAAGGCAAGAGAAAAAATGGCTTTATTGTATGTAATTCATGCTTGCTTGGGTACTGCTGGGTGTAGTTTGTCTGCTATAGGTATTTTTTTTTTAAATTCTAGAGTGCCTATTTTCTTTGTTGTCAGTTTTCCCCCCAACACTTGCATGATTGGACTTGGATTGGGGAAGACAAAAATCCTGCTACCTTTGTGTGTCATATCTTCCTTCCTTCTCACTGTTGTAATACTTTATCTTGCTTCTGAAGATGAAATATCATTGCAGTCATTGTGATTTTACCATTCTAGACAGTTTGTTTACTCCCACTGGGTATTTTTTAACTTATCTCTTTAAAGAAAGGTCTTTCTTTTCACTAACATAAGGCAGAAGAGATAGTAAAGAACAGTCCGTAACACTGAATGCTCAAGTCCTTGGTTTCAGCTGAATATCTCAGGAAAGGCAGAATTTTATCTGTTATTTCTAACTTGATTTAACTTCATTACTTATCTAGTTATTTAACTGTATATATTCACATTTAATATAATTATGTTTTCTTAGGGATGGTAATCTTTACCGCATCAGCACTTCAGTACTTCAGCACTTCCCTTCTACAAAAATATACCGTTTACTTTCAAGAGCAGAATTTGCTTGAATAGTCAGATAAATCTGCATGCGTCAGAGAATTCTGAGCATAACAAATAGCTTAAAACATCTTCATTACCACTCAGCCTCAGGACTTTACTATGAAAGGAAGGTCTGCATTTTCTCTCTCTTCTCATAGTTTTCTTTGCATAATATTTGTATTTATATTAAGTAAATGTTTTATAGCAAAATTGTGATAGAAAACCTACCACTTTTCCAGCAATGCTGTTTTTTTGAAAATCACTTCCATACATGTCATCCTAACTCAGAAGATGGTTTTTCTAGAAAGCCTGAAAATACACTTCACTTTTGCATTACTTCTGTATATTAGACAGATATGATGGTATGAACATAATAAAACTGAGTATGGAATGCTCTATGCAAATATCAACAGTTGTTTTAGAATATTTCTGATATTAAGTAAGAAATTACATTTTTTTATCTACATATTTGTTTAATATTGCATGTATGACTCAGATGTTTAGAAAGACTAGTAAATAAATTTGAATTCTCTCCCTTTCAATGGTTCATCGCCCATCAGACTGACTTCATATTATTTGCTTCTGATTATGAATTGAACAGATATATATATTAATGCTTATGATTTACAGCTTCAGAAGATTCTATTTTACTCCTAATTCAAAAATTTATGAAACTGAAAAATTGTTATGATTCTGCTAGTAATTACATTTTTCTTCATTTGTTTTGGTTTTTCTTTTAGATTGATGCTAGTATTATTAGCTACAGCACTAAATTGTTCACAGAACCGCAGTACAATAGCGCTGATAAGACAGTTTTTTGTCTCTTTTTCTTTCGCTGGACATCTGGTAGCCATTAACAACCAAGCATTCTGATGTTATTCATCTGTGCTGATACTGCACAAAGGATTTTGCCACCTGTTCGATTTTTTTCATTGCTTTAAATATATATTTCGAAGGGGAGCTTTTAATCCTTTTGAGTTAAATCTGAAGGACATTGTAACAAAATGTGTAGTTCAGCAAGCAGAGCTCATAAAACATCCTAAATTCCACAATTTTGAATCTCACAGTTTCTTCAGTTAAAGTTTCCTTGCAGTTATTTGGAACTGCATATTTATTTACAGACATTGAATACTGTGCTGATCAAGTCTCAGATCAAGCATAGCTGAAATTTAGAATCAGAGTGATCACAGACACTCTGAAGATAATGAAAGGATAAACCTTGGTACCAAACTTTAAGGAAATGTGGTTAGCGAGCTAATCTGTACACCAATTGGAACACAAGGAGGTCTTTTAAAACATGATTCAGGAGTCAATGTGGTTAGCGAGCTAATCTCTCTCTATAACCTGTACACCAATTGGAACACAAGGAGGTCTTTTAAAACATGATTCAGGAGTTTATAATGCAAATCTAGTCCACATAGCTCAAGTAAAGAAATATCATAAATTTCTAGGATCCAGTTAAATTTGGTATTATATCCAAAATAATGCTGAAATTTCTTAAGTAGTTAATAGACATGGATGTCTTTGAAAGCTTCCAGAAGGAGAATGTGACCAATTTAGATGAGGTTTCTAAATTAAGGGGCTAATTGCACAGAAGATAATGTTCCTTTCTGATCAATGTTAATCAAGAAAAGATAGAAGTGGTTTAAAAAGTACAAAGTCTAAAGTTTTAAAATCTAAGAAGTCTAAAGGAGATGAGACACTTGATATCTTGTGCACAAAAATAATCTGTTGTTGGTCTTTTTAAAGTTGTGTTCATTTTTATGTGCTCAGCATCAGAAAGATTAATGGCTTGGGAGAGGGTAGGCCATGTCATCTTTTGGTAAGAGGGAACAATTTTTTGCATGTTGTGAGTAACATAGAGCATGTGATACAATTAAACAAACATTACCTGTGAGTGATTATCCCACAGCTGGAAATATGTTTGTTTATGCATGGATTCTGAGACAGATGAAGGCATTTCCTAGATATTTAAAAAATAATAAAAATCCCTGCCCTCCCCAACTCTGAAATAACTGTAACTTCAGAAGCCTACAAATTTTACAGTAAGGTATCATCTCAATTAAATAGTCATCTTAATAAAACTATTCTTAGCTTGTCTTTTTGCTGTAACATAAGGGCTAAGGACAAGGAAAATCTCAGTTAAATACAAAATTTCACTTGGGTTTAAGGGTATGTTTTCCCTGTATGATTACAGAAATTCCATACAGTGAAACACTTTCCTGTAGAGAAATGACTGAAAGCCTTAGAGCCTACAGCACTTAGAATATATGTTATCCATTTTAGAAACACTAATTTGCATTTAAATATCTATATAATAATAATACTAAATATTTTATGCCATCTGGAAAAAGTAACCTTACTCTGTTAAGTCACCTATCCAGTGTAAATGACATTTGAAGACTAGAATGGCTTCAGATGTTGTAAAGTGTGTGATTTCTTGCCTCCTTGGTTATATTCTCTGCTACTTATATTCATAGGAAAAAATAGGTCAAAAAGGGTATAGAGGCACTGTAGATCATCTAGTCCAAACTCAGCTAACTTCAAAGTTAAATTAGAATGCTCAAGGCCATCACTACAGAATAAGTGATTCCAAGGTTACATTTCTTTGATGTTTCTACGTACTAAGTAAATAACTTAAAAATTATTATGAACTTCACAAAAACCTGTTTGCTATTTTAAAAGTATTAAGAAGGCTTGCTGGCTTCTTAAGATTTCTTTTTTGTTTTTCCCTCTAATTGATTTCACAGTCCCACTGAATAAAATAAAAAAAAATATTGATTTATGAAGACAGAAGCATACTGTTATGACCAAAGAAAGAGCAATCTCTTGATATCTGCATTCTAAAAGAAATGAGAGATCACACAGCAAAGACCGTAAGAAGTACAGTTCACCAAGCTAGACCAGATTTGGTTAACTCAGTCTGAAGTACAATAGCGTCCTGGTTTCAGCTAGGATATATTTAATTTTCATTCTAATAGCTGCTGTATTTTGGATGTGGTATGAAAAGAGTGTTGAGGAATGTTGATAACGCATATTGTTTTAGTCATTGCTAGCTAATGCTTATATTAGTCAAGGACTTTTTCAGCTTCCCATAGAAGCTGAGAGGGAGCATAGACAGGCTGACCAGGGGGATATTCCATACCATAGACATCGTGTTCACTATAAAAATGGGTGTTGAATAGGGTCAGAGATCTGTGATCACTCAAGATGGGCTGGGCAACTGATCATCAAAAGGTAAGAGTGATTTATATTGTATCATTTTATTTTGCATATCCTTTAACTAATCTTATTGTTGTTGTTATTCTGTTACTTTTCTATTAAACTGTCTTTATCTCAACACACGAGCTTTTTTTCTTTTGCCTCCTTTTCTCCCTCTCCTCCCTACCTTACTGGGGGGTGGAAGGAATGAGCAAGTGGCTGTGTGGTCCTAGTTGATGGCTGGGATTAAACCACAACAAATAGGAATGCATCTTATCTCTCTCACAGATAAAGATAATAATTTTAAGTTGGTTAAAACTGGAAGACAGTTGTGTCAGTTCAGATCTTCAAATAATAGAATATTCTTTAAATAAAGGAGACAGAGAAGAGACCACAAAGAATATAGGTCGAAAGTCTTCCTTTTCAACAAGAGGCACTTTATTTCTCTTGAATGTTTTTTAACATAGTTGTTTATGTGCAAAATTACCTGCAGAATGTTAATTTTGGCCTCATATACAATCTTCTGATCAGCTTCTACCACAGAACAGACTTTCTATCTTTGTGTCTGGCATCCAAAAAAAATTTGTTTTCATGCTGTCACACTGTCCTTCAAACAGTTCTGCCAGTATATGAATGGGGCTCCTTAGATGTTTTCTTCCACTTCCTGGAACCTATGCTAAATCAAATATGATATCCATTTCTGAGGGGAGGTAGGGGGTGGGGAGCGGGGGGAGGAAGGTGAAGGATAGTTTCTGTAATCTTGTTTAACCTTTGAAATTTTAAATGTTACTTCAAAATAATATGATTATTGCCTAGTAAAAAAATCAGTAGAATTTAAAGAGTTGCCTTGGAAATAATGCAGAATTCGTCTGGATAGCTGTACCACTCCCTCTTCATTTTCTTCCACAAAATTAATAGGAAACAGGGGGACAGCTCTATTCACTCCTCAGAACTGCATGAGGCAAAATATTTCAAATCAGTATCCAGTCATCTACAAGTCAAAGTATTTTGAAATCTAAATCTGATTTTAGATTTTATTTCCTCTTCTCAGCAACCTACAGAGAGAACTATTTATTTATTTAGCCTGAGAACACAGGGATATTACAACGTGTTCAAAGTTGGATCATTGCATAAACAGTACTCAGTTTTTCTCACTCTGGAATTAAAAAAAAAAAAAGATATTTTTACCTGAAATAATGCCTAATTAACTTGTAAGTGAAACGAAACATGAAAGAACAAACTAAGACATCAAACAAAAATTTTTCTTTGAGGTGACTTAATACTGGGTTATAATAGTTTTTCATACCTGAAAAAAGATGGTATTCTTAAGGAAAGGTTGCATGAGATCTTTCTTTTAAAAAGTCACCTTATGACTATAGGAACAATTGATGTGACTTTTAATATTACAAAGTAACTGGAAGTTAATTCAATGTGTAACACCTGAATTTGTTTTCCCACAAGTTGGATTTATACCACTGTATGTAAAGTAACATAAATAAGGTCATTCTGGAGATACATTCTTCATAATCTGTCCTCAGTAACAGCTACTTTAATAGGTAACACTGGCACTAGTATGTTCTTATCTGAGGTCATAGATTGGCTCATGATTCTCAAATCCATTCCTACTGATCTTGTGATTATTTGTATTTGAGTATCTTAATTCACTCTAGTAGTAATTGAATGAATTGTACCCTCTGTGAACAAAATTCATGCAAGCACTTTTTTTTTTCTTTTTTCTGAATTGGTTTATATTTATTATTATTGTCAATTTATAGCTAATATTAAACTTTCTAATCTGTCCTGGAGTCAGAAGTCTGAGTATGATGGTTTAGCTCATATATTCCTTGCAAGGTTTTAAATTTTGAACAAGGGAAAAGCACAGTGTGGACTTCACCTGAGAAATATGAACTTCCGGAATGAAACCCCACAGATTTCACCAGCTTTAACCTGGATTCCATCCAAGATCTCGTGAGTCCCCATGTGGTGAGTTTGAATGATAAAAGGACAGGGCATATAAGATTTGTTTCTTATTACAAATGCAACACCAATTCAGAGTACCCTACAGCTGTTCCCCAGAACCTGAATTTTATTTAGGTGGCAGAATAACTTAATGAAAACTTATTTCAATATATTTTTTATTCAAATGTATTTTTGTCATAGGGAAATTTCAATTCTTCTCATGTGCAGAACCCAATTCATTTATCACATATAAATGCACATTATCCAGGCCATGGAGGACATTAATACCTCATTTTAAAGAGGACCTGACATGTTACAACAAATTTAACCTTATCCAAAGACCACCATATCCCTGTATGATAATACTCTAACATTTTTTCTTTGATTTTGCTTTGGGTATTTTTGCCACAGTCTAATAACTTGTTAAAACAACACTATCAAAAAAAAGTAATAAAATATTTTGGATGTGAGAGGTATAATGGATAATTTTAAGCGTTTGAATTATCAAGTAAATGCCAGATATATCAAGTATTATTCTGAGTTTCAGAGACATCAGTAAAGATGCAGGAACATTAATTCCCTCCCAGTTTGAGACAGACACATTCATTGTCCTTTTGAAAATAAAGCCTGTGTAACTAAAGTAACTATTAACCACAGCTTTAAGGACACATATTTTGGTAAAGTTGCTTTCACTTCTCCTCAAAAATCCACTTTTAGCCTTTGCCTAAAACTGTGCTTAGCTGAAGCACGAAACCATTCCTTATTGTGACATCAAAATAAAGTTTACTTTTATGTATGTAGCAGAAGTAACGAAAATACTGAAAGAATTGACTCACTTGAATATTCCCCAAGATATCAGAGTAATAGTGTCATAAGTAAGGTTACTTACAAGTGCCTGAAGTATTGGATTTTGTTGTTTGTATCTCCTCACTCCCAAATAAGAGATAAAATGCTTAGAAAAATAAAGAAATATGATGCTAAAATTATGTTGGGACATGCAAGTGCACTTATTTTCTCAGAGACTATTTTACTTCATTAAAATACCCCTCAAAATATAGATATTGTCTTGCCAGTGCCCTTCATATTTTTATATAGTTCTTTTTACAGTAACTTTCTGACCATCAGAAAAGGTAGTTTCTCAAAAATGTTGTTAGTTGACACAAGGTTAATTCTCACATAAATCTAAATGTAATCAATAACATTTCCATATGGAATTGATTGAATTCCTTTTTGCTGTAGGTACTCAACTAAAGTACTTAAAATATACCTGCATCCTGAATAACTTTATCAGGAAGCTGGTTTGTTTTGCTTTGATTTGGTTTGCAGATTAGTCAGAGAAAGACAACACTTTTCCAAGACTTAAAGCTTTCTTTGCATTTTGTAATTGCATTGCAATTGGCATTTATTTTCCCAACACACTACAGGAGAATCTTACTTGGTGTATATAACACTATCTGTAGGACGTACCTGGCACACATAGTACCAATAGGTGTATAAAGTATGTGGTGGATAGGATGAAGGATTATATTTAAGCAGTAAAGTCATTTAATGATATTTTCCAGAAAATCTGGGTGAAAATTGTCACATGATTGTCAGATTCACCTGACTTGCTCAATTGTGGGTGTTTTATGTAGGAATCTTATACTGTTTTTAAATCTGATGGGAATTTCAAATTCTTTCACTGCAGAAATCAGACACCTAGGTTCATGTTCAATATTAAGTACACTGCCATGTTTCAGAGTATTCAGCACCCAGTAGCTTCCATCTAATTGATACAATACTCAGCAACTCAAAAGGACACATGAAAGAAGGATCTGTTCTTCATCACCGATCTTTTTAAAAATTAATGGTAACTCTCCAGGTGGGGAGTGTTTATTAAAACGGTCTCTGCCTACTTCAGTTTCTCGGATGAGAGTACGTAAAATGTAAATTCATGCTCTATCTCTTCCAAAATCAGCATTCATCTTCCTTCAAATGTTGTTGAGGCTTGCCAAGACTTGTTGATGACAAATAAATATTAACATTGGATAATGACACAGGTCAGAGCAATTTTCAGTGCAAATGTGTCCGTAGGGAGATTCACACCATCTAGATTAAGTTTCTGATGCAAACTGCCATCCTTATGGGCCACTTTCTCCATTGACTATCTGAAAGCCTCCTTTGCTTTACATTAGCTTGTCAACACAGCTCCTCACTAAAGGGTGAGGACACCTAAAAGGGTGGACAGCTTTAAGATGGGAGTTGTTAAGGAGGAGACTGTAATTCATTCTTCATATGAAGACCAACTACCATGCTGTTATGGAATAACCTTGAAGCAAGTCTGCTTCAGATTTCTGAAGAGCTTTTCCCCTTCCTGTACTTGCTTTCAAAGGTACAGCAAGGGTTTAGAAAGTCAGAAACAGAACGAGGAGTTCTGACTACTAATCTACTATTTTCACTGTTGTTGCAGGTTTTTTTAGATTAATGGATTTAACGGATTTAAGCACCAGAAAGGCCAGATTTTATAGGAGCTATATTTCCTTAAACTTTTACTAACTTAAACTAATGTTTTCTTTTGTAGGTTCTTGTTTGCAAAAGTTGCTTATCACTGCAAGCATTTCATCTACTAAACAAATCAAATCTGTTCTGCTTTCATAACAGTACTTTATCAATACCACACAGTGTCTCTGGCAATTGTTATTTTGAAAATTAGTTTAGAAATACCTGCGGTGTTTAGTGAAATTGTTGTCAATAAAAGAGTTAGCAGTGATGATATTTAGATATTTATAAAACCAACTACCTTTCAATAAAATGAGATTATAGTCAAAAGAAACCCCTGTGCATTAAAAACAATGTGCAGCTGATCAGTTATGTTCTAAAATGTCCCATTATTTCATAATATATCTTCTGTTATCAGGTTTTGTGTTGCAAATCTATGACTGTCTGACAAAACATTTCATTAGCTAAATGAACTATGATAGAAAGTAGATGACCTGTGTGTATTGATAATCATTTATGTAGTTTGAAGTGAGACATGTTCCTGAATAACCATGTTGTTACGTGACTTTCCCTTATCACTTCTGATCATTCTAAAATGTGTTGAAAAATACAGCAATCTTGCTTATAATAGCCTGGTTATTTTCAGCATGCAGGACATCAATTAGAGCTCCACTTCTATTGAGAAGTGGAGAAAATTTTTTTGTTAAATTTTCTTAGTCCTACTGGAAGTATCAATGGAGATACTGAACAGAATTAACACCTTTTTCTATCAAAACAAGACTGAAGAATCTGAAAATTTCCCTACTCTATTCCCAAAATTTCTTACAGTTTTGCTGCTTATTCAGATGCCTCTCAACTCCTCTAGATCTTCCTTTAAGTAAGTGTCCCAGACTTGATGTAGTTTTCATGCTAGACTTTTAATTAACAGGTATAGAATAGGGTAGAATGACAACTTTCCCTTGTCTGTTATTCATTATACCAACAGATTCTTTACTGATATGCCACCACCCCCGTATTTGTGCTTTGGTTTTCACACACCACAGTTTGTTGAAGTTCAACTCATTGATCACTGTACTGTATATCAAGTCTGCTTTGGATTCTGATGCTGTCCTTCCAGTTTGGTCCATAAAGATTTTATTCTACTACCTAAAATGTGACTAAGGCACTAAACAGAACTGGTCCAAGGCAGATTGTATATGAAGGTCCTTAGTCTAAGGCATTGAAGGTCCTACTTCCTTCAAGTAAGTAGTTAATACTTTGAAGCAAAAGTTCCAGGTATCTTTAGTTTGGTCTTGTTTATAATAAAGAAGCAGAGCCTTATACTTGAGTCAGTATTGGCCTTTTCTGCTTTATGATGAAATTAAAATAAGATTGATAATTTTCATCTCAAATGGACTTAAACTTAAAACATATCACCAATGCGATTGTGAAATATGAATTCAAAGGCATGATAGCTGTTCCGAAGCATTTCATTACAATGGACATTGTATTTACCTGTGAACGGTATTGGAACAAATATGGAAACAGAGATTCTATTTTTGCCCAGTGTGTGCAGAAATCAGTATGTCAGAGCTGAATATGGATGCACAGTTTCCTCCACTGAAATGGTTGACTAAGAAGCATAATTCTATCTCACTGGACCCGGAACATAATTTTCCAACTGAATAGCTTGGGAAAGAGATTGTTTACATCAACATCATATTTATAGTAATACACCTGGAGAAGGATTTGTATCTGACATCATATTCTTCTAGGTCTTATTTTCCTTTCTGCTTTGATCTTAGTGGTCCACCCTTTAAAAAGATTACTTCGATTTTATTTTGTCTTTAATGAAATTTAATGTCATCCCCTAAACTTGAGCAGTGGTAATGAAACACCAAATCAATTTATTGTTTTCTTAGGCATTTGGAACATGAAATGCCAAAGGTGTTAACGTGTTTGGAAAATGTCTATAGATTTCACCACTGACAAAGTGTAATAATTCTTGTTTCAGTTTTTTATCGTAAATAATCTCTCCTATTAATGTTGCCTTGTTCTCCAAAGTCAAACCTATTTTTAACTGTTTCAAGTGCTCTGAAGATCCTGGCATGTTGCAGTAGATATTTATGCATCCAACAGAAATTAAGTAATTTTTAATGTTTTAACATTTGTACAAAAATTCTTACTAACAATGGAATAGGAGAGAAAACCAACCAAGCTGCAAAAAATCAATCTATATACTCGCGCAGAAAAATTCTGAGTGTAATATCTGTCAACTGTAGTGAGTAGTACTTTTTACTTAAATTAAGAATTATCTTTTTACTTAAATTAAGAAAATCTGTGCTTTTCTATTCTCTGTTACCTCTTAGGAAGTCTTCTATAAAATTTAGACATGTACTTCCACCTTCTTCTGTGTGGTATTCTTCCCATTCATATCTTCAATTACCAAAGGATTTTAAGTGTTGAAATGAATTACTTGGTGTCTGCAGAGTTGTTTCTCTCACATATTCATGTTTTGTTCTCTGGCTGCTGTTGTGCAGGTGTTATTTCCCTTTATTAAATATGTTATCCCAGATGTGTTACCGCTGTCGCTGATGGGCTCAGCTTTGGCAAGCAGCTGGGTTATCTTGGAGCTGTCTGGTATTGGCTCTATTGGACAGAGGGGAAGCTTCTAGCAGCTTCTCACAGAAGCCACCCCTGTAGCTCCTCCACTACCAAAACCTTGCCACACAAACCCAATATAAATAAACATAAGGATATCAAGTATGGGAATGTGTTTCACCAAGTCTCCCCCAAGTCAAGTCTCTTTTGACATGACAGCAATTGATAAGTCATCTCCCTATCCTTACCTTGAGCCATGAGCTTTTCATAGTACTTTCTCCCCCTGTCCTGTAGAGAAGGAGGAGTGATAAAGTGGCTTGATGGGCACCTGGAAGACAGGAAAGGTCAACTCACCACATAAAAAATGTTTCATTTGAAGTATTTTTATTTCTGTAACATAAAAAGTGAGAAATAGGGAGAACAGATGGGGAACTATGACCTAAAATGCAGAAGACTGATGTTTCTGTCTGGTGAAATCTACCAACTGTGCTGATTATTATGTATTTTCTCCTTTTTGCCATTTTTAAAATGTATTTTCATCACAATTATTATGATGCGGAAACAAATGATTGTTTTGCAGGTGAACACGTTGCAAAGAATCATTGACAACATGTTGAAACTAACGGAGACAATTCCACTAAAACTTGCAGTAGGAAGAGACAATTATATTCTTCTAGTAGACTTCACATTGCATTGTGAACTGGACCATAAAAAAGTAACTCCTGCAGCATGTATCCTAGAATCTTTACTGAAAATTTCAGTAGTGCAGGTACGACTTGCAAGAGAATTTCCAAGCTTTTGATATTATCTAATACATTCAGTACAAGCTTTTCCACTTTCTCTTCATTCATATTTAATAGTCTTAACCTTAAGAAAGAAAGTCTTCCTTGGCTTCAGCAAATAAATTTTGACCACTACGGTAACAAAAGGGGACATTAGCATACTCAACACATAAAATGATAATGGTAGCACTTATTGTTAGCCTTTTGTCTTACATTTCTTTGCTAAGGTTATGTGGACTGTCTGACAAAACTCACAAAAACAATAGACCTTAGAGAAGACACTTTAATTCTATTTTAATTAAACAATTCTACAAAATATTTTGGAGTCAATATGGTGACCCCTTGCTCTTTTTGATACCCTGTGGGGAGAGACTTATGTTTTATTTCCCTGTTTTTCGGGTTTAAATTAGGCCCATAGTGTTACATTTATGTTTCCTCCATTTTAACGTGAGTTTCCTTAAGTATGTGAGAGAGATTGACCTCCTGCTATTGTGGATTCATCCAATCCACCAAGAGCAGAAGGAAATATGCCCACACTAAACATGGACTTCATGCTGGTTTGCATACTGATTTCAACTGACAAAGTTACTACATAAGGAAATAGCTGCTTTTTAAGCGGAAAATAAGTGCATAGCACATTCACTTTACGTTTTTATTGTGTCATTGGATCATTTTTTTTAAACCATAGAACATAAGTCATACACACTGTTTATTTTCTCTACTGGTCTCTTTAATTCAAACCCAATGGCTCCTTATTTTCAGTTAAAAAAAAAATTAAAAACAGCAACAAAATTCACCACATTCCTTCCACTGCGGTTTGTTGAAATCCGTTTTATATGTCGCTATAGTTGTCAGTGTATTTTTGAAGACTGAGAAAAGTCACTTGATAAAAGTCCACAGAATCTGATGAGTAGCAATGCTATGTCTCAGAATAAATCTCCTGGAGTAATGTATACTGACAGTGATGCACTTGAATTTTTGTGCCTCAACTCACAGCTCTAGATGGTGGGAAATTTTGACAGGTATCATGACACATAATTTTCTTTCACTAATATTCTGCATTACAGACATTAGCTTAGCTTATGTCATTATTTCATAGATGATATAATAGCTGCTGCCTTTCTAATTAACTCCTGCACTCTGAACTGCAGTTATTACCTAAGCAGCAGAATGAAAATGACTGATGACAGACAAGACTCATTTCCTGACCGGGTTCTGGCTCTCTGTTGCACTCCTGTTGTCATGCTCTGCTGGAGCAAGGATATGGCAGCAATGTCAGTAGTGGTGGCCTGTTCAAGTTAATTGCAGCTGCTGCAGAACCGGGTAAGGATTGAAGAGTTCAGGGAGCACCCTGTGGTTCCACCATCTTCTGTTTAGAAAATTTCTGGAACATAGTTTTGGAATATTCTCGCAAAAAGAGAGATAAATAGAAGTTGAAAATCTCAGTAAGTCTGAAAAATGGAAGTGAAAACTGGCTGCTAACTCCTAAATTGTCATGTAACCAGAATTTTATCCTGCAAACAGTATGGATTTTTCTATGAGGCTGGATAAACACCTTATGCTCCATGACTTTTTGAATAGAACAGATAAGACAAAGCACTTATAGAAGGGGTTGAAGTTTGTTTACACCTTTCTTGGGATTCTGCAAATGGAAAACTTGCTGGGGAGAGAGGGAGAAAGGAAGAGCATTTTAAACTGGCAGTTGAATAGGTGTATTTCACACACTTAATACCATGAAAATACTTTCTAAAAGAGAGTTAAACTTTAAAAAAAATGCTTTATATTTGTACTCGCTTAATCCTTACATTGATCTCAGTGAGAGGTGTTGAATGCTCAGCAGGCAAGTAGCTCTGAATTCAGTGGTCTGACTTTGAGTGCAAATATGACTTTTTTTGTCCTTTATTTTTACTTCAGACTTTGCTCCACTTGACTCCAATTCTAACTTTTGTACTTTTCTTTCATCCATTTATGATCAGTAACAGCTTTCAAACCGCCAGCTTTAATGAAGAACTTTAAAGACTTGGTATATGATATTTATAAACATTTCTTCATCTTGTTCCATTTTTCTCTCGCAATACACAGCATGAGAATACAAGATAGAAAGGGTCAATAATATCTAACTGCAAAAGTGACTTTTGTTTGACAATTTTCCTGAAGACTGGAGGGATATATAAATATACAGCAGATAAATGGGATCCACAGGGACCCCTTTAAGATCTTTATGAATATTTGAAAGGGCATCTGGATCCATGGCTACACAGGGCAATCAATTGCTATGAATTTTTATTTCCCCAAGCACTCAAAGGGAATAGCATGACAGGTATGTATTATCAGCAAGCTTTATTTAAAGAAACATGGGGCTTATTTTGAGAGGACCAAGGGGGAGAAAAAAACTCATCCAAAAATAATCTAATTTAAATTGGGTTGGCAAAGCTGGTTATTTAATTACTGCAATTATTGTAAAACTGAATGCTTCCTATTATTTTTAGATGCTGTATAGTCTTTTTTGAATTCCAGCACTGCATCTTTAGAAATTTGAAAAGCAGTCTCAGGAGCATCCAGAAATGAATAATGAAAAGAAACCTTTTTATGAGAATTGAAAATCAAATTAGAAATTGGGATTTTGAAGGTGCCCTTCCTTCCATAGAGACTACTTTCCAAAAACACTGAGGGAGAAGAGTTCAGACCTTTAAGCTTATCTTGACAGTCATCAAGTATTCTAACATTAGAGATTTTTTCAGAGCCAATTAGAAATATTATTTTGTCACTGGAAAACCCATTGTCACTGTATTGACATTCATTTATGAATATCTTCTGTGGTATATGTGTAATAAGCTTAAACACTTAATTATTAACCCATACGTAATAAACCTATAAGAGGAGGCAGTATTATATTTATTTAAACTAAACAATAGCAGAGGGTACTATTTCCCTAGTAAGATTTCCTACACCATTTCAAAAATCCATTTCAGTGGTGGAAGCAGGAATCTGCTCTCACACAGACATAAAGATATGGCCTGATTTCCAGAAGATCTGAACAATAAACAGTACATTCTGAAGTTAGGTGTTAATATTTTAAAAAATCAGCGTATGAACACCTGAATTCAGGTACTTTCATGTGAACATTATGGCCTCTAAATACATATTTTAAAATTATTATTTATCCTCCTTCTACTTGCATTTGTTAAAAACCAAAAGATGTGCAAAATCATGGAAATATTTCCATTTGTTAACCTCTTTTACCCTCTGCCAATTCATTAAATATTGCTTCAGTTTGCATTTGTTGCAACAGGAATTTTTTTCACTGCAGTGAATTTTATTGTCTATAAAAAATATTTTGATACCAGTTCTGACAAAGCAAGGAAATTGCAATGATAATGGATTTTTGTTCAGATATTCCTCCCCCCCAGTATTTTAGTTCTGAGAAATGGTTTGTTACACCACTAACCTGAAAGATATTGAAGAGTGCTGTGGAAGCTCTGATCTACTTTCCCAAGGCAGTATGACACATTAAATTGGAGCTGGAAACGCTTTAATCACCTTTATTTTCATTGTAGGCCAACACAGTAATTGAAACAAGAACTCAGCTACTAATCTTGTTATTTGAATCCCCCTATACCCTTTACTGTAGTTGGTAACAGAGTATGTTTCAAAACCTGTCATTTTCAGATCCTTGCTTTCTGCTTCCTATTCTACACTTAGCCTGTTATTAGTAACAAGTTTAACCCTTCATTTTCAATGATACAGAAAATCTTTGCCAACGATTTATAGTACCATATTGCAACTAATCTGCATGAACAGAATTTGCCTTCATGGCTTCAATGAAATCTTACGCTATAGAGCTGAATACTGAATTGTGTTCATTTCAGCATACGCAGAAGCCATGATGATTTGTGCATATTATACTCTGGAGGCTATATGTATCTAAGATTCAGGCCTTAGGACAGCATTCGTGTGTTAAGGTGACAGGAGATGAGCGTTAAGATAATTAACATAAATAGAGCTAGTAAAACCAGTGCTTAAATGTCAAACTTTAAAAAAGTTTGAACATTGATGAAAAAGATGGTCATGATGGTTCCACCACTTGAAGTATTCAGTCAGTTAAGCCATAGACTCATAGATGACATGCAGGCATAGGAAGAATTTTGTCCCGCCTATGCCTGATGGCAAGACTGGAGACTCCTTTCCAGTCTCCCCTCTGTCACTGTTATTGCTGCAGTCCCTTTGCTCACCCTAACTTCATGTCAGATGTGACTGATTTGTTCCTCTTTCAGTATTCTCAACATTTAGTTACTTTATCGATCCCTTCATTGTTCAGTCTTTTCTCATAGAGATTTCCTTAATCCTCTCTTCCAAATGAGAACATTAACAACAGAATACAGCTTCAGTCTGGAGGATTTGGCATGAAGGCACCCTCTGATAAAATATACTTTAATATAGGAGATGTTTTAACATAAAGTGCCAATAGAATACAAAACAATAAGGTGAAGGCATTCTCATCAATGACTTTCACTACAAAAAAAGTCAAATCCATCAATATTTTGATGCCGAAGCGGCGGCAGCACCGACAGCGGCGGCAGCAGCGGCGGCAACGCCGAGCCCCGCGGTGATCCCAGTGAGGGCGGGATGTCGCTGTACAGAGGGGTCTCCCAGCTCAGGGTCTCCCAGCTCAGGGACCACCAGCTCACAGCCCCAGCCCCAGCCGGACCCCGTAAGCCCGCGACAACCAATCAGGAGCGGAGGGGGCGTGGCCAGGAGTCACGCACAGCGCAGCGCGCGACAGGTCAGTTCAGGAGGCAGGAGGCAGTGACTGGAGAGGCGCGGCCTGCTCAATAACGAGAGCTGAGCAGCGCGTGCCGCTTCGGGAAGCAAAGAGATCAAACCCCTCAAGCTGGAGGGGAACAGATTTAGACGGGAGATTAGGAGAGGGTTCTTCACTGTGAGGGTGGTGGAGCACTGGAACAGGTTGCCCAGGGAGGTGGTTGAGGCCCCATCCCTGGAGATATTCAAGGAGAGGCTCGACGAGGCCCTGGGCAACCTGGTCTAGTTGGGGGTGTCCCTGCTGACTGCGGGGAGGTCAGACTAGATGACCTTTGGAGGTCCCTTCCAGCCTGGGCAATTCTGTGATTCTATGATTCTATGAAACCATGGTTACAACTCGGCCGAAGCCTGTTAACAAAACTGAGGGCACCCAAACAGAGGCCCCACAAAAACATGCGGGCACCCAGGCAACGGGCTGCAGTGAGTGCTGGGGCCTGGCGCTTGCACTTAACAATTTTAGAGAGGGTTCTTGTCTTTAATATGAGATAGTACAATCCTACTGTTGGACTGTGATAAATTGCTCAGTGTGTGTCTACTGGGACGTAAGGGGACAAGATATTATTCTTAACCCCAGAACTGTCAAGCCTGATTATTTCTTAACAAGCTTGACAGACTTGAGAGCGATAAAAGGAAGTCTCTGTAGGAACGAGGGAAAGAAGGAGAATAGAGGACCATTCTGCAGGTGTTTTTCATATTGCTACTGGAAATAATGCAGGGCCCATGTAATTACAGTCATTTGTTTCATTTCATTTTTTCCTCATGGAAGACATATCTTGGAAAATGGCATTGGCCATAGGAAGGCCTGGCTTTTACTATTTATATCCAGTGTTTGCAAAAGTAAGTCATCAAGAAAGTAGTAGTTAATTTGTAACAGAGCTAATGCAAGAGGCTCGTACATATAGACTGCCTGTGATCTCAATAGATTTGTCACTGCCTGGACATCAGTTCTGTGAGGTCCCTGTGGCAGAGCTTTGCCTACAGTGGCTGACATGCAAGTGGGATGTACTGCTTTGCTCTCAGACACTGAACGGTGAGCAGGCTTCTCAGGAGCTTTCTGCCCAAGCTGGCAAAGGGTCGCATGTGGGGTACTGGGGAATGCCAGACTCCCGGAGGGGATGGAGGAGATGGAGGTTGGTGGCAGTTCAAGCTCAGATTAGCGGCTACAGCAAGGTTAGACCTTGCAGGACTTCAACATTGTTGCTGTGTCACATATGGCAAGAATGTACAAAATGCAATGGCTGTGCACCGGCTGGTCTTGACTAGTAGGCTGACTCAGCATGTTTTTTCATAATATTGGAAGCTGTGTCCTTGAAAAGTGCTTTTTTTTTTTTTCCTGAAGCAAGCATGAAATTGATGGTTCTTCAAATATCCAACCCCCCTGAAAAGAGAATCCTAGCATTCTTAGTTTTTTTTTAATTTTTGTTTTGTTTTGTTTTTTTCTGGACTGATTTCTTATTTGTGTTTATGTCAAGAAAGCTAGCTTCTCCACTGTTCTTTGCTTCCTGTTGATTTTTTTGTTGGCTGTTATAGTTGTCAGGAAAGTGAAAGGTCACTGAGGACATTCTGTGTTGTTGCCAAAGTGTACCTGTAGCATACCTGTCCCAGGCCTACCATCATCTGGGAGATAAGAGGTATCCAAGTCTACATTTAATCCTGAGAAGCATTAGGGGTTGGTGTAAAGTTTGGTCAAATTTTCTTGCTTCTCGGAAGCAACTCACCTTTACCAATTCATTTCTTGATTCTCTTGCTGCAGTTACCTGTCATAATATAAAAAATGTTCCAGTGCAGATTTTTGTTGTCAAAGAACTAAATTGTAAACTCATCAAACTTTCTCAAGATATTTAATTCTATTATAGTTGTTAGACATTGGAGAAAAGACTTCTCATCTCTAACTTCGTTAAGCAAACATTTCTTTTTTCTTTTTTCTTTTTTCTTTTTTTAATGTGCAAGAATTGCAGTAAAATGAAGCTATATCATTCTCTTCCCTCGAGGGCTTCCAAGAAGAAAGAACAATCCAAACAGTGTTGTAAAATAATATTAAGAATAAATGAAATAAAATTAATAAAACCAGCATGTTTTAGAGGAAAACCTGTGGGAGAAAAGTAAAGATGCAGTGGAAGTGTTATGACTATCAATTGGTGAAGGGGGTCCCAGGTAACATTTCCTATACTGCATCACTGCTCCTTTCCAGAAAAGGATGTCTGAACAAGAAAAGAAATAGAGTCTGAGCAGCGAGAGATACCAATAAAGGAGAAAAGGGGCATGAAGAATTTGGGACATGCAGACACAGTAATACACCAGGAAACATTTTTGAATAGTAATATTTCATTTTATGACTGAAAGATTCATCTAAACTTTGAGAAGGAAATACATATATTTTTATGCATTTATATGTTAATATTTTCCATTTAGAGAGCTTCTCCCCTGTCCCTTTTGTATTGAGTTGGCCATATTGATTATGTGCCTTTAGCTCTGGATAGAGATATTCACCCTGAAGAGATTATTTACCCTTGTCTCCTACAGTACTCATAATTTTATGAGCTAATTTTAAGCTTTGAATTTTTGCTGCAGCAATAGGATATTTATAAGGAAGATTCACTGTCCTGAATTTAAGAGTTCAAGCAACAAGGAACGCATTAGATACCTAAATAGGTTTCCTTATTGCAAAAAAACAACCCAGCAAAAATTCATGCTCTGTTTACTAGCTTTGATAGAATCAGGTTTAATAAATGTCTAGCTTCAGATTTTCATCCACTTGTAAGACTATGCTTGTGTGGTGCTTATACAAGATGACTTTGGCACCTTCAAGAGTAGATAAACACTAAGTACACTCCTATTTCTTTCACTTGGAGAGAAGTCTAGCAGTCTGATTGCTCTCCCAAGAATATAAGTATTTTTTCAACATTGTTTTAGACAGCTCTACAACTGAAGAGCTGGGAGGCAGAAAAATGTAATTTGACATTACACTCTTGGTTGGTATTTGTGGATTTTTTTTCTGGAGGAAAAACACCTTTTGAATTTTCTGATGAGAAGTGATATATGACGTAAGGAATCTAAAAGATTCCTTAACTAATATATATAAATAATATATATAGTGTATACATACAGTTATTTAAGGAATCTTTGAGAACCATTAGTATTATAATTAGTATGATGTTTGAAACAATCTAGCAAAATTCAGAATAAACTTATGTAATGTAAAGATATGTACTCCTTCAGGCTAATTTAGATGGAGAAAATATTTATGATGATTTAGACAGGAATTTATGTTATTTTCATCTTTATTTGTTGTGTATTTTACAGTGAGTGGAGCAGACAATTCTACACAGCCTTTTTTTTTTTTTGGTGCATTTTTTAACATCACAATAATTGCTGAAGTATTTCTATTCCAGATTTCATATGGCAGAACTGAGATGGCTCTCTTATTGCAGCTTTCTGTTTCATAGCTTGAATTTTTCATTGCTCTGGAATGGATAGGAATATAAATCCTAAAAAGGGTAGAGGAAAACAGAAATCTGGATTGCCAGATTTAGAGTTGTGTGTATGGATCACATACTTCAAATTAATTTTGATTTTAAGAATTAACAATTACGAGAAGGCTATTATAGTCCTTAAAAATTCAGGACTGGGGAACATAAGAGAACTGTTAATGAAGTTTCTGCGTCCTTTGGACTCTGAAAGCTGAGAGCTGCTTAGAACCAGATTTTCCTTCTAGATTTTTTGAGAGAAGCCAGAAGCTCAGGTCCAAATCATTGACCATGGTCTGAGGTTAATCTCATTTCCTCCTCCTTATCTCAATCACTTGTTCTTTGGGTTGTTCACCTTTTTGCTTGCTTGCTCTTCCCTTCTTAGACTTCCAGTTCATAAGCATTTCTGGATTCAAATGGGACTGTGTGACTAAAAAGCACTGGTTATTTCATTTATATACAGAGTCAGAAATTACCATTTTATACTGTCATTTACAAACTATTATGGTGAATCTGAAAAGGCTTAAAAGAAAATAATTTTTTATGTAGGTTGGGGGCCAGTTTGGTTTCTTGGTTGGTTTATTTTACTTTATCTAGTCCTTAGTTCACAGGGCACATAGAGCAGTGGCATTAATTTCATTCTCATTGTGGATTATACTATTAAAATTGTAATTAAGGAAAAAAAGGGACATAATTTTCTTCAAAAACAGTGTAAGACATATGCATCAGTAAAGGAATAAAACTGAAAAAGGCAGAGCAAGATTTTAATTTTTGCTTAAGAGAATAGGTATTTGAAGTCTACTGGTCCCTACCTTGAATGTATATCTTACTGAAAATGGAAAAAAATATAGAAGACATGTCTAATAAATCCATGACACTTGTGAGTGATGAAAAAGATTGAATTATAATGGAAATGCCCAGCAAAAAGTCAAGGTGCCAAGAAATATTTATCGAGATCATAAGGAATGCAAAGAGCAGGAATTACTGAAATGCAATGGGCAGTTGAGTAATAAATAGGAGTAAGTACCTACCAGTTGGGAAAATTCATATCATATGCATATTAAAATATATGTTCATAATCTATTTAAACAGTATTTCGTGTGAGTTAAATGTTAGGCTTTCAAAGGGCCAGAGGGAGGTAGATTTTAGATTCTGTTACCTTCAACTATGAAGATGATCCTATACCCCTTCTTTCACTTTGAAAATTGTAGCTGTCATTTATATACAGATATAACACATTCACTTCCTAATATTGGTTTCTATGGATAAAAGGTGATTTTTAATACAGGCCAATAATACGCAAGCACTGGAATCACTTATGTGCTTTGGAAAAAATTGCCCCCTATAACTTGATCTAGTTATTTCTGATATTCCTTCTTTATATTTACCAAAAAGTACATCAATTAGGCATTTACAATTTTGTTAACATAAAATGACAGAATTACTTGTTGTAAAATGCTAAATGTGTTCAAAATAGTAATGTATGTTCATGCTGTACAGTATTATAAATTACACATCTATAATTATTTAGGAAGATAATGTTTTAAAATCCAAGAGTTTTAATTTTTGAATTAGGAGATATGTTGTAGAAATTTGCATTTTAAAAAATATCTTTTGAAGTGTTATAGGATTTTATCTTCAGAAAATCTTTTGATGTTTGAGCATCACCTATCTTTCTAAGCAAATGTAGCATTTTCTTGATGTCAATTATTCTTATGAAATCGGAATAATACCTTTCTTTGAGCTTCCCAGTGACAATATTTTTAATGATTTTTCTCCTGCCTTCTGTCTTCCATAGCAAATTTCAAAAGTGGGCAGCCTTCTTTTTCTGTAAAAGTTTCAGAACTTTGAAGGGAAATATAATCCTACAGTTGACTTAATGAAAAGTATGAAAGCACCTGCCAAACTGCTCAAGATCAAGGAGACAGTTGCAATTTCAAAGGTGAGTCTTTAAAGCTTCAACGTATGTGAAAAGGAAAAAGTTTCCCTTAATCTGTCATAAAACATCTTTTGTAGTAGCAACTAATGAGAAGAACAAGACTGAGAATGAAGCATTATCACAGAATATACTTCTGTTAAAAATTAGCTGAAAAAAATAGTGTTTATGCAGCCGTACTGTCCAATAGAGGGAGAAAAAAAAACCCAACAAACAAACCAAAATACACATACTCATCAAGAAACAAACTAACAAATTTTGTCAAATACAAATTGTATTTTGGGCTAGATTTTTAATTTTTACGCATGAAAAATAAAGTGCGTCAGCTGTTCTGTTCATGAAGTGAGTTAATGTACTTTAACATTAAATAAAGGCCGCAAAATTTGTGGTTATTCTCTGAACATCCAACCAGATTGATTATCTAGTATAATTGCTGATAAAAAGGCTACTCATATATTGACCAAATTTTAGCATAAATGGTAAATATTTAGAAGAGATGACATCCAACCAGACTGATTATCTAGTATAATTGCTGATAAAAAGGCTACTCATATATTGACCAAATTTTAGCATAAATGGTAAATATTTAGAAGAGATGACATCCAACCAGACTGATTATCTAGTATAATTGCTGATAAAAAGACTACTTAAATATTGACCAAATTTTAGAAGAAATGGAAAATATTTAGAAGAGATGAGGAAAAACAATTAGAAAAAGTGTCACAAAATGGGAATAACTGGAGAAGAACAGAACAAAGTCATCAAGTTTGGATACTTTTCTAAAAGCTATAAAAAAGCAGAAATTTTAAATATGTTAATGAAAACTTAGTCACCTAATAAATTTGTTAAATTTCAAGTCTGCTTTCAAGTAATTCCTGTATCATGGCTAATTCCCCTATTAATTCAAGTTTTGAAGTACCAGCCTGTAGTTGATGGCTAGCTTTTTGTCTTTCCCTTGCTGTGATATAGAGACAGAACACTCACAATGAACATCTCAGTCTAGAAACAATATTCTGCTGAATTTTATTGTATCTGTCAGTATCATTGTATCTCACTGTATGCTCAATTTTTTTAAATAAGAAATTAGAATAATTTTGTGTTTATAAAATGAACCTATTATGCCCTTGTATTAGAGTTTTCCCATTAAACTCATGCTCTTTTAGTGCTTTTTCTGTAACCTTCTAGTAATAGTACTTTCTTTTTTGGTAGGGCCCTTTACATATATCCTGAGACTTAGTGTATTAATAATTCATGTAATGAACCCATGACTGAATATCAAAATCTGAAGCCAAATGGTAAATTGAATTCTTTATACCTGGCCTAAGAAAAGTGGGTGAATGCTTTAGTAGTTAATGTAGGTAGAAGTTCTTGCTTTGCAGAGCTACTCATGGACCTTCATGACAGATTTTTTCTAGTCCTAGTGGGAGTACTGTTAGCCACAAACCCACCAATTAGTGCACAGGCAGGACTCAGTGACTTTGTCAAATTAATCTTGTAAGGAGCCACATAGTCAGGGTCCAAAGGGCCTAACTGGACATAACTTAAGTAAGACCTCTTTTTTTTTTTTTTCAATTGATCCTCTTGAAACAAGTTAATATACAGACTAAGTGTATCCAGGAAAAAAAAAATACATGCACAAGTGATGACAAAATTTAAATAGCATTGTTGTAGTAACAAATGAGGAGATAACCTGATAACCTATTCTGAAGATATCTTTTCCAGTTTTACTGAGTACTTTTGGTTAATGGCTTGGTAATGGAATAGGGTGCAGCTGCATAAAATTAGCTGATGGTTCTGTTGTGGGATGGGTTGCATTAACTTTGAAGGGCTGTATCAGAAGAAAGTGGAACAAAATAATTTCCTTAATTATATATTTATTTCCCTGATTCATATAAGTATCCTACTTCAGATGGTTTGCTGCTCTTAAATGACAGAAGACAGAAATTCCTGTGATTTCTTTAATTTATTTGACCACAAAGGTAAGTGAAATATTCTCCAGCTCTAAAATGTGTAGAAATATTTGTCATGTAGGGGCTACATGACAAGGCATGAAGGCTACCCCTTCAGCTAAGGGATGAGCAAGCTTGTAAAGACCTACATTTTCTATTGAATTATAACAATTATATTAATGATCATTTTAGATACATATTTAGGTTTCTCCTCCATAGTTAATAATGAATGTTACAGTTACCTGAGTTTAGTAAATTTATATCTACTGACTTCTCTTTCTTCCTTGTCCGCTTGGCTTGCTACCAGAAAGAATTATTTTCTTTTTATATTTTAAATTTGACCATAGTAAAACAAATGTTACATTACAGGCACACCTTCAACAGAAACCTCTTTTAAAATTAATGGGAGACAATTTTTCTGAGTAGGGAACATAATCTGGTATTTTAGGAAACCTTTTTTTATAAATCCTTTGAATGTATATTCATGCACATCGTTGTGGCAAACTGAGAAAAGGGTTTAGTCTGAAATAGTTCTCTGTAGTCTGTTAATTTTAATAATGCTGAAACCAACTGCCATAGAGAAGATGGAGGATCTAGGGAAAAGATGTAAGAAAAGGAGTAGTCGGGATGTGCATATTAGGGAGACAAAGATAAATGAGTGGAAATTGATCATACAGAATTATTACCCACATAAAATAAAAAGTGATTGGAACACTCTGGTCTATTTATCATGTGTTACACCTGCAGGCAGAATTTTGTTAAAAATCTTGTACTTCTTCTCTGATGAGAGGGTTTAAATTTAAATTCTCAAGTCAATAATTTTGCAGCATTAAATTTACCTTCAGCTAAATTAAATAGGTTTTATTTTACATTTTATACAGAAAGTAAGGATGGAAATACTATAGATACAAATGTCAAGAATATATCTAGAGGCTCTGAGGGCCAATTCAAATAGGTTAGCCCAAAAGTGGGAGTTTTATTACATTACTCCCAAGAGATGGTGCAGTAAAAGCCACTTCTCTAGTATATATCAGGAAAGTGAACAGCACTTAATTTTACTTTTTGCCTGTGAATAATACAAATGTATAATGCCATCAGCCTATAGAGAAAAAAAGATATCTGAAAGAGACAAGGGCCAGCAAAAAATGTTTTCAGTCTTCTTGCAGAGTATTCTTCTTATTAATATACTTGTAAGGGATATTTGAATAATCTAATGAAGCACTGAGAGAGACAGGATAGAGATATGAAGGACCAAACAGAAGAAGAAAGCAGATGAATTTTTAAGCTAAGTTTTAAATATAGGGAATCTACAGAGCAATCTGTCATAACAACCTCTCCTTCTTACACAGTGGTGTTCTGACAGAGATGCAGATAAGAGAAAATTCTCTAACCAAAATTTGCAGTCGGTGACAAGTCTTCACTTTTTCCAGGAGCCTTAAGCCTTTGTATGTGCACCAAAGCATGGGACCAGGTATGACATTGTCTGAAGTATCACCCAGCATTTCTCTTCCAGACAGTGATGTTATGGAATTAGTCTTAGAAAAAGCATGTTCTGTGCTTTCCAGTGAAAGTCATCAAACTCTAAGCAGCTCGTTCACCTGATTCACGTGTATATATGACTTACCATTTAAATAACAAGAGTCAGCCATTCAAAGCCCTGAAAACAGTTTGTTTATTTTCTCAGGGTGCTGAGCAATAAAACTAGGTGTTTACATTACTGTCCCTGCACAAAGATCTATTGCTTACTTCTCTGACACTTGATCACAATGGCAAAGTGAGACTGTCCTAACAAAGAGACGTAGTTAATTGGGTAGTATAGCCAATACCCATTTCAGGTACTGTTGTTTTATTCAGTTGTACTAAAAATAAAAGCTTTGGTGATAAAGTAAATTAGGAATGGATAAAAGTTAAGATTTTTGAGGTCAAAACAGTTTTCAGATCCAAATAAACCAAAACTATAAAGGGAATACTATAAAGTGTTAGGTGGTTTGGTTTTTTTTATAGTATTCAGCGTTAGACGGTGAAAGGCTACTGTCTCTCATGATATAATTGGCCTGAGGTTAGTGTAGTAAGTACTGCTTTTGATGAGACAATAGTGCAGAAAAAGAGTCTAGATGGCTGCTAAGATGAAAGACAGATTAGTGTCTAAGGTGCTGCTGTTGGTCCTTACGACTCTGAAACGGGCACATAATATTTCAGGTATTTTTTTCTCAGCATATTACTTTCAACGGGCATCAGACCAAGCTGTGGAAATGGCAAAATGGACAAGGTATGCAACTTCTTAAACCCTATGCTATCGTGAATAAGATATGCTCTTCAAGGGTTGTTTGTTGCTGGTGAGTTTAGGAGGAGAATGGCAATAATCATAAGAGTTTCAAGGACAAATAGGATGTTGTTGTTGAGTGCTTCATAATAACAAATTCCATGAAACAGCCTTTACATAACTCCCTGCCAAGTTACAGAAGCTTAATAGTTTCCCTAAATTATCTGCAAACACATAAATGATGCTGAAGTTACTACATTTTTCTTCTGGAAAAGGAAGTCTCTTGGCAACTGCTTAATTTTTACTAAGTATTGTACATCAGAGATTTATTTACTTTTTTTTTTTGTTATCCTTTAGGAGTGAGGACCTGCCTGCAGAGCACAGATTATTACCTTGACTCCTAAAATCAATTAACTTTCTTTTCTTGTCAATAGCTATACTCTACAAAATAGATTTAGAAAAAGCCCTCAGACTCCTACTTCCTTATTTCTAAACATAATTATAAACACTCTAAATGATCAAACAATCTGTCTTCAAGTCATGGATTACCTGTGTCAGTATTTCTGAAATTAACTCCTTCCTGAAATTTCAGAGTAAATAAGCAAAAAAGCATACTACAGAGTTAATAAACACTAACTGGTGGTAGGAGGAGTGAGGTTGAAAGTGGAACAAAAATATTCAGTTATACACATACATGCTTTGACCCTTGCTATGATTTGCTTGATGTCTAGTAAATTTTGCAGGATGCGGGGCACAAGAAAACTTTCAACTGATTTGCTAAGGACAATTCTAACAGTACAAAACTTTTTTTAGTGCTGCATTGCAGCTACAACTTTATATGGTATAAACTTGAGCATAACTGTTTGTCTAAGTCCCAGAGACTGTGTCAGACATGGGAGGTATTTTTCATTTGCTGCTGCTGTCAGTTCATTTCCTACTACCCTGGCTTGAAATTGTCCCTCAGCAGGCAATAATTTGCTGGCATTTCCTCTAATTGACAGTAGTCGTGGAAAAATAACACTGTAAAGCATCATGTGGCCACATAATGCTGGTTTGGAGGATCTTGCTGAACACATGCAGCCCTTTCAGAATTCTTTTGTACTTTTCCCATTTATATTGTGCCTGGCATTACGGTTTTGTGACAAAATCTAAATTATTTTTTCTTCCCTGTGGTCATCCACACTGAACAGGAAAATACCTTATTTGTGAGAGGAAGAACAAGATTTTTTTTTTTTTTTCACAACTTTAATCCTTTTTTACCTCCTTTAGGCCAAATAAATGTGAAAATGAAATATAAGTATTGAGGTATATATACATGGTGAAAATATTTCGAAGCTGGTGAGGGGGCTGGAAAACAAATCGTATGAGGAGCAGCTGAGGGAGTTGGGACTGTTTAGTATGAGGAAGAGGAGGCCGAGGGGAGACCTCATCACTCTCTACAACTTCGTGAAAGGACACTGTAGAGAGGTTGGTGCTGGTCTCTTCTCACAGGTAATTAGTGACAGAATGAGAGGGAACGGCTTCAAGCTCCAACAGGGTAGGTTTAGACTGAACATTAGGAAGGAATTTTTCACAGAGAGAGTGGTCGGGCATTGGAACAGGCTGCCCAGGGAGGTGGTGGAGTCACCATCCCTGGCTGTGTTTAAGGGCCGTTTAGATGCAGTGCTAAGGGACATGGTGTAGGGGATGACCTTGTAGAGTAGGGTAGATGGTTGGACTCGATGATCCCAAGGGTCTCTTCCAACCTAGACGATTCTATGATTCTATTTGGGGAACATTTTCTCCCATGCTCCACAGTACTGAATTTTAATTATCCGTTTATTTGTTCACTATACATTCTTCATTGTGTACGTAACACACAGCTTCTATTGATTTCAGTTGGGATGCAGATTCTTTAGAATTAGTGATTCTGTATTTGTCTACACCTAAATTACCTATAAAAGATAATGACATATACATCTAGGGGTGAAAAATGGATTTATACGTGAATTTTAATGATAGTACCTTTAAACTCAAAGATGTTGCTAATATGAGCAAAACTAGATGTGCAATTAATGTGGCCAAAAATAATTAAAGTGTATTTTGGTTTTTTTCTTTAATGCTGTGTTTATAAAGATGAAAGGGCTTATGCCTTTAGGGAGAAAATCCTTTTATCTATAGCAGAGTACGGACTGTTTAAATTTTTATGCAGTAAATGTTTCCACTTGCTCCTTTAGGTTTTCTTATATTTAAAATTAGCACACTTTTATATACATTTATGAAAGAGGGTTCTAATATGAAAGTTGCCACCTCCTATGGTTGATATGCCCTCTACAGGTGTCTCTGATTCTTATCAGCCTATGAATAACTCTTATACTAAATTAAATTACAGTTCTACATAACACATTTTTCACTTCTCAACAGTGTGCTTGTCTCATGTCTTATTAGCAATCATGAGGATAAGTGAGACATCTGTACTTTTAATTGAAATATTCTCTTTTGTCCTAAGATTCTTGAGCTGAACAGTATCTACTGGTTCATGAGAATTTATATGGATTGTTTTGGACTGATTGATTGGTGTGATACGGCTCTTCAGCAAATGGTTTCTTTCTGTATCATAAAATACAATATAGCATACCTGAGTTGTACTTGCAAAGTTGTTGCAATTTGTTTGAACCAATATTGTACATCTAGATTTGTGATAACATTGCAGTCTCTTAATGTGTATGGTTATGATTTTATTTTATTTTACCTGGTTTCATAAACTGACCAGCTCTTGAAATACTAAGCTCTATTTTCCTACATGATTCATGAAAAGATTGGAAGTTTAGTAAATAAAATAGTGACTAGATTTCAATGATGTTGTGGAAGGAAGAAATGTCTTGCTAGCAAGTCCTTCCATCTGCCAATATTTCTGTTTCTTAAGTAGTCATGTGTTTGTTAACACATTATCTAAGTTTAAAAAAAAGTCAGCAAAGTAGTGAGCCTTTGAATCACAAAGGAAAACTAGAGTCTTTTAAAAATATTATAGAAAAACAGAAAATGGCTTGTTATGTTTCAGTAGGCCTTCAGTAGCTCTTCCCTTGTCCACTGAGGTACTAACTCCATCCCAGAAGGCCACCTATCACATCTTACATCATTCCAAAAAATACTGCACACAATAAGGCTCTCAGAATCCACAGTGACTCTTCTGAGTGACAACTTGCCCCTTAACAAGCTTAACAGGGTAGTAAGCATTTTCAGTGCAAAATTATGCAACACATCAAAAGTGAGAGTTTGGGAACAGTCTATAGTAAGCAGAATGTAATAAGAAATTAAATCAAGCACTGTACTGATTATGTTACTCATTTGCACATATAATTCAATAAACCTCCTTCATTCTCAATGTACTGGAACTCATGAAGAATTTTCATCCTCCTTCAGTGACATACAGCACAATGGCTTATTGGCTTACTCCAGAGAACTACCAGTCAAACTCAAACCCACCATTGTGTATTCCAGTTATGACACATTTCACAAAGAGAGTAAATGAATAACTTGGAAAATATTTAGTAAATGGAAAAAATGTTACTGTTTAGGGGAGGAGTTAGGTTTTTTTTCTTTTAGCTCATTTATTTGTTAGCTTCAATTCTTGAAACACTGCACATGTTGTCTGGAGAAATTTGAGACACTGTTCTGATGGCTTCGGCAGCCAAACTAATGTTTCAGGACTTTTGCTCAACAAAACTTAAAGATCCAAAACCATATGTATGAGTTTCTGTAAGCTTACTTGCCAATGATATACTGCAGGCTGGAGCTGGAAACATTTGAATTATAAAGTTGGATAAAAATGTTCTTTAGGACTATACTCATACAATTGTTAAAATGTTTTTTATCTACTAACTCCAGGTGAAGTGGAAGTCATCTAGGAAAAAGAAAAATTAAAAAGAAAATTTAAATATAATCCCATCTTCTGTTAAAGAATAGTTAAACTATATCTTAAAAATTATATTACTAAGCTGTAGAATCATCCTAGTTATTTCAATTAATATTTATATATTTTATATATAAAGCATTTTTCCAAACAGAAAGTTCTGTTTGTGAAGCTCACTTGAGGGCATTTATTATACTGACTGAGTATACTTTTCTACTGCATATATGATAAGGATAGCTGTAGAACAAATTACATTTATCATGAATTTATTTTCAGTTTCATTCTGCACACTAATCTGACTCCTGTAGAGCAGGTAGTTGATATGCTCACCTAAGCATCCTGTATTTTAATCCTGTCTTTGGCAGAGTCTTGAGTGATTATCTCAACCAATGGTTTATAAGAATTTTTATACCTGTATGATGTATCACTAAGAGGAGGACTGGTATGTTATTGGATGACGGAAAGGTTGCTTCTCCTCCAAAAACCTGTGGGTTGTGTTTTTTCCTCACAGAAGCCTCAAGTGTATTTGTATTTGCTTAGATTTTTCATGGCATACAACACATTTCTTTTAGACAAAACTCAGTGAAGGAAGTGTTTCAGACAGAAAAAGCCACCTACAATTGGATTTGGGTCATCTTTCTGTGTTTGGTTGCATTTGCTTTGTTTGTTTTGGTGTTTGTTTGTTTTGGTGTTTGGTTTTTGGTTTTGTTGTTTGCTTTTTTTATTTGTTTAAGTATGTATCTTTTTATTTAGTGTGGTTTCAGAAGGTAGATTGAAAATCTGTTGAAACTTGTCTATTCACTGTTCTCCTCACGTAAGACTGCGGAGAGTAAATTTTTGCGCCCAGGAATACCTCTCCAAAAGACTTTTGAGGCTTGTTAGGAAGTTCTCATAAACTAGGTATAGCTCTAAGGGAGATGGATTAGTGGACAAAGTGAAGGTTAGGAGACATACATGATGAACCAAATTTGGCTCATGGCTACCCTTATCATAGATGCGTACAAGAAAATGTATTCACTGAGCATAATAAAATGCAGTCACCTTTGCAACATTACTTATGCAACAGCTGTTTAATTGTGCACAACAACATAGCAGTAATACACAACCACTTTAGTTGCACAATATTCCCTTTGCTATTAAAATATTATGCGGAGAGATAATAATAAGGGGCACAATGCAATTAGGAACATTTTATTTGGGTACATGAAGTACAGAGCAAAATATGCTGTAGGACATATAATGACCATAATGGCTAGGACATGAATTTGTCTGAAATAGCAGCCACTGATTGTGGTTTTCTTAGGTAGTGTGAAGAACTCTTAAAAAGGGTGGAATCCAGAGCACAAACACCCACACATTAAAAAAAGAAAAACCAAAACCATGGGCAAAATTTTGCTTAGTGGAAATGTGAGTCTGTCCTATATTTCTGTGTATGTGTGCAGTTAGAAAAAAAAGTTTCCCATCACGTACTTTTATATAACATTTTAGTTATATAAAAAGAACTAGAAGCTCCAGGTCCCAGTATAAAGCAGCTAAAAAAGATCAAAGGCTTTGTGGTTATGCAATAGTAAGGTTTGGAAAATTAAGTAAGATTTTGAACTTTGAAAGCTTAGATTTTCAAATCAGCCTAAACTTCAAAGGATTTATTATCTTCTTTAAGAAATACATTTGGGAAAAAAAGGCATAGGTTGACATGTACTTATTGTCCCCATACTGGAAATTCTTTTTCTTTGACATGGCTTGTCTCTGAGGCTTGGATTTACAAGCAACTAGACCCTGCTACGCAGCAATTTTCAAACCCATAAAACTTCATTTGAAGAGAAACTAATATGTTAGTCTAAAGTTTGTGCTTTCAAACAGACTTTCTTCCTCAGCTGTTTCTTTTCATTGTTTGAGGGTTAGTGCTTGACCTTGCTTTTCTGGAACATGAATCAGGACTATATTGAGACAAATTATTCAGGAGGCAATTATCCAATTCATCATTAAGCACACAATTATAAAATAAAATATAATTGCTGTCCTAGTGTGTAAAATAAGTAGGTGTTATCAGTGTTAAATGTCAATCAGGATGGAAATGGCTTTGCATTTGTATCACTGTAACAAAACTACTCTCCTGGAATTCCATAAAGCATCCTGTAAGCATGGTGGCTTGAGGGGCAAAAGTTGCTTTTGGCAAATGTTAAATAAGAAAGACTTTCAAGCATGCAGAAGGGACTTAATAAAACTGAAATTTGAGTTATTATTTACATTTATTTACAAGAAGTAAACTGCAATGTTTATAGTGTCACCAGTTTTTATGGCTCTGCTACCTCTTTACTCAGATGCCACTTCAACATGATCTTTGCATTTTTTAACTTCCTGAGAGCATTATCTTTTGCTGGGTTTCTTTTTAAGCTTAGCTAGAAGTAGCAAAAAATGTGTTGATTAAGCTTTCAAAAAGAAAAGTAATTGAAAAGACTGAAGGTTTCCTGGCTGTGGAAAAGCTTAATGTCAACAGCAAAACTGTGTGTATATGCGTTGTCGGCGCTCATAGACTTTTGTTTGCTACTGTGTGTAAGCTGTAAAATTGACTTTTTTAATTCAATGTTAATTAGAAAATAAAAGCCTCAAGTAAGTCTGGTAGTAGACGATAGACATGATATCCTATTTTTAAAATTAAGGAAGGTGATATTTGTGACTGGCTGCATGCTTATTAGTAAATATTGTGGAGTAGCATGAGCAAAGCTGTAGAGTGAAGCAGTTTGTGTTGAGGATCCAAAATCCACACTGTGATTTTACTTCAGAATATATCTAGTCTAATCTAGTCTGGTGTTGGATTTACAGCAGCTGAACTACATTAAGTTCATTTCTGTAGTGCATCTTCCAGTTAAGTTTCCTCTGAAAGGAAACGTTTATATGCCTCAAGATTTTTCTCTGATGTGAACCACACAGTCAGAGTGGGAAAAATCAGAGTTCAGTTCCTGAGTGTATTCCTGATCTGAACTAAAACGCTCAGACAAACACATACTCAGAGCAGCATTTGATTTCTAATGAGTTATTGCAGCAGTCTACCTTTTTACTGTGTGGACTGGCAGGACTGTGGGATACTCAACAGTAGCCCACATGAAGGTCCATCCTCCTCCCTCCCCCACAAAAATTGTATGGATAACTAAATGACTGTAGTAATTCAGATGCTATCTGCAAAACTGGATAGAATTTTTCAAGTAACTTGATCCAGAAAAAATTCCTTAGGATTAAATTTTGAATCAAAATTTTGGCACAAAAACATGGTAGTGGTAGAACTGAACTCAACTTCTACTTATTTGCAAGGAGTTTTTAATCTGTCCTTTCTAATGGAATCTTATGATCATTGAGCAAAGATTACTCTCAGACCCATTTTTTAAATTTTTCCACTTCATATGAGTATAAATGCTCGTCAGAGCAGGGATTAGAACCCAGTTGTTGCTTGCTTTGGATAAAAGAACAAAGCCTCAAGCTAGGAAGCCAGCCTCTTTTCCCTTTTTTATTCTCCCTCCCTTACAAAGACTCTGGATAGTGTTTGATTTACTTGATCTTCCACGAAAAGTTAATTTTTTTTCATGGATAAAACTTCTAATTAGAACAGGACATTGCGGTTTCCTTCACTCTTCCTGCATTAGTTAAGTGCTGTTCCTTGAATTTGTAACAAACATATTTCAGGGTTTTTTACTTTGGGTTAGTTTTAGTCTTAATGCCCTTTTGCATTTACAATACATTAAGTGGACTCCTGCAGTGCATCTTCCATTTTTATTTTATCCATAAAGAATCCAGTTTGCATCACAAATCAATGGATGGCGAGACAGAGATGACTGCAAATATAATTCAAGAGTGCAGTCTGAACTAGAACACTGATGGATTTGTACCTCTTAGGTAAAAACTCAACAAATGAAAACCAATCCTAGTCTCTGTTTGAAAGAAAATTTCATGTTTATATAGAATCAGTACAACTGGCTGCATGAAGTGAATAATCAGGTCTTTTATTGATGGTTCCTTGGCATTTGCTTCCCACAGATATTGCTGTATTTTCCAAAACATGGTATTCAAAAGCTTGGCTGATCGGCCTATGTAAAATAGTAATAATTACACTGTGCTTAATATGATTATTTCATCAGATAAAATGCAGGCAGAATTAGGTATGTTGGTTTAAATTTGAGAGGAATGCTGGAAAAATCACAATGTTTTTAAAGGTGCCTGCTCTCAATATAAGCTTTGATTCAGTGGTTTTCTCTTTTTATTGAGTGAGCAATTTTTATGGCTTTCATGCTCTAAGGTGGAAGCACAGGAGCTGAAGATCAGAACTGACTTTTGTAATCTTTTGTAATAAACTTTCTATTCTGTACTTTTGTCATGCATGATTTACCACTGTATAAATTCCAATTTGAGTTAGAGTAGCTTTCTTATATCGATACAGAAGAAGTAAGATTTCAGTAAGATTGTGCAGAATTATTGTACAGTACCACTAATCGAACTGCAAAACATGTATATATCTCTTTCCCTTAATTATTCTCTAAACCGAATCTAATTTTTTTAATCTTGTTTTCATTATTAAAAAAATATGGTTTGTTAATGAAATTAAACTTTTATTATTTTATTTCACTAGCTGAAGAAGAAAAAAAAATTACCTTATCAGTGAAGTTACTAAATGTATTCACCTTTTAGATTGATTGTCTGGAAGTATTTTTAGCTTACATTTCCAGCATGTCTCATCTAAGAAATGGGATGGTCATTTTTTTTCAGATGATCAGCCTACCCTTGAGCTCTCAGGCAATATATGGGATCTGAGCATAAATTTTCATTAGCTGATATTTCCATGCATTAGCTGGAAATTCTGTTCACTCCAAGTCAGATTTCATAACAGCCTTGCCTAGGATTTTGATACAGTAATACTAAAGATAGATTTTTAAATAAGTCATCATTATAATGTTGAAAGGATCCTAAAGCTAATTGTATGATAAACTTAGTCTTTAGTCAGCTTCTACTATTCACAAATAATTTTAGATTGACTCAAAGTATGTCTCAGGTAAGAGACAAAGAGACTTAACCCAAAATATTTTACTCCAGAATATACTGAGATGATGATAATCAGCATGCTGGCTTTCTAAAATAAACTATCCATGCTGAAAAGACAGACAACGCTAAAATTCAAATTATTCTCTTTTGGTAATCAGCAGGCAAAGGTTTGATAAATTTTACTGTGCAGTTTTACATTTTGATTATGTACTAACCTGAACATTTGAGATATAAATGTTAAGGCAATATCAAAATTGAATAGTTACTGTTTTACAGTCCCCAAAGACTTGATTTCAGATGGCTGTTCTGGCATCTGTCCTCATTATTCTTATTCCTTATAAGAATATCCCTCATAAGTCTCAAAAGTTTTACTGCAGACTTCTTTCCCCCTTAATTATGATTTCCCACAAATTTTAAAGCCACCTTGTCAGATCAGAACTGAAACAAGAAAGATCAGATTAATTTAAGAAAATGTTTATTTGGGGCTTGAAATAAAATAATCAAAGTAAGAAATTAAACACACTTTTTTTTTTTTTTTTTTACCACTGCAGATAGTACTAGTAGCTAGCATGCGATTATAAACTTGCATGAGTTTTTAGACAGCACTGTAGTTTGAATAAATACTGGAAGAGAAAAGTTGGGAAGAATAATAACATTAAAGTGTGTCATTATGCACTGCATATTTTTAGACCCCCTTTCTTAATTGTTTCAGAAAATGCCTACTGATGGAATTACTCAAAAAGGGTAGCAGTACAATTCCAACTTATTTATATTGTCAGTCAGACTACTTAAACACGGCAAGATTTTTTTCTCTTTGCTAAGTTTATTTGATGCCTCAGTAAGTGGCTTTCCCCTGGATGAAAACTGGAAAAGTGAAAGATTAAAAAAAAAAGTCTAGAGAGAAAAGTGAGATCACTCACCATAATCAAAACTACTGATTAGCCGGCATTTAAGTATTTGAATGTAAAACGATGAGAATCTTTACAGCATTTTATTGTAAGTGCTGCTTTTTAAGGAGTAAGAGTCAGAGAAAATGCAATCTCACCTAATTATGGGCAACCTTATTTAATCATTCATAATGAGGCATACACCTTTATTACTCACATATGTGACACTGCTGCTCATGTTAATGTGTATCAATCCTACTCTCTCACAGTGTCTGAAACTTAGCCAATCAGCATGATACTGTCAATCAGCCTGATAATGATATTTCTATTTGCAGGTGCTGGCCATCAACCATTACATAATTTTAATTTGTACTGTTAGCAACCATCCTATATTTCTTTTGACTATAGTTTGAAATCTAATCACAATAAGAGATGATGGAATCACAGCTTCATGATGCAGTTTCTTGCTCTGGTACTGAACGACCAAAATGAAGTCTTTTAAATTCTGACCTTTATATGTTCTTATCACAAAAATTATGTATCATTATTTACTCTTCTCATCAGGATAGCCAGAAAAATAATTTTCTTATAGTAAGAACTTTATACAATTAATATTACATAGTTTCTTCTCTGAATAAGTGAGTTAGATAAATCAGTTCACCTTATACTCAATCATTATTTTAAAATTTAGGATTGGATTGCAGTTTCAAGGTTAGGTCTTGTCCAAATGTTACTTAAATTTGGCAATTACATTTCTTCTCTGAAAGAGCTATTATTAAAAAACCCAAGAAACTAAAAACAAAAAATCAAACAAAAATTGAGAATTGTCAATACATGGTCTTAAAGAGATGTAAATAAAACTCACTGTCACTGTCCATTCAGAGACATTGTGAATAGATACTAGAGTTTTATAATTCAGACTTTGTTAATTGATTCAGACAAATATACTCTTTGCACTAAAACAACCTACTCTTTTCTTCTTAAATAATATACATTATTTTATGACACAAAAATTTCTGGTTGACCTGTGTCATATAGAAGGAGGAAATTTAAAGTATAAACTGGTTGCATGAAGATCTGAGTATGTTTCCAACTTTAAATCATAATAATGCACTTATCCAAATACCCTGAAATTGAAGATGCCTGTATGAGCACTGAGTAGTTAAATCACTTCCCATTTCTTCTGGCAGATGATGTTAAAAATAATATTGTGGTTTTGTGTATTTGTACTCAAATTCTATTATGTAATCAAGGAAAAATAGCCCACAGGGATATTAACTTTGTCAGAGATGCTATTGTAAGACTGGCTTAGTTAATGGCTTTTCAGGTCATATTATTGTTATAAGAAAGATTCACCTGCAGTTTTGCTGTCATTAGATTGTAGTGTGTATTTACTTTTTTGAGGTGAATTGATTTCATATAGTACTTAAAAAATAATATCAGACAGGCACAATCATTCTGGTCTTCTTTCCAAGTACGCATTTTATTTAGACATTAGCCTTCCCTAATTTTGCATTTATCTTCAGTCTTTTTTTGGCCAAGATGTAGATATTAAATATAGCTGAAATGGTAAACCTGCTGTAAATATTTTTCCAGCCTTAGAATCATACCTGTCTATTCAGTTAATGAATACATTAATTTCCTTAACAGTCCTGTATTTGAAAAGCTTATCCTGCATTAGTAAAACATAAAATTATAATGTTCTTTTATTATGAAATATTTTCATAATATTAAAGTACTGAATTGTGTCAAGCTTTAAACCATTCCCAGGCATTTTTCATCACAAACTGGAAGACTTGAGCTCTAGAGGATGTAGTTTTCTAGGCTTTTAGCCAATATAAAATACTTTTCCAGTATACTTATACACCTCATGAATACTTTTGAGTTTCTCATACACTGGGTGGGAAATGGGAAATCAAAATGGATTTCAGCCCTGAGACTGGTTGACTGAATAATTTCAAGCAACTTATTTTTCTTCCAATAATGTAGGTTTAATAACAAGCTTGCTTCTAATTTTGTTAAAATAACTGAAGGAGTTTAAGGTGCTCTTTGCATAGGATACATCCATAATCAGTATTTACACATGAGCATTGGAAAAAATTGCTAGTGCCAGCAAACAGAAGTAATGTGCAGAGTTGACATTTGCTATATATCTTCTATCGTAGAGGGAAATGAAGCAAAGATACTGTTTGTGTGATGAAAACCTGTATTATTGTTTCAGCTATGTTTTAAAATACCTTAAATTAAAAAAAATTTTTGGTGTACTTTTTTTTTTAATCTCTAAAGCTTTGACATAAGACAATTTTCCCAATATTCTACGAGTATTATTTAAAAACATGGGGAAAATTTTGTGTAGTTCTGCATCAGCAATATTATTTTATTTCCCAAGTAATATTACTGCTTTCCTTTTTAGTTTCAAATTAATATTTAAATCAAGGGACTACCATTCTGTAATTAGTAAAAAAAATATATATTTAAAAATCTACTTGATTAAATTATTCCCCACACTCACCCCACCTTGCTTTAGGGAAACCAAACCAAAATGAAGCAGAAATAAATATCATTAGGTTTAAACTGCTCAGAATGACCACTACATAATCAAGAGTTCTTAATGTTATTTGAAGCCATGGCATGCTGCAATGGGAGGATACACACTCTGTTTACATGTATCATGACAATCCAGAAACAATAATTGTCAGCCCTGGAAGTCTCCCTTTGGTATCAGTTTAGAGAACCCAGGGAGTGATATCAGGAAATACACAATATAATGAACAAATGTCTGCATATTGTTAAGGGATCTTCAGACTTCTGGATCAGAGTCACTCATGACTGCAGAAGTGTGGCTGGTTGTGCTCTCTTTGTATTTTACCTCTTAACTGCACACTATTGACTTAAATCTCCAGTTCTAGCACTCCATGCAACATGTAATTATCATTTACTAAAGGCAAGAACTGTAAAATGAAAACGATCTCCTGAAGAGATGAGGATAGGTGGATTACTAAATTAGGAGATTTCATATGTGTAATAAGACTCAGTGGTAAAATTATTATAAAACTTAGTAAATGTGTCTGAAGAAGCAAGCAATTCAAATGATAGGAGGTTTAGCTCCTATAGGAGCTATGATAGGAGGATTAGCTTTCTACTGATGCTCATTTACAACATGACTCTGGCTTCAGCCTGTCATTAGTGAAATGAAAATTAATTACATTTTTAAATTAATTTTCTTCTGATTTTTTTTATTGGATTCAAAACAAGCACTGTCTCACTTGTAGTTATGATACAGACTTCAAACATGGACAGCTGTTAATATTTTCACAGAATCACGGAATTGTCAGAGTTAGAAGGGACCTTCTAGAGATCTAGTCCAACTCCCCTGCTAAAACAGGATCGCCTATAGCGTATTACTCAGGAATGCATCCAGGTGGGTCTTGAAAATCTCCAGAGAAGGGAACTCCATGACCTCCCTGGGGAGCCTATTCCAGGGCTCTGTCACCCTCACAAGAAAGAAGTTCTTCCTCATATTTGAATGGAACTTCCCATGTTCCAGCTTGTGCCCATTGCCTCTTGTACTATTGCTGGGAACCACTGAAAAGAGTCCGGCTCCATCCTCCCTCAAACCACCCTTTAGATACTTATAAGTATTAATAAGGTCTCCCCTCAGCCTTCTCTTCTCCAGGCTGAAGATTCACAGCTCTCTCAGCCTTTCCTCATCAGGGAGATGCTCCAATACCTTAATCATCTTTGCTGCCCTACACTGGACTCTCTCCAGTAGTTCCCTGTCTCTCTTGGACTGGGGAGCCCAGAACTGGACACAGTACTCCAGTTGTGGCCTCACCAGTGCAGAGTAGAGGGGGAGAATGACCTCCCTCGACCTACTGGCCACACTTCTCCCTATGCAACCCAGGATTCCATTGGTCCTCTTGGCAACAAGGGCACATTGCTGGCTCATGGATAGTTTACTATCCACCTGCACCCCCAGATCCTTTTCCTCAGAAGTATTTTCCAGCATGTCCATCCCTAACCTATATTGGTGTCTGGCATTCTTCCTCCCCAGGTGCAGGACCCTGCACTTGCCCTTATTGAACCTCACTAGGTTCTTCTCTGCCCAGCTCTCCAGCCTGTCCAGATCACTCTGGATGGCAGCACAGCCCTCTGGAGTGTCAGCCAGTCCTCCCAGTGTGGTATCATCAGCGAACTTGCTGAGGATACATTCTGTCCCCTCGTCCAGGTCATTGATAAATATGTTGAACAAAACTGGACCAAGTATTGACCCCTGGGGGACACCACTGGTTACAGGCCTCCAACTTGACCCTGCTCCACTAATTACAACCCTCTGAGTTCTGTCCCACAGCCAGGACTCAGTCCACCTCACTGCCCCCTCATCTAGCCCACACTTCCTCAGTTTCCTCATGAGGATGTTATGGGAGACAGTGTCAAAAGCCTTGCTGAAGTCAAAGTAGATGACATCTGCTGCCCTCCCCTCATCCAGCCATCTAGTTATAACATCACAGATGGCTATCATATTGGTTAAGCACAATTTACCCTTGGTAAATCCGTGCTGACCACTTCCAATAACTTCCTGTTCTTCAATGTGTGTCCCAGCACTGGCAGCAGGGAGCTAATGATGATACCAAGTTAAACCTTTTCATATTTACCTGTGATGAAGGATACTTGATGGAAATGGTGTAGCTGTTTTCTGCATTACACAGATTGTCAGAGTGATCACTGAATGAAGATACTATTTTGTGCCATCATTTTACACATAATCATATCAGTATCAGAATGCTAAAATCTGAATGGGACTTTAAAAAAAAACATCTAGATAACATAAGAGTCTTTTCACAAAGCTGATTCTAGAGGGGTTTTTTGTTTGTTTTTGCTTGTTTGTTTGTTTCCCTGATGGACTATCTTAAATCAATTCTTCTAACCATGCTGAATACTTAAAGGGAAGAAGAGATAGATAGAAAAGTGGTTTGTTTACTCAAGAGGAATTTGTTTTTCTGGCTCCTGGGAGCTGGTAAGGTGTGTGCAATCAGTAAGGAATGGAATGCATAGTTATTCCTTTGGAGTCATGGATTCATATTTTCAAGGTCAAAGAGACCATGGATCTTGGAGGAGTGTTTGATGAACTGAGTTAAGATCCCTGATACGCAGTTTTTTGGAAAAGCAGAATTTGTCCGCATCTAAAAGGATGTTTGACAAAAATTTCATCTGCTGTAACTGGATTTTTAGGTAATAAGGAGAAAAGGGACAGCTAGCATTGTTTGATCTTGTACACAGAGCTGTCAGAGTGTTTCAGTCTATAATTTCTGTTTTGCTGTATGTCTTTAAAAAGGCATTCAAACTTGATTAAAATGCTGATTTCTGCATTAACACTAAAAGTTATACCATTTGAAAGGGTGATCAAACAACAGCACCCCTAAAGGGGATGAAATGGAACTCTGAGGCAGGAAATAAAATATTTAAAAATATTTCTTCATTCTGAGGATGTTCACACTTGCATCTGCTGCCTGCCAGGGTTCAGCTGTTTCAGCAGAAAACATAACTGTAGCTGATGAGATCCTCACTGTTTTGAATAATAGTGATAGAAAAATAATATAGAATAGATAATATAACAAAATAATATAATTTTTTTTAATAATAAGGATAGAAATATTACATGCTTAAAATAATTGTTTTGATTTTGTGAAGGTATCTATTTGGAGAAAGTGAGTAACTTGATTTTAAATGAAATGTTTTAGTTTTCCATTTGAAGTTATTAATTGACAGCTGTAAAAAGGTCATACTATGAGTACGTAAAATGAAATATTTTAATCAGTGAAAATTTTTTAAATAACTTCCTTCACAATGAATTTTGTTGTTTTTTTTTAATTAGAACAAAATAAGTTTGATTCCTGAAGTTCTTTGCAAAACTGAAATTTTGATTTCCTTAGTTTGCTTAGAAATTCTTAGCTATTCTAAACTTTTATTTAATGAATTTAAAAATATCACTAATAAAATCTAAAATATGTCTCTGAATGGCTTACATAAGACTTTACATAGGAAGCAGAAGAAACTAGATTTCATTCAGATTCAGAGAGATGAATTGAAATGTATAAATCCATACAGCATAAATTTCACAACTCCAAAAAACTGTTTGCGATAATTGCAGTGATTGCAAAGTGGGTTGCATAGCGCATAACCTAACCCCATACAGCATTTCTTCATTATAATTAAAATGATTGTGATTAATTACCTTCTAATTGCAGGGTCCTAGGACTTTGAGATTTCTACTCTGTTAAACATCATTCACTTGTGTAACTCAAAGTTCTCTTTGCTCAAACAGCATAACATGGCATATAATTGTAACACAGCAACTGTTGAAGAAGGATGGTGGAGATGCACTGCAGAGATCCCGTGGGATCATGTTGGTCAGCACAGTCTTCAGTATCATTTTGGGGTAACCACAGGAGAGGAGCAATGAACGTAGGAGAAAAAACTTTTTAAACTGGCATATTTTGGTTAAACCCAATGGAAAGCTGTCAATGGAAATTTGGTGATAAATTCTACAGTATGGTAGAATCCACTGTGTGTGAAATGCCTATGTTTTCTTATAGTTTTCAATCATCTTATAGTAAAGCTTATCATTTTCTGTAACATTTCAGTTCAGTAAAAAATAAAAAGAAATGACACAAAGTAGTAATAAGTTGCTCAACACAAATTGAGCAACCAGGTCTAGTAGGAGGTTTCCTTGTCCATGGCACAGGGTTTGGAACTTGGTGATCTTCAAGGTCCCTTCAAACTCAAACCGTTCTGTGGTTCTATGATTATATGATTATATGATTATATGATTCTAGTATAACACTAGACTTACTTTCAAGTATTGTCTCAACATTATTTTTATTTTTAATTTTTTTTTTCATTTCTCAGTATAAAACAATTTAAGGGAGTTCACTTTGGAGATTTTCTAGGGAGTGTTTTTAATGCTGTAAAACTTAAAACTTTCTTGGAGAACTGAAATAGTGTATGGTGGGTTTTCTTAGACATGTGACATACTATACTAAAGTTAGTTATCTCCTTGACACACATGGCAACCGAGAATACTACTCTTAATATTTAATCTGCTTAAGGTGCTTACAAGTATAAGCAGGCATAGAGAAATTTATGACTGAAGGAAAATTTAGCATGCAAGGAATTTTAATTATTAAAATTGTCAGTGTTTGCAAGTTTTTCACTGTCTGAAGGATCAGAATAATTATATATTTGAACTAAATATCCAAGTCTTCCCTAAATTCTGTTTTACAGTATAGTTCTTTTGAGTTCTGAACCTATTTATTTTCAGTAAGAACTGTAAGGTTTCCTTTCTTCCCATAAATCTTTATAAAACTGCAGACTATTTTTACCACATGATTGTTGATTGATTGATCAGCAGGGAGCTGGTAGGGCCACGTTTTGCATAACCATAGTTCAAAGTTTTTATTCCTGACTCTGTTGTGACATGAATGACTCTTATAACCTGGAGTGTTTTGATCATTCAATTTAAAGTGAAGCTGCCTAAATAGTTGCATTGGCACAGCTAAAAAGCGATAGGCTCAAGGCAACAAAAGAAATGGGAGTGAGTAGTTGGGAGTAGCTGCCAAACCAGCTTCTTCATAGAACAAAACATTCATGTAAGAGCTTGAATTATTCAGTACGCCTAGGACTTGAGAATATTTTTCTTTCACATATGTCCTTTATGAAAATTAGATCTTACAGTGAGAATTTAGGCCTTGGATTTATAAGTAATGAAATTACTAGTGTGTGAATTAATCTGAATACTTGGCAATGAATATAAAAGAAATTTAATCTTTCCAATTATGAGAAATTGGCATAATCTAATGGAGTATGACACTTTGGAGTTTTTAGATAGGTTTCTAATAATTTTTTTCTTTTTGCAAACTTGGAGGTTTTTGTTGGGTTGTCATTTTTTTGTTTTGTTTTGGTGGAATGTTTTGTTTGTTTATTTGTTTTGTTTGAGCTCTACTAGTTGTTCAAGCCACTCTCTAACCTCCTTTTATACCACGACCATAGGACAAAAGAAAGAACGAAATCTGAGTGGAAAGTTATGCTTTGAGGGTCAAAGGTTCTCATCTGAAGTCAATGGGCATCACTTAAAAACTAAGATACTTTCCTGGGTAAACATATCTAGGTTAGTCAGTTGTTATTTTTCTGGTTTGACTTTGCCTGAAACCAGAGTGCACATACAACACACTAGTTGTGAAACGGGTGTGTGCTGGTTGTAAAAAGGCTTTATTCCACACCAATTAGTCATGCCTAGTTAAAGATATGCATACAGTAAAAAGAATAATTATTTCACAATAACAACCCCCTGTGATCATGCAAATCAGGCACCTGAAGTTCAAGAAGCTGCTTATAGAAGAGCTGGGGAGGGGAGAAATCAAACTAAAACTGTTAAAATGGGTCAGTAATTATATTGCATCTCTCTGATCTGGTTGAGATGTTGTTTCAGGATAAAGTAACATAATGTCATATGTGCTATCGAGTGGAATATACAGCTGAAAATTAATAGGATAGAAGATATATGCACTGAATATATGACCTGGAAATGTATGAAAGCGGGGGGTTTAAAGAGAAATAAACGCTGAAACATCTGTTATCTTTGTAATTTAGTCGACACTTTTGTTCTGTAGATTATTCAAATTCTTTCTGATTATTGTAGTCTTCTCTAATGTATACCAGTAGCTGAAATAGTGAATAAGTATTTGTAAAATGTCAGCTTGTTTTCTATTTAAAAGAAGAATCCTTTTATGTTTCCTCAGCTGCTAGATCTAATAACTCTAACAGATGTCACATTTAAATTGTATTTTGCTTTTAAGGCTTTGAAAGGCATCAGAGCAGTGAGAGCCTTTAGAATTTCAGTCGCTGTACAACAGTTTCTTAGAGTTATCTAATTTCATAATTATAAAAAATCTTTAACAGTTAAAAAATATGAAACCTAAATATAATGTAAATATGCTACAGTGTACTTGACAAAACTATGAGACATTATTTGTTACAGATATGCAAAGGGATGTATGTAGTTGAAACCAGTTTTCTGAACAACAAAATTACCACTTTATCTGGCGCTTTGAGAATGGAAGGAAGGCTAAGCACCATTAAAAAAAAAATGTATCTGGTTTAAGGCATTGGTAGTATGCAGAGTATTCTGCAATTCTTATGGAAAGACAACATCACTCTGGCTATGTGGCTGGTGCTATTGTCAGGGTTTTGGCTTTTACGACAATGGGATATTCTTTGATGACCTCTCTTATGAGGAAAGGCTGAGAGACCTGCAGAAGAGAAGACTGGGAGGGGTTCCCATCAATGCTTATAGTTATCTAAAGGGTGGGTGTCAAAGGGCTGGGGCCAGACTCTTTTCAGTGTTGCCCAATGACAGGACGAGGGGCAATGGTCACAAATTAGAACATGGGAAATTCTTTCTCAACATGAGGAAAAACTTCTTTACTTTGAGGGTGACAGAGCACTGGAACAGGCTGCCCAGAGAGGTTGTGGAGTCTTCTTCTCTGGAGATATTCAAAACCTGCCTGGATGAATTCTTGTGCAACTAGGTCTAGGTGAACCTGCTTTGGCAGGGGGTTGGACTAGATGATCTCCAAAGGTCCCTTCCAACCCCAGCCATTCTGTGATTCAAGTCATTAGCAGATGACTACCATTCAAACTCTCACTGAATAAAATGGAAAATGGATTACGAGACCACGTTACCTCACAGAACTGTACTGAAAAAAGTCCCTGAACTTCAAATCTGTTAACAAATACCTACCTAAACAAGACTACTTTATCTTGATTTGAGAAATTTTGCACTGACTTTCATTTTATTTGGCTAATTTTATACATACACGTGTAGGAAAAATGCATATGCATTCCTGAAATATATTGCTATTTTTGTTGCATAATTAATCAACATACTGTTGAAATCTTTTCTGTTCATTGGTTTATACTGTAGTCTTGTTTGGATTTTTCTACCAGTCATTTGGTTTCTAATGCACCACCTATCAATGTCAGGCTTTGAACCTCTACAGGGGTTGCAATGGCCTACAATATTGGTGTTAGCATTCTAAATAGTAATAAGCAGCTATTTCTTTCCTTGGTGTCGGGCAGCAAGCTCAAAGTTCTTATCTGCTAGGGAATGACTGAATCCTCAGATGTCTCTGATATTATCATGCATATGATAATTACTATGTGTTCGTTTTCTTATTGTAACAATGTGGCAAGCAACACCATGAGGTAAAAAGATAACTTGTTCAACTTCCCAAGTCACTAATTTTAAGGCTGTAAAGGAAGTATTTTTGCTTGATATTAAAATATTTCTGACAAATAAAAGTGTTTTTAATGACAGAGGCTACTTCTTACTGGGAGAAAATGAAAACTGTGTCTAAGATTATACCAGGAATTCGTGTCAAGCTGAAAAAACTTGGTAGTTATTATACTTTTAACTTTAGTTTTAGTTGCATGTACCCCTGCAGGGAACATTGTAGTAAAGACTTTAAAGAGGTAGGAAAAAATAGTATGAAATCAAATATTTTTATTTGTCCCCTGAGTTGCGATTTCTTCTGTTTATGCATTCTATTTTGCTTCAAAGTATTTGTACTTTATGGTTGTTGATTGGAACACCTTTCCAAGGGTGAAAGAAAGGTAGAACAGTACTAGAAGTGGGATGTTTACTATTTACTGTATGCATTGCAATGTTTCTTAATCTCAAGTTTGATGTTGAGCTTTGGGTATGATATCATTGTGGTAGAAAGATGAGGTTCATTTCTCCTAGCCTAGCTGTCTGTTTTCTCCTCTCATGTTTTTTATTGAATAAACAAGTTGAACCTTCTGAAAACTTTATAAAAATGTTTTAAGATGTTTTAAATATATATATATATGCATGTTTTATATAAATATGCATGTTTTATATGTCTGTGTGTGTTGGATTTCAGTTGAATGAGTAGCCTGACCTCATGTACACTGTGACATCACAGTCCCCAGAGCTGAAGCAAAGGAGGGTGAACTGTCATTCAGGTCCTGAGTGATCCAGAATCAGTGTTGGCCAATGGTGAGACTTTTTTTTTTTTCCTCAGCACTATAAATGCTGTCTGTGCCAGATGAGTGACACTGATAAATGATAAGTTTTTTAATCCTTGTTCTGGATAAACTGGCTGAAAGACCTCTTTGTGATCTGTGGAAGTCCATTAAATCGACAAAGCTCTGAACAGATGTCTAATTTTGTCGAAGCAGTTCTCTGTGCAGAATTGAAATTTATTCTTTAAAATATAGCAGATGATACACCTGAAGTATGAAATTCTGATTCCATTTGAATTTAACTATACCACTGCCATCAGCAAAGAACAGATATCACCTTGTCCCTCTGCTTTTCAACTGTCTCTTGTTTGATGGCACAAACAATATTTACACATGAAACTGTATCTTTTTATATGGTTGGGCAGAGGGGACAAAACTGTCTCTGGTTGTTCTGAAAGCCAGGAAGTTTTGAGTTTCTCACTGAATTTCAAATTTTGGAAAGAATTTTAAGTTGTGGATATTTTCTCTTGTTAAACAGATGTGTGCCTTGGAGGGGTACAGCTCTGTGTCGGGTCATGCAAACCTACTACTTTTATGAGTCAGAGGAGCCTGGTCCATGGTTTGTGTCATTCTAAAGCAGAGCATCAAGACAAGATGAAATATTTATACTCCAAAAGTGATTAGGTACAGGAATCCAGGGAAATTACTTCATACAAACATTTGTGCTCTGTATATCTAAAGTTAGATGAAATTAATCCACTCAATAAAAATAAGTGGTTTCATGTCATGCAGTGTGAAATGTTTGCCATGTTGATAATTTTTGAAGCATTGCACTCATATTTAAATTTAGGAAGTCCTTTCAAAACATATACATTGGGAGAAAAAAGACCCCACCAACCAACCGTCAAAACCCAACCCAAACTCCTTTATTTTGACTTGTTCATTTTTTCCCAGTAGTAACCAATGTAACATTCATTAAAAAATTAGTTCAATTTGAATACCTTTTACAGAATATGCTTTTACACTTGTGGAAAAGCATTTTCCACACATTTACACATTTCTCTCCAGCTATAGTTTATGGCTTTTAACTTTTCTATGGTGGCCATAAAGAATTTGTAGGGTTATTGCTGCTAATTTTTCATTTCTACTGTTAAGATGTTAGTTTGCTATTATGTAATAAGTTGTACATTTATGCCACAAACATGCCAGAATATTTGAGAGTATAAAGTGGATATGAAGAAACTTAAAGTGGATTTTGAAGTTACTCTGATGTACAAGCTTCTGAACACCTAGCTTGTCAGGTTCTGGCAGCTACAGATATATTAGACTATATGAAATCTCACATACTTTCTGAGTTTACAGCATTGTTCAAGTGTTTAGGTATAGTACTAAAAAAACTTTCATTCTTGTACTCGACCTCTTTTTGAAAATTTCAGGATCATATCTGAAAAAAAATAATTTATCAGTCTATACATTTAGATTTTATTTTTTTTAAAATTCTAACATTTGATGAGGGAGCACTTTAAATATTCCACTGCTAGTGAGTAAGTAGGTGATGTATTGCATTTAATAACATGCAAGGAAAATACTAGTTTTAATTTGTTTACTGCAAGTAGATGAACTAGCATTGAACTCCCCACTAAGAAGGCAAAATATACCTCTAATCTATGCTAATTTCAATAGAAAAGTGATAAAAAGTCACTCATGATAGGGAATTTTGTCTTTTTTAAAAGTTTATACTGTCACATTTGACCTGTACCTTGTGTTTCATAATTGTCTGTAATAGAGATTACGCTTTACAAAAACTGGGATTTTTCCTTAGCTCTGTTTTCGCTGCTTGAAAGATACTACTTTCTATATGTTCTGAAGACTTTATGATGAACCTTAAAAAGTGCTTTGTACTCAACTACAACCCAAGACACAATTATTCTGTGTTCTGCCTGTGTGCATGGAAAAAGTACAAATTATTGGAAGATGTCCTATTGGAAGAAAAGCTGGGAAACATAATTCTTCCAAAATGTATAGCTTAGAAAGCATGTCAGTTGAGGCTCCTGATGTGTTTCTGCATGTTCTGTTGTCTTTACAGCCTAGGTCTGGGCATCCATAATCTCTTAATAATGGTGCAACGCTACCACCTGTATACTCTTGATAACTATGTCTCTGTGCATGCAGAGTACAAATCTGTGAGGGCTAAACTACATGGGAGAAATAGAAACAGGGCATATCAGCTGATTCATTGTAAGACCCCATCAGAGGAATCCTTATTCTTCTGTTGCTATTCCTACTTGAGAAAAATATGTATTCAAACTTGTCAGGGTGTTTTGAAAAATAGAGAGTTCTCGTGATGATTTTGTGTCTAGCTTCACTCTTAGGTTTTGGTGGATTTTGTTTGGTTTGGCTTATCCTTAACCTGAAAAAGTAAGACATATGAACAACAATAATTGTTTAGAGGGTTAGCTAGGTAAATGCATGTAACTTGAAGCTAGTAAACAAATATCCATTAGATATTCATAGCACATACACTAACAATATACCGCAATCATGCACATGTTAGCAGTGCTGCAGTACTCTTAGAAACACAGACCTCATGCTACGCAAGCCACAGTTTCTACAAAGAAATCACATCATTTGTTCCCAAAAGCAAACTTGCTAATATCATTAGGATTTTCCTTGTTTTTATAGTAATCATGGGAAATATCCTATGTATCTGAGCTATGATAGGCCGTTGCAAGTCTACCAAGATCTTTAAAGCTACCAAATAATACAATACTGTTTGGTAGGTTTGGTGGGGTTTGCAATCCAACATGCATTTCGACTTCATTTCGACTGGAAATGAAGAATTGTGTCTGGGGAATTGTAATCATACCAAACATGCAGTAGCTGCAACATTAGACGCATTTACTCAATATATCCATAGATTACATAATGTTATAATTTTTTATAATGTAGAATATAAGAATGAAGGATATACTTTTTGGTAGGAAGTTTGGAAAAGAACCAATTTTAAAATTGCTAGCCATATGTTACAACTACATAGATAATAAGGCAGATACCATACTCTCTATATGCACTTATTTGAGTTTAACTGGCTCAATATGCTTTCTTTAGCAGCTTGGACTTAACACTGTTTGGCTTTCAGCATGTATACATTTTTTTCCACACGTAAGGACAAAGTTAGTGGATTTTTTCTCCTTGACTGTCTTGTAATTCAATACATTTAATTGCTTTTATAGTGTGCATAAAATTAAAAACATATGGAACATATTGCATAGAGTTTAAACAAATTGATCAGAATAGCTGAATAAGCTGCTAATATTCATTACCCAGGTACGAGTACATATAAGATCAGAGAAACACCAGAAAACTCAAAAATACTGGAGAGCTTGGAGAGCCGAGCTTTTAGAAGAAAAGAAAGGAAAGATGTATTAGTAATAAGCAGAAGCAGTTCAGTATCTCATCTTTTTCTGTGATTTCCTCTGCCTAAATATCCCCATGTGTTTGTTCCCTTTTTGTTGTAGCAATTGGTAAGGTTTGGGTATAGGAATTGTCTTCTGTGCTTAGATAGTGTGTATCCAACAGACTTTGTATTCATGAAGGGAACTACTGCTACTGCTGCCAAGAACTGAGTATAACTTTAAAAAATGAATAGTACACTAAATCAACAAGTCATTATTGCAACTAAAAACTGAAGATCATAAGTGTTAGTGAAAAATAGCATAGAACTTAGCATCCCTTTTTGCACTGGTAGCTGCTAAAGGAAGGGGAAATCCATGAAAGGAAACACCTTGAAGATTGCTTCCAGCAAATCAGATGTATATGTGGTTCTTCCCACTCAGCTTCCAAATTCCTAGTAGGAGCAATGGTGAAAATCTCCCACCCCCAGGCTCTTCAGTGCAGTGACCCCCCCAGCCTGGCATTAACTTTTCCTTCAGGCATTTCCACTATTGTGTTGTCTGGGAAGCAGATTATGTAATTTTCTCCAGGAACCTTAAACCTAAGTTAAATGCATGTTTGTCTCATATAAGATTGATATAGGTTTGCATTTAATGACGGAAGTTGTACATAATGTAAATTCCATCAGCATTTTAGTATCCCATTTATAAAACTACGAGAAAAAAAATCCTGTGTGTGTTTGTGTGTTCATCTTGTGGGTGGCAAATTCACATAGATATCGTCTTCCCTCATGACAAAGATTCTTAGTGATGGCATATTTTACAGAAACCACCCTGAATGCTTACTAATTCTTTGTGTTGCATTTTGTTCTCTGTATTTTTACCTGCCTGGCAGCCACTGATATGGTTAAATAAAATGAATTTTAAGGCTGAATAGAAGCAGAGGGAGACTGTTCAATTTAGAAGCCTTTCAAAAACTTTTAATAATACCTATCTCAGGTTTAATGTATTTGAAATTTGCAAACATAACATAATATTTGAATAACATAATAATATCTGAATATTGCAAACATAACATTCCCAGATAGTCTTTGCAGTTAGAGTTCTTTAATATGTCACTTTTCTAATCCATTTTCTGAAAATTGCCTCATGTTTCATCTGGCATTAATAGCAATTGAAATTCTGTTGCAAGGAAGTACAAATGTTGTTTAGTAAGTGATATTCTGACTCCATTACTGTTATTATGTTTGATTTGTAAAGAAAAAAATTAAATTTGAGTAATATTTAAATAATGTCATCTCTCCTTTGATAAACCATTTTTCAGTTTTGGTATGTAAACCACCTGTCTATTCCCAGTGCCTACCAAGATAGATATTCTGTACTGCAACTGTATAGTTGTTTTTAATCTAACAACATCACTGTAATTTTACATTGTAATGTTATCTTTTAACATTATGGAGTTATAATACAAGTTTTCATTTAGATAAAATATGTACAATGACATCTTTACCAGTTGAGAAATATTCTGTGGTTTGTATTCCTGAACTGAAAAATGAGTTGCATGTGCTATGGTATCTGTGGTTTAATTAAATCTTTTAGTAGTAATGGTGCTGTAGGCATAGCAATGAAATACAATTAGGCCTTTGAGAAGCCTAGCTAAATTCTGTTTCTTCACATCTACTTTAACAAGTAATGAATGGCATCAGCATTTAAGTTACTATGCAAAAAACCACCCATCAACCTCTATTTGATAGCTTTATTTCTGGATCAACACTAGATGCATTTTGAATGATTTCACCTTATAAAATAATATTTAATATATAAAGAACCGCATTTACATCTAATGTTGTGCATTTTGAAAGTGGAGGGTTGGGGAGGTTTGTTTGGTTTTTTGGAGGAGGAGTTGTTTGGGTTTTTTTTTCTGCCTGGAGTGTCCTCAGGGAAAAGCTTCCTCAGACACTTTTTCGGGGGAATTTGCACGGAGGAATAGGAAACTTTAATGTTGTGGTCACAGCTAATACTTAGAATTCAATTACATTCAGTACATTAATATATGTTTCTTGACTTAAGTGAAGGGTTTGGTTTTTTTTCTGTTTCGCTCTCCCCCTGCCCCC